>NC_034411.1:8872117-9172117 GCF_002078875.1 Numida meleagris | reverse complement strand
CATTTGGCATGAAAGCAGCCAAGCAAAGGTTTTGGTTGGCAGCATGTGAAACTAATTTTAAGTAAAATATGTGTAAAGCCATGAAATTTTATTAGCGACAGTATAGCACCAAATATTTATTTTTTACCAGGATTCAATCATGCTGTGCTTGTGAGCAAAAGACACGTTTTCATTTTGATGGATACTCAGCATGCATTAAGAGTCCAAGGCAGAGCTAGTAATCTTCTGTTTGTTCCTATGGTCTCATTCAGTCTAGAAAAAAAGTAGCCTGGACCCGTGAACTAGAGAAGTACTAATTCCATAGTAAAGCCTAAGCCTTACAGAAATTGTTATTTAGCTGATGCATAATCATTTTATTTTCTTACGTATGATATTTCACTGCTTCTGATATATTCTGCATAGGAAAAAAACTAGGTAATTTAAGATGTTACATAGCAGTAGGATAGGGCAGATGGAGCAGACACCAGGAACAGTATGCCAGAAGCGATAACTGCAAATGGTTCCTGACTGATGGAATACCAGAGGCTGGCAAGGGGATTCTTGTTTTGTATTATATAGAAACTTTGCCAAATAGAATAATAACTTTTCTACATAATATTTGTAATGATCATTACCACTCAAAAGATGATTATCTCTTTGTTTATCAATTCAACAGAATAATGTAGCATTTTTATTTTTATTTTTCTTATAGATCAAAGAAATCTTACTCTGTGTTTAATGTTACTGGTTTTGGAATACCTTTGGATAGACCTTTACTAAGCAATCTGTAGGACTGCTCTATGAGGAACACCGTATTGCTATATTCAGTTAGAATTAGATTTGGTGCATGGTAGAGTTTCTAGATGATCTGACTTGATGTTTTTGATATGGTTAGTCTCTTCTGCCTTCCTAAAAGATCTGTTGTGTTTTACAAGCACCTACAAATGATTGAGGGAGAGAATCCATTCAGTGCAATCAATTCTTTGTAATGGAAAAGAAGTTGTTATAATGTCGGCAATGGAGCACAGCACTTTCTGATTTATCCCAAATGTCACTAGATGCAGGTACACTCCTTTGCTATTTTCCTGATCCCAGGGTGCTCTCTACAATCATTTCTTGTTGCTATTTAATGGATTGCATTTTTGTGTTACTGCAGTTGAGGAGACAGAAGGTATGGGTACACATCATATTGGTTATGTAGGAAAGCAGAGATAATATCACAATTTAAATGTTGACCAGGAGCTCCTTGGTGCTTGTCAGGCTGTCGCTGTGGCTGCTGATCTCATTTCACCTGTTAATTATTTTTCCCATCTGTTAAATTTGTAATTACGAAGTTACTGAGATTGTAAATGTACTTAATGGAGCGGTGAAAACACAGAAGAAATCTTTTCAACAAGGTCAGAGTTCGTAACACAGGATTGATTTTTATTTATTTTGATCTGTTTATTTCTGATAAGCTAGAGCTGGGCAGATTACAAAAATAGCATCATACATTTTAATTACCATTGTTATTTTATATCTCTACTGTACTCATAGTGGTAAATTGAAAGAACCAATTATATTACATACTGTACATCAAACAGAACTTCTTAGTAAGTACATAGCAAATGACAGCATAACTTCAATTTGGTCTTTCATTACAGAATATTATTACTAATTCCATAAGCATGTTTTTGCCCCAAATACTAGATAACACGTAGCTCTTGATACTGTTCCCATGTAGGTAATCTAGGCCTCCCTGAAAAGTGGAGAGAGAGAAGATCCTCAGATCAGCTACCTGATTAGGAATACCAGGATATTATACTTGTTCAAATCTTATCTTTTGAATTGAGCTGAGGTGGGATAGATAATTCCATGGGCCCCATAGTACATACCCATGTTGGAGCAGTGCTTGAAAAGCTGTAGCCTGTGGGACACCTACATGAGATCTGTGTAGGGTCAACATTCTGTGGGAGGGACCTTGCTTTGGAGCAAGGGAAGGGAGTGACCGTCATAGAGTGGCAGAGATGAAGTGTTAGGGACTGAGCATGACCTTCATTCCCCTGCACCACTTGGAGGGAGTAAGTAGAAGAGGGTGGGAGGGAGGAGATAAAAACGGGTGCATGAAGGGTGAAGGTGTTTTTTAGTTTGCTTTTAGTTTCTCATTGTTCTTGTCCATTAGTAATAGGCAATAAATTATACTAATCTCCCTGTGCTGTGTGTTTTGTCCGTGACAGTAACCGGTAAATGATCTCCCTGTCCTTATCTCAATTGTTGAGCCCTTTTCCATTGTATTTTCTCCCTTGGTTTTCCTTTGATGAAGGGGAGTGAGGGAGCAGTTCTGGTGCAGTTTAACTGTCCATCAGGGTGAAACCATGGCAGTACTGAACTATATGTCTTTTCACTCAAGGAAGCCATCTGTGATTTTTGAGCTGAGTAGGATCACTAGACTAGTCTACAGCCTTAGCCATATTTAAGACTCATCAGAAGACTTTTTCGTAAATATATGAAGTAAAAAATGTCTCTGAAATAAAGCCTGAAATCTGAACATGCACGCATGAACAAGGAAGCCACAAAATACTGTTTCTCCATACAGACAGTACTTTAGTAGGTGTGTATATATATATATCTGCACAGAGAACTTTCCACAAAGAAAGAGCATCTACTTTTGAAGGTTACTACAAATCATGATAGGCTATTCCCTTTCTGGCATATACAACTTCACTCAGGATTGATCGCATGGATAGATGTCAAGAAAAATAAATGAAGGATTCGCTATCATCTGTCACATTTGACCTTGGGTCTTGAAGTCTGAAGGTTATTCTTGTACTAGAGTTGTTCTTTCTCTTGTTCTTATTCTTTTTGTCTTTTTTTCCCCCTCATAGTTTCTTTCGCTAGTCTGTCTCACAAATCCATGGGCTTAGTAGAAGTAATTTACTTTCTTGGAACCCTTTAACCTTAAAAGTACCTTTTTCAAGTTAGTGACATTATGAATTTGCTTTTTTCATTATTATTATTTTTTTTTCCCTGAAAACACTTTACTAACTTATGGAGGGGGAAAAAAAGTATTGACATTGTTTTACAGATGTCTGGACTAAAACATAAGAAGACAAAAGACCAAAATATTTATGCTTGAGGTACTTCATATAAGCACTTAAAGTCCTGATTTAGAATT
Source organism: Numida meleagris (assembly GCF_002078875.1). NCBI lineage: Eukaryota > Metazoa > Chordata > Aves > Galliformes > Numididae > Numida > Numida meleagris. The sequence goes on along the minus strand of NC_034411.1, from coordinate 9,168,984 downwards.
CTCTGAGAGAAAAATGTGCTGTAAATTTTCTGAGACATATTTTGATGCCTAAAAATGAGTTTAAATCAGTCAGTCTAAACTACCACTTGTGAAGTTCAGTTAATATAGAAAATAATCTGGATGTATGGATTCATTAGAAACTAAGATCTCCAACATTAGTGGCCTGGCACCCATAATCCTCACTTTAGAAGATGGACCTTCAACTATTCTAGGCAGAAAATTAGTCCTTAAGCTTCTCCCATGCTGTTATCCACTAGCCAACTGTTGGTCCATTTCAGTCGGGCAAATTAAATGCAAAGAAAAAGATTACATTTGTGTCACTTCCCTTCCCCTTCCTTTTTCAAAAGCCACCATACTTGATAACTTTAATGTATCAGTCCTTTTCACAATAATTGCTCGTTTTTGGAAACACATTTTTCTTCTCTGCCTAACAAAATCTTGATTCTTTCAGCATCTCAACCCTAGGTCTGAAGAAAGCTTTAACTCTGTTGATTATGGCGCCTTGAGGAGTTAAATTCTAGTTTATTTTCAGAGGATGAGGAGATTCAAATCAAAGCCCTTCAGAATATTTAACGTGAAGTGGAACCCTTCAGAGTTTTATGAAACATTAGAAACCTGACCTACAATTGCCTTCAGATGTGCAAAGACTGTTTTCTCATTCCACTTGAGCACTGGATTATGTAGATTAAGTTGTCATTTTAGCACTGGATGTAGTAATATTTCTCCCTTAAACTTAGTGGTTTTGCATCTGAGGAAGTGCTATGTAATTTCTTGAGAGAAACTTTGTTCCTTTTTGTAGATTTTGTGCAGCATTATTAAGCTTTTGCCTTATTTTTGCATTTCAACTCAAGTACAACAAACCAGTAACACTTCAAACTGCTCCAGACAGATTTATGGTATGGTCAGTTGAAATTGGACTGTACCAGTTTTTCCTCTTACAGAGTTTGCTGTCAGACACATATATGGAAGTAAACCATTATAAAGAATGATATATTGCCAGAAAATAAATTTGGAGTGCCATTCATTTTTGTGGTATATCATACAGTGAAGCGATGGTATTATGTGACCTCTTGTGCCAACCAAAATGAACCAGAGTAAGCTCAAAAATGAGTAATTACTTTTTTTGCGATTACAGTCGCAATAAAACTGATCAGAAATCACTTTGGGGCAGTGGGAAGCGCTCTTTCTTAAGTCTTCTTCACATGTTATTATGTAGCAATGCTGCTTCTAATGGATGCTCGCTCGATGTAAATGCAGGCAGGGAAGGCCAAGTTTGTGTAGCCTGTTTCCAATTACAATTACAAAAACAAAACAGGAAAAAAGTTAAAAGTAAAAAAAAAAAAATAGCAGACAAGGAAAGATGTCAGAATTCAGCCCACTACAGGAGCAGATTACTTAATGCATAGAGAATGGAAGAGCTGAAGAAAAATATATATATTCTTCAAAGTAAGAATTCAGTTTTACAGATGCATAGTGGAGCAGTTTTCTCTAGTGCTTTTCACGTGCTGCTTGAGCACACTGTAAAAGAGGAGAGGTGAGGTGATGAGCTAGAATTCTTGTCCAAGGCATGAGAATGTCCTTGTGGCTTTCAAAATAATTACAACACCTGTTAGTGACCTGCTTGGTTTCTGGAAGGTGCTTCTGTGCTTGAAGCCCCAGACACTATCACGTCTGACCCCATAGAAAGGACCCCAGTCCGGTCATGGTAACAGATCTGGAGCACCCTTGAAGGTGGCTGGTTTGGTATTTGTTCTTTTGAAGCCAAATACGCTTTAACAGAATTTATTTCATATATAGCTGAAACATTTTCTACAGACCAATCTGAGCAATGTAATTTCACTTTATACTATCCAAGGCATAAAAACCTGTCTTCATAAACTTTTATGTTGTGTCCTTCAGAATTACTTGCAGGTTCCTCTTTGCTGGTTATCTCAATTTCCAGTCTTTTTTTTTTTTTTCTTTTTTACTCTTTCTTTCCCTCATTCCTTTGAATGAGGGTTTCCCTTGTTTTGTAGATCTCCTGTTTTCCTCTCTACCCAGGGCTTCTACTTCAATTTTTAAAAGCCATTCTGAACTAATCTTTACAGCCCTGTATTTCCACTAGCCCATTTTGTACTTCATATCTGTGTAGACGAGCCAGGCTGAATTTCAATTTCCTAAAACCTGCACAAACATCAACCGCACACACCACCCAAGCTTCCTTTCCCCAAGCATGCACATACATTCTTCAGTTTGTCCTGACATCTTTTCTTCTCCTGGTTTAAATGTCCGTCCTGCAGTACAGAATGGTAAGGAATTTCTTTGAATTTACATAGCAAAGGAACCTAAGTATGCTTTCCTCACAGTTACAACACTTCCAACACTTGTTTCTGGAGACTAGGCAACACGCCTCATTAATATTGCCAGCCTTGTTTCTAGTTATTTTCCTGCTTCGCTCTTGCCAAGTTCTCTGTCATTCTGCTCTTGGCAAACTTTTATAGCCTGCAGCATAATTGCTTTCTCAATCTCCTACTTATTTTTGAACTTAAAAAATAAATAAATAACTTTCATGTTCTATGAAACCTCCTCTGCAGCTGTCCCACCATGCACCGTGGTTTTGTCTCCAAATGCAATTTCGTAGGAGATTTCCTTGCTAATTCTTAAGAATCTAACTCTTAACAATCTCCTTCTTATCTGAGGCAAATATACCATATTAAGTGCTGTATGCATTTTTCAAGGTGCTGTAAGGAAGGGGGCTATAAGAAAGAAGGGGACAGACTCTTTAGCAGGGTCTGTTTTGATAGGACAAGGAGAAATGGTTTCAAACTAAAAGAGGGGAGATTTAGGTTGGATATAAGGAGGAAGCTTTTTCAGTAAGTGCCTCACTGCTGGCACAGGTTGCCCAGAGAGGTGGTGGATGCCCCGTCTCCAGAGACACTCAAGGTCAGGCTGGACAGGGCTCTGAACACCAGATCTAGCTGTAGGTGTCCCTTTTCGTTGCAGGGGAGTTATACTAGATGACCTTTCAAGGTTCTTTCCAACTCGAACAATTCTATGATTCTGTGCCTCCCTTCAAATTCAGAGAATTGATTAAACAGATGCTTGCAAAATTTAAAATCGTAAATTTGACCTATGGACTAAGAGCAGCACTCACGCGGTTGATTCTGCATTATAAGCCAGGTTCTCAGATAGTACTCTTTAATTATCTCAGTTCCACTTCATGACTTACATGGTAAGATTTGAGTCCAGTAGTGTGACTTCGCTCTCTTACTTTATAGAACACCTACATTGATGCCTAACCAAAAATGTTGCCAATTATTCTCAAGTGCTAGCAAGGCAGATGTTTCCCACTCAAGAAAGAAGAACGAGAATACTGACAAATTTGGACACTAACTTAGTTTAATTCTGAATATATTACATGGGTTGCTCTGGAAGTAATGCCTCCTATTTATTTCCATGGAAACTACAGCAGATACAAAGAGTGCAATAACACTATTTGATAGACCAAATTCTCAACTACAAAACACTGTTTTTCAACATAGTCGCTACCGTTAGCTGTGCATTTTCTCCAGCAGTAGACAAGAGCCTGCATGATGTGCTCATACAAATTTGAACCAGTTTTGGAGTAGCCCTCATAAAAAGATATCATAGATTTATTCAACAGAAATTGTAGTCGTTCCTCAATTGGAAAGCTGAAAAAAATAAAGGCTACAAAAAACAGTTTTGTTTCTGATCCTTACTGCAGCAGCGAAGGAGGAAGCTTGGGGTTCTCTTCAGTGATCTGGGAATGTATGAACAAGGCCTTCCTTCCGCAGGAATACAGTGATGGTTGTTGTATTTGACACCAGTGTGAAGCAATTTGCAGAGCTTTTAATTTAAAATTCATGTAGTGTATTTGATGATTATCTTTACTAATAGTTGAAAGCATTTTCCTGTCATTTTTTTTCTATCAAGTAGCTGATTTTGTTTTCCTGTTTTCCGTGGTGCAGTTCTGGTACAGTACAAATGATTTTTCTGTAATAAAGTACTGAGGGCTCTGTCATACCAGCAGTAACAAACTGTTAGTGTCAGTGATTAGTATGGCAAAAAAGAATGGTTTGGGGTTAACATCAACACCAAAGGCACAGCTTTCAGAGGAGATTGTCAGCTGCTTTGCACACTGCTATATTACAGCAGACTTCTTGAATTCTCTACTATGGCAGAAGATTTTCCCACACGCGCTGGATAATGTTCTTAAAATGAATCAATATAGCAAAGATACGAACATTTGTGGCTTGCACAATACTATTTTGGTATCTTGTATACATAGATGGACAGTATTGTGAACAGTATTGCCCTTCACATTCGGGATTACTTGGCTCCTCACTGCCTTTCTGCAAGGGTGGTGTTCGTCTGGTTTTCTTTGTGAGCAATGAGTTCTCTGAGTCACTGAGTATAGTTGCCAGCTCTTTGTAAAAGTCAGCCAATAACCTCATGACATTTGTTGTCTCCTATATCAGGTTGACTAAATATGATTTTCTACTGGAAATAGCAGCAATGAAGCTTGTTTACTGGATATAATTGGAGCCTTTTCTGATCATCCCTGGCTTGGTGTGCCATTCGTGCTGATGGACTGTGGCCACAAAGATGCATAATAGAGTTCCTTTTGACAAGACAAAACTATTCTAATCTGGGACTTGAACCAGCAGCACCATCTGCCATCCCTGATGAACTTTGCGTAAGGATAAAACAGCAGAAATTAAGCACAAGGCTATGTCTTTTGTGAGGCAATGAAGAATTTATGATTTTGCTTCATCTAGCAAGAAATATAAGCAATAGAATCATTAAGTAGAGTGAATGAGACAAATTTAGCTGTCTTTCATATTCAGATCAGTGACCAGTTTTTATGATTCCTTTACAGTAGAATAAAATTATACTGAGGGGAAGATTTTATCAAAATATTTATATCAAATACTTCTTTAGAAAGAAACTAAATAATTTAATTTTCTTTAGCATAAGAAAAATGCAAAACATAGAAAAATGTTATCCTCAGCAATGCCCTTGCTCAGATATGTTAAGATAACTTTAGTTAGAAGATTGCTAATGCAATGTTAAATGCAGCGGATGACCTGAATATTTTTAGGGTGTCAAACATCTTCAGATTTTCTAGCTAAGTGTACTGCGTACCAGAAAATAAGAACATGAGTTGATCCACCTGGATACTGTCTTCTCAAGTCTAGCAACTGTCTGTGTATCTCTGCTCCTTTTCTTTCAAAGTTCCTGGCTTTCAGGAGGCCGTGATGTGGGAAATGTGTGCTAATGCTTTTGATGATGTAGATTGATATCAAAGCCATAATTATTGTAATTTGTTATTATTTCATGCTAGATGACTTATTTAGGTACTCGTTTTTTAGAGGTCTCCAGATAACATCTGACACAAGTAGATAACTTGATTTCCCTTTTTTTCTTTCTTTCTTTCTCTCTCTCTCTCTTTTTGGTTCTCTTTGGGAATTTGGGAATTTGGTTCTCTTTTCATGCCTATAGGCAATTTCTCCAGGTCAAGACTAGGTTTGCTAGAGAACCAACTCTGCTATTACTACTTCTGCTTTAGATAAGGGATTTTGATTGCCAGTATCAAGGCAGTGGTTGTTGGCAGTACCTGGAAGAACAGTCCCTCTCAAACACAGTGAGAGACACCATCAACCTCATTGTTTATCAGCAGATTGCTATCAATTTTTAAATGCATTTTTAAAGAACATCTTGCTTCCTTTTCTTTTCTTGCTTCCCACTGGTATTCTGTTATAAAAGGGGAAAAAAATCCTATATAGTTTTGCTGGCTTCTTTCCTTAATAACTTGAAAACAGAGAGAGGGGTGTCATCTTGGAAAACAGATTTTCCATCTTTCCCCCACTTATCAGTTGTTTCATCTCATCTCACTTGTTCCTGCTCCCTCTATCTCATCATGACCTTGTCTTGTAGTTTCATGTTCCAGACATTTCTCCTAACCAGGCTTTCCAACTCCTCAACAGATCTCATTCTCTCTTTTCATCCTCATTTCTTGCCTCTAGCTTGTTCTCTTTGATTCAGATATTTTTCTTCTTAAAATATTCTGGGACCAAAGGCTTGGGTCTGCACAAAGCAGCCTGTATGTGTCCCCAGGTCTGGTACTGCCTGCTGAAGTCCAATGTGAGCTTCAGTTGCCTTCTCATGTGTAGAATCCAGCTGCCTCTTCTGTAGGAAAACCTTTTCCAAGAGTATACAAACATCAGCCTGTTAGAGCCTTACAAACTGTCCTCAGTTTTCTCAGAAAGAGCCTCCCAAGTGAAGCAAGCGATGCTGCAGCTGTCCTACAGCAGCTTTCATGGAACGATCTCGAGGACTCTTAAAGTATTAAGACATGGCTGAAGTAGGTAGTGCTATACTGATATACACAATTGAGCATTAAAGAGATATCCTAGCATATCATTAGTGTTTGTATTCAATGGAAGTGCAGCAGAGTGGCACTTTATTTATGTCATTATTTGGACTAGAAGAGTGCAGGTTTTAGTGGAGAGATGTGATGTTGATGTCTGGATTTTCAGAGCCAAAGGAATTGATTTCAGCAGAGAGAGTAAAGTGTACCCCTTCACCTCAAGTGAGTGGCCTAGCCCTGTTTGTGGAGAAGGCATTCATCCCTACAATTTCAGCATATGCACAAAATCCAAATGTTGCACTTGTTGCATTGTAGGAACACTTGCAAGGGCAAAGAGGAAAAAAAATTACACACAGGTTAGGAAAGCTGTAAGTCTGCATCCACTCCTGGTTTCATTGCCTCATCACAAGCACCACATGGCAGACACATTTCCACCCCACGGGGGACAGGCATTGTACATACTCTTTCAGTGTTCTTTTCCCTGTGCCCTCCCAATGTTTCTCGTCACATTAATTCTCCCCACTCCTAAGACACTGATGTCTTTTTCTATCTGAGTCATGAAAAAAAACAACAACTTCTTTTTCAAATTAATCACTACTCAATCCCAATTTCATGTGCCTTTGATGCCTGGTTTTAATTGCCTTACAGTAGAAAGCTTCAATGAGCAGAGAAATTAAAATTGCAAAAATCTTGATGTTTTCTTTTTTTTAGTTATTTGCCTCTGCAGTCAACTCTGTCTCTCTCTCTCAAATGTTGTATTAGTTTTCCTTTCCTGATGGAATCACAGGCTTAACTGCAATTGTTAGACTATGTTTCAGCTCCAGAACATGGAAGAAGTACTGCAAGTAGTGAAACAAACTCTGCCTCTCTTTTGAAGCTAGACTTTATTTCAGAAACAAACATCCTTTTGGAAAGTCTGTAACCCCTAGTATGTAATAGAGTCTCAGGGATGTTAAGAAGCATATCGTATCCAATTGAAATGCCACAACTGCACAATTACTTTTACCCAGAAATTGTCTTCCATGAAATCTGATTTTTTCATGGGAAAAGTTTACCTTTGATCAAGTGTTTTGCCTTAGGACAGGCTGGATGAAGTACTGGTTTCTTGAACCGGCCCCAACCAAGCACTTTTCAGCTATCTCTTCAGCATTACAGTGGGTGTCCTTTAGCTGCCTGGGTTCACATGCAGCAGAGTTTCTGCGTCCTTTTTCATGGGGATGTGCATGGTGCTCGTGATCAGCCTGCATGTACAGCATAACAATGGACTGACTTTGAGAGAAATACTGCAGGTCAGCTCAGTAAGGTGAAGTAAAACATGCTGATAAAGGAATCTGAGTGTTTTGCTTTAAAATTGCAGGAACAAACATCAAATTCATTCTAGTTGTTTTTTTTTTGATATTTCATTAGTATCCAATTGAGGAACATTTTTCCCCTGATTTTTAGATAAAATACATCGGAAATATCACTATTTCTCTGAGATGGGAACTCTGATTTGTTCTTATAAGCTGTGGTAATTACTTTGATTAAAGTTCAGATGAGATATTGGGAGTTATCACATCTTTACTATCCTGAGAACTGCACTGGCATCTCTAATATTCATAATTACACAGATCGTGCTCTTCTTAACGAAAAGCACATGGCAAGAGCTGAATCTAAAGGCATTATTTTAAAATCATGCAGCGTGTGTGTGTGTCATGAGGCCAGCTAGAGCAGTCCAGCAGGGACTGAGGCAAGAATTTTCATTTCCAAAACTGTAAGGCTGAATAATTTCAGCACGTCCTATTCCCTTCTACCATCTTTAACCTTTTGTGATGAGAACCGTGGCAGTGTTCGGACTTAAAAATAATGTTACTTTGTGAAGAAAAACCACTCTGTTGTAGGATGACTTTATTAATTGTTTAGACAAAAAGAAATGGTCTATCAAATTGCTAGATTGCAAATCTTAAATTTGTTGCTGTTTACCAACTTGTTCTGTTTCAAGGGATGATGTGACAGCATTTAAACTACACCGATGTTTTCTTAATGACTTCTGCTCATAGTCTGCTGCAATAATGTATGCCATGATTGTGTTCAGTTATCTTCTGACTGATAACACAGTTCGTTTTACAAACAGCATTCATTGTAATGTAGCTGCTTGGTGCTGGCGCAGCAAGCCACTGTAATAACTTCAGCGGGTTAATGTTATCCTTTACTCTGCTGTTGCTCAATTATAGATCAGAAAGTATTGTGTTTTCTGTTCATTGCCTGTGACAGCCCTAGGTTACCTACTGGAAGTGACATGTACTACTTTGTCTCAGTTTTTATGTGAAAAATGGATTTGATGCCTTTTTATCCACTCAGAAGTATTTCAAACATTCTCTTGGGAAGTTCAGAATATTCTTGAAGGACAAAGATGTACACCATTCTAACAGTCTTTTATACTGTTATTCCACCAGAATAGTTATTCCGAGTTCAGGATTCACAGATTGCCTTTGTAAGTAGGAAAAGCTGGTGATAGGAATTTGTTGTTCACAACTTGCTTGGCTCAGAAACTTCTCTTGTCTTTTCTCTATACCACTCTGAGTACTTTCTGGGATATGCTTGATCCTTTGCTCTTTTCTGTATTTGATACTGCTACTTTCATTCCTCTTAGAGTCTCCCTCACGTGTGTGTTATACTCTGTGCAGGAACTGGCCTTTTCTCTCTCATTCCCCAGATAGTTACGCTGTATGTTGTGTCATCATCATCATTCCCCTCCTTCCCTCCTGCCTCCCATTTGACTTTATTTGGTGAGAGGCCTGTGATGCGCTGTTCAATGCTTATGTATCTAACAAGAGAGACAGAGATATACATACGCTTTACTTTCTGACTCTGTTTTCAACAGTCTGGTACTATACCTTCTTACATCCTTCATCCTGGAGTGACTGCTGAAGGGTTACGTTGCTGATCCTTATTCCCTTTTGGAAAAGCTATCAGTGTTACACAAGTCTCATCCATCTGCTTAGGAATGCAACTCTAATATTATTTTTAATGGTGTAGAAGAATCATAAGCTCAATATGTTTTCAGCCACAGAAGTAGAAGGAAGGGAGGGTGTGTTCCTCCAGCTCATTAATCAGAATGAGAAATGAAAATAGCTTCCTAGTCATTTACTATTTGCTCCAAAGTAAATCTATCTAAATATTAGTGCACTGATGATAGTAAAAAGGGGAGGGGGGAAGAGAGGCAGGAAAAAAAGCCTTGCCATTAGCTTGTCACGCTCTGTAGCAAGGTACATGAGAGACCAAAGATATATGTACTATGGCATTTCTGTAATGAAAACTTGAGCAATAAAAGTGGTTTCTGCTATGTTCTGGAAAAAGAACTCTCAGAGGAAACACATTAACAGTATTTCACATTACAAATTATTATTGCATATTCAGCTATTGTTTCAAATGAGAATTGTGTGTACTGCAGGGTGAGAAAAGAAAGATATAGTTAGTATTTCTTTGGTAAGCATAATTAAGATTTTATGCATCTGGCCATATCAGTTCTGCACTATAAATTTAAGTTAATACTTTCACAGAATGATGGATTGGTTGTGCCTAGGATACTTGATGGTCTTACACATGTAGTTTAGATTACAGTAATAATGGCTGAATACATATCTCTTCACTTTCACTGGTCTTAAATGGAAGAAGGTATTCCAGTGTGAAAAGAAGACTTACTGGATGTATATCTTAAGCAGTGTTGTTCCATGTTCTATGAATTTACAGACTTCATGTTGTAGATGTATATTACCAAACAATACTATATATGCTACAAGTGCAAACTGCATTTTTCCCACTGTGCCCAAAGAATTTTAAATGAGTTAAATGCTTTATAAGGACATTACCATCTTGTGTTTTGTTTCACCCACTTCCCTTTCTCTTTATAGGGGTTATGTGTACATGGAAAGCAATTATTTTCATTACCTTCTTACACTGTAATTGATTTTGATTTATTTTGATTTATTTTGATTGATAATTGATTTATGACCTTACCCAAGAGGTCTCAGTTGTTTTCAGAGTGATTTGGGAGAAAATTTACAATATAATTGAGAGTTTCTGTATTAATATGTTGATAGCAGGAAGTTATTGTGTTGTTAGAATGCTGATTTTCTCCCTACTCCTTTTGCTACTGTCTGAGAAGAAGCATCCATACTTTATGTCTTCATCCACCATCCTCCCTTGACTGGAGAGTTGGATCCTCCACTTGTCTTTATGGGTTACTTTATAGTCTCAGGAAATGGCCTTCCAACTCTTACCTCTGAACTGTGTTTAGTTGACTTTGACCAAATACCTCAATTTCCATTTTCTGATTGGACAAGGATCAGTGAACAAAATTACTGATTTTTTTTACTTATGCTTTTGAATTTGTCTCCAAATTTTCTTAGTGCATTAATTTCTGCTTGTGTAATTGGAAAAGTCTTGGAGGCAGCCAAAGAATGTTCCAAAAGTGGCATGCCACTGAAATGATTGGTTCTTTGTTTGCCCCTTTAAACTGCAGAGTAACAGAACTAAGGGACAACTATTTCCAATTTCTGCAATAGCTTATATAAGAGGCAGGAAGAACAAATGGAGTTTTATCTTAAGATTCTTGAGTTTAGCAGACTGTCACGTTGGCCTTTAGATAGGCCCCTAGTTTAGTTTAGTTGGCCCCTTTAGATAGGGTCAAAGAAACATCTTAACGCTGTGACTAACCAATCAGTCTGAACTGACAGAAGACAGAATGACATAAGCAGAAATTAAGAGGTGTGGTTATAATTACTGATTTCTGAAAACCTCCAGTGTCTTGCCCTATTTACCCTTGTTGTGGCCTGGCAGAATGGGATACTAGACAAAGGCACTTTGGAGAAGGCTCCAAAGAAGCATTCCTTTAAGCCTGCCATTTATATCTTACGTACTACTTACATTTGTGCCTTGATGATGATGCATCAAGACATGAAGTAATCTAACCCTTATCAACAACACCATTCATTCATTTCTATTAACATTAAACTTATGTTAACAGTGTCATTAACATCGTAGTGATATCATAGTGTAGCCTTATTGCTATATTCTCAAAATGCTTCTTGTTAGTGGAGACTTGCCAAGCACTTCATTGCTAGCCAGAAATGGTTCTAGCAAACCACTGAAACACTCTATTTCAGTGAAAGAAGTTAATTTTCCTTTTTCTTCCACTGAGATTGCAAGCCACAGTGGCATCCCGAGAAATCCTGACTGTACTCAAAATGGCAATTAAGTGGTGGGTTTTTGTTTTGTTGTTATTTTCTTCGCTCTTCAGGGTTGCCTGGCAGAGGATCTGAGCCACTCAGTTTACTTGCAGACCCACATGCTGGGAGGATACAACCCCCAAAAGTTCTGGAGGAATTAGTGTAGTGAAGCACTGTTCCAGAATCAGTTACTCAATTGTTGATTTACCATGAGGTTGCTCGTTCAAGGGAGATTAATCCTGGAGCTCCAGTGTGATGGAGGAAATCTTAGTTAGCACTGCAGTGAAGACATATGGTGAGCAAATGATGTAATTTATTTATGAAGTAATGTGGCAAACCAATCTATATTGCAAGTACAGTGTATTATAAAGGTGCATATCGGTGTCTAACTGACGAGAAATTAACAGCTTGACTCAGTATATATCTCAGAGAAAGTTTTTCATTATCTCCTTTATTTCAATATGACTAATGTTTTGAAGTCAGGATTTTCCTGTGGTGTTAATCATCTTCAAAGCAGATCAAGAATTATATGCACAGGAAACACTCACGGAGCAGGTACAGTCTGAATCAAAGCAAACTGATCTTAAAAGATAAATAGTCACTGAAAGCATACTTTTGGCTTTATTCCATTGTCAATAACTTGTCAAGCAATGTGTATAAAACACTTAAGTCTGGCAACTGTAATGGTGACATCAAGTGTGCGTGTAGGATCAGGTAAATGGACCATGAGATTTTCAGTGTTCCAAAAACAGGCGTCTTTTGATGACAGTCTTCTACAAGGTAGCATCAAGTCTTTTCGTTGCCCAGTTCTAGCTCTTTTGCTTATGGATATGTCTATAGAGGTTAATGTCTTTCAGACAAATCTTAAGACATCAACCAGGAGTGCAGCCGTGTTTGACGCATTTCACTTTTCTAATATGTTTTGAAGTATGTGGAATTAGAGAATGCATCTGTGGAGGATTTTTACATCTTTCTGTTTTAATGCGTACAGCATGTGGCAGACAAGCTTGGTGAAAGAAAGGCATTGAAACATCTCAACAGAATGTCACCCCCTGGTTGGTTTGGTTTTATTTTTCTGTTGTTGCAGTTCTTTGTTTTTTAAGCAAAATGGGAAATTGTGCCCAGATCTCCCTGCAAGTTTTATCTTCTAAACAACATTCCAGAAAGTAAATTTTAATACGTGAATTCCAAGCAGCAACAGTGAGACAAGTAAATTGTAGATATAATGTTGATTTTTTGCTACTGCCAATGCTGGCTGCTAGCAAGCTTTCCCTGGGGGAGATGGTATAAGATGTTCATTAAGATGGAAAGACAAAGTAGAGAAACAAAGAACTAATGCATGACAGAATTTAGCTATGTATAAATTAATGCTTTGCACTCCAGCAACACCTTTCAGGTAAAAATCTGTAGGACTTTATCAAATACTAAGCTTTTTTATGACAGCTTTTCTGCTATCTTAAAGATAACAGATTAGAAGATCAGCAGTGTCAAGGGGCTGTTCACAACTGTATTCAGAGCCCAGCAGTCCTGTATCACAGTCCTGTGTGGTGTTGTGAGACTTCTTTGTTTTTGAGCTGCTGTCCTTCTGAACTCTTGTTCTGTAAAATTTTGCTGAACTTTAATGAAGTTTTGTTATCACGTTGTTTATACTGCTATTTTTTCTTCTCTGTGAGTGCATTTTTTCCATCATACAGCTGTAATTGGGATCTCAACCTTCAGCTTTCCAAGTAATAAAAGCAAATTCTGTAATTAGTGGTTTTATGGCTTTGGACTGCTGAAACAAACCAACAGATGAAAACACTTCATTGTCCAGAATAATCTGTTGCGCAGAGCAGGTATGATATCTTAAAGTATCTTCCAGAGTTCACTGGGAGATAAGAATAAACTCAATTGTCCGCATGAAATAAAACCTGCCTTATGTATGAATACTGGGCAAAGTATGACATTTATAGTGATTCAAAAATGTCTGATTTCAGAGAACGCGTGGTATTGACCCACCACTGAGGCCAGAGGTGTTTTGTGCCTTTAGTTGGACTAGAAGAGTCCAAATACATATCTATGACGATTCTGTATTAATTCTGCAAATTTATGACTACTGTAATAGCACCCAAACCTAAGAAATTCTTCCTTTAATGATTATATAGTTTGTGACCAATTTCTATCTTTATGGTGATTGTAATCCCTTCCACAAACTATTGGTGGTGGTGGTGCACACTTGTCAAGCGTAAATGCAGGTTGCCAGCACTAGTCAGTACAGTGGCATGGGTAGAATGTTTTTCTATTAGTTGAAAACTTGACCTGCTGGGATCTGCTTTTCCTAGCATTGTTTATGATGTTTGTTGTTGCCTTCCACAAAAATAGGTTGTCTTCATCTGCTATGATAGTTTTCCAGTATAGAGAGGGATAGGTCAGATTTGGAGTACTGGCTAGGCCTGTGTCCGTGTTGGTTGTTCCCTTTGTACTCCTGTTCTTTCTCTTAGCACAGTGTAGTTTCTTTCTCCCTCAAATAAAAAAAACCTGGAATTAATAGCCATCCTGAAAGATTTACCAGTAGCTTCTGTTGCTGTGAGGACTATAAGGTTAAGCCAAATCTCTGCACTTTATGACAATGACAGTCGTGTCTCCTGGAAATTGGTGGTCTACATGACAGGGCAATCCAGGTTTCCTTGAGTAGGATGAGTGGCTGCAAAGCCCAGTTCTGGGAAAATAGGCAGTACCGGTGGTGCAGACTAACTGTAGTTAGCTGTAAAGAATTAAAATTTTAAAGTTCTCTCATCGATCTCTGTACCTCTTCCTCAGATACTTGCTCTCACCACCTTTCTAGTTCATCATGATCATAGAATCATAGAATCATTGAATGGGATACTTAATCATAAGTTGAATCTTCAAGTTAAGAATGCCAGTGATGAAAACTTTCATGTCTTTAAGTTGAATATAGTTTGTTCAAATCTGGAGTGGTCTTTGGGAATTCAGTCATTCATTGCTCCTGACTGAGTCACTGGAGGTATGTCCACCTGTAAACTGCTAAATTGTGTGTCTCTTCTTTCTACCATTTCCTTTCCAGTTTTGTGCATACAGCATTCGCAGCTCTCACATAGCATGCAGTCAGAAATGCATACAGCAATTTTGGAGGGCATAGAGCTTTCTGCGTTACTTTCCGCAGGCTGCCAAACTCTTGTGACAGTTCCAAGCACACAGTTGGTAGGATCGTGTTGATGTGCAATGTGATTTGCCCTGTTTTCCCCTGTGGACTTGGACTGAAAATGGTCGACCATACATGGGAATTGGCCCAAAAACTGAAAGCCAAGATTTGGCAATAAAAGTTATGAGGAACACAGGCTAGATCAGATCTTTCTTGGTCTAATGCTGTGTTTTCAGGAGCGGAATAGGCATTTCAGAAAACTATGCACTAAATTAATACTGGATGATCAGCTTTTCTGCATCGTAGATTTTATCCTAGTTTTTTTTATCCTGGTATTTTCTACAGCTGGAAACTACCCTAAGCTTTGAAAAAAATAAGTAACAAAAGAACATCTTAGGAAAGTTTTTGTTTCTCAATAATTTGTTGTTTCTTTGTTTTGTGGGTTTCTTTCTTTTTTTTATTTTTTTTATTTTTTTTTACCTTGCATTGTTTTTACTTTGTGAAAGAGCCAACACCTTTCCAAGAATTACATGCATATTTGCTTGTTAGGTCCTTGTCTTCTGTCCTGGGTCACACAATAGATCCATGCCCCTCCCCATGAGTACCAGCCTTGAGATACTGCTCTGTACACCTCTGAGCTAGGATTTATCCGTTCTATTGGTGTTTGAGATGAGGTATCGATCCCTCTTTCTGCTAACAGAAATCCTACTCTGAGATGAAAAAGATTTTTGAGATAGAAGTATAATTGAGATAGCTATGTTTCTATCAAAACTTTTGTTTTGTTGCATTTTCATTTTCAGACAAAAAGTATTTAGCCAGGAAATTCCCCTAAGTGTCATCTTAACACACTCTTTTTAAAAAATATTAACATTAGCTACTATTACGAAGTTCTAATCCTTTTCTGACATGGTAGTTTTGATGCCATGTGTTACAACTGACAGCTTGTTCATTTATATCACTTCTATCCCAGACTCTGATGTTGGAAGTATGAATAATGGTTGTTACTTTGGTTAGGAGGCTTTAAGTTGTGACAACTGTTATAGCTGTGCTGGTTTTATGAGTGAGTAAAGAGCTGTGCAAGTGAGGTAACAACTTAATCAGCTCCCTTTCTGCCAGTATGACTCACTAGAACATTTCTGTAGACACTGCTGTCACACCTCTCTTCCCAATTACTTCGTTATTGACATTAGTCTGTTTGAACCTTCCACAAATGCATCATCCTCTACATACCACACAAACCAAGAGTCTTTCAGCCTCTCCTCACAGGACATGCCTTCAGCCCTGCTACCAGCTTTGCTGCCCTCCTCTGGATGCTTTCAAGGGCTTTAACATCCTTTTTGTATTGTGCAGCAGAAAATCACCTCTTTTGACCAGCTGGCTCTGCTGCATTTAATGCACCCCAAACTGCTGTCTTGGCTGCGAGGGCACACTGCTGCCTCACACTGAGCTGCTGTCATGAGCACCCACAGATCCCTCCCTGCTGAGTTACTCCCCAGCCCCTTATCTCCCATTCTGTGCCTGCCTGGCATTTACTCCATCCCAGGTGAAGCGCCCAGCATTTTTTTTTTTGCTGAACTTCATGCCATTGCTAATCACCCCGTGCTCCAATCTGTCCAAGAAAAAGGCAAAAGATGTTTTTATTGCTTTAGTCTTCACAGCCTGCTCGCAGACCTCTGAGCATATCAGTACAGCTTGAAAAGAAGTGCAGGCAACATCCAAGGGACAGCAAGACGGGAACTGATTGCAGAAGGTGAATCTATTCAGTCCCATGGAGGTAGATATGCCCAGGGGTTCTGAAGGAGTAGGCCAGTGTGTTTATGAGGCTAATGTCAAACGTCTATGAAAAGATGGGGAAGAAAGGAGAAAAATTCCTGATGGTTGAAAGCATTATAGCAGGGTTCTAGTAAGGCAAGAAGGTGGAGGGCCTGAAGAACTCATCAACCTTATTGCCATCCTTGGAAAGGGCCTGATGCAGTCAGTATCTTCTTAGAGTCTATTGGACCAGATGGCTTCCAACCAACATGTTTATGATTCTGCTGTCTGAAAATTGAACCCAGATCTTTAATTCTCATCTTTTCATTTCAGCTGAAGTTCTGTTTTGTTTCCTCAGCTGTGTCCTATTCATGATAAGCCTCAAAATGTTGTTCACAGTTGGATTTCCCGTGAACTTACAGAAGAGTTAGGTCATGTCTGAAGCTACGTATTGCAGCTTTGGGTATTTGGTATTTGGTTTTTATTATCCATAGCAAATCAATATTCCAAATTGAATTTCTTTCTTTTTATGATATTGAGGTTAGGTTCTTCCAGTACTTGGGAAGAGAATAAGTGCAGGGAATTTAAACTAGTATCTTGTGAAGGTCAGAAAGGATTGATCTCTTCTCAGTTTATCATGCTGTAACAACATGACTGCTGTGTTGGGTTTTTTTTCGTGTTTTGTTTTGTTGTTGTTATTGTTTTCACATCTCATCACTACTATTGTGTAGTGGCTGTATGCTAGAGGCAGACTTCAGAACTAGTGGAATCAATGGTCTGATACCTTTGATACGCAGGTAGAAAAATATACACCACACTTCCAGAGTCCAGCATAAGCTTATTTTCTCCTACTTAAGATATAAAAATATATTACAGCCTAGGTTACAATTTTATCATTTAAATTATTGTTAAAAGTTTTAACATATCTGTAAATGCTAGCAGTTCTGAAATTGGGAAAGGTTTCTCAGCTTAATGAGGTGATTTTTTTTATACTGGTGGGTTTGGTTGTTTTTTTTTGTTGTTGTTCTTTTATACACTTTGATTATATATATGATACCGAAGTTTATTATATTTTCAGGAGAACATAATTAACAATTGTAGAGGAACTGTTAGGTCATGGCTTGAACTGGTGATTGAGCACCTGGTGAAGGGGTGTGGCTGGCCCAGGGAGCACAGCACATTGTTTGCACCTGTGCTCACCACCTGATTCCCCCTTCCCGCCCCACCTGCAGAGGGGTAGACCCTGGATGGAGCCACCCTGGGCTCATATATATGTATCTCCCATTGAAGGGAGAACATCTCTTGGACCTAGGCTGTTTCCTCAGAAGGAGTGCTGCACAACCAGAGAGCCTCTTCACCAGTTGGGTGAGTTCAACTCTTCTTTCTGTCTGACTGTTGGCTTACCTGTGAATGTATTGCCTGGTATCACCAAGAACCTGCCAGAAGCAATTTTTGCTTCTTTGTGGGCATGACAATGATAATTTGTGTCTTCCTGATCCAGTGAATAAGTCTGAGAGATGGTATCTGTGAAATGCCAGCGTTCTCAGTCATGTGAAGCCAGAGTAATTGTGCTAAAGAGTATATTTCACATGCAAGAACTGTTTCCAGTTTCCACCCTGGATTCCTGCATGGCAGTCTTATGCTTTAGCTCTGTAGGACCCTTTTCTTACCTGCATCTTTTACTTGATATGGGAAGCCAAGGGATGCTGCGAGGTCAGGGTTCTTTTCATTTCTGATAGAGCTAACTATTTCTCCTTGTGTGTGGAATGGAAGTAATTAGCACTGTCATGCTGAGATTCGCGGCCAAAATTGGTGCCAAGGCTGATTTTCATTCTTAAACTTCATGCATTCTGTTCCTTATTGTGGAGCAAGGGAAGGAGATGATATTGCCTCCTACCAGGATACAAACACACTTGTAAGGGTATTTGTCAAGATATAGTTCAGAAAATGATACAGGGACAAGTGGCTTACTCTTTCTGAATGTCAGTTAAGTCTCCAGAAGGGGCAATCTCCAAATAGAGATCCTGCTCCCTTGGCTGCTAACCCTTATATGAGCATGAGCAGGTCGCCCTGGTGCATTGCTTGCACCTGTGTGCCCTGGATTAGCTATGCCTTCTCACCTGGTACTCGATCACTGGTTCACACTGTGATCTAGCAATCTCCATAGGCTTACTAAGTATCTTTCTGGTCTGCTGCTTTAATATAGTACTCAATACAAACTGTGAAGACAAAGTTCAGACTCCTGCACTGACAGCATCTGTTATTGCATGTCAGGGCTGTCTCTGCTCTGGGCCAACAGGCTTCAGACTGGTTTGGGTCTGAACACCATGCAGACATGCAGTATGGGGGCTGAGTCTAATTACTAAATCCAGCTGAGGGGACAGGACTTTGCAGCAAGGGCTTGCAAGATGTGGAAATCAGCACATGCTGTGGCTGCATCACAGAATGGATGAAAGTGTTATGCTTCAGTCTGTGTCTGAATGTGTGTGTTCATTATGTGAGATGCCAACTCAGGGTCTGTGCCACCTCTTGTCTGGGGATTCACACAAACTTAATTTAGAAACAGGTGTGCTGCAGGAGTGGAGAGGAATTCTTTCTTTGCCTTCTGTACAGCTCCACTGAGAGTGTGTCTGTTTTTGAGGGGAAAAAAAAACCACACACAAACCAACCACAAGACACCTACAGAAGCTCTGTGCTATTGCTCATTAGCTTCAATGGGATACCTCCATTACTGGGTCTGTATTTATGTTCCTTTTCACCCTTGCAATTCTGTCAAGAAGTGTGATCTGTGAGGATGCACACGTGGTAGAAAGTACCATTGGGTCAGCTTCTCATGGAGGGGAGAGAATCAGCGTTGTGTTCTGTCAAATCCTCAGCAGCTTGCTCTGCTGGGGATAAGTGTTCTTTCCATTACCCAGAATCCTGGTATTCTTCATCCAACGTGATCCTGTGGGGTGCAACTGAATTGAGAATCATATGGTGTGGTTGTCATCTTGAAAGTGTATCTGAAGAAAATTGCCTG
This sequence comes from Numida meleagris, assembly GCF_002078875.1. NCBI lineage: Eukaryota > Metazoa > Chordata > Aves > Galliformes > Numididae > Numida > Numida meleagris. The sequence continues at coordinate 9,149,488 of NC_034411.1, read as the reverse complement.
AAAAACCAGCCATCTGAGGGGAGAGGTTCATAGGAGATAAATACTTTCTCTAGGCTCGCTTTTAAAGGTAACTAAATGAAAGCTGGGGGAGACAGGGGGCCTCACAGTCCATTGCTGCATGTACTCGGGCCACCATCAGGTGTTTTGAGGGTTGTAATGAACTCACAGGAGATGGCATGACAGAGCATTTTGAAGATGTAGAGATGACATGTAGCTGAGTGCAGAAAAAATGGCAGTCAATAGTTGCTCACTTTTACATTTGAGTTTGTTGTGCTTATAGCCCATGGGGTCTGCTTTGGATACAAATGAGGCTTCCACATTTGAAATCCTGGCTGAAATCTGTACTGTGATCAAGAGAAATGTTTTCTCCTTATAACAGGAAACTGTTTGTACTTAGTACTGACTCAGTTGCTTGTACCTTTCTGCAGGAAGATCAAATGCATTAAGCGATTGGCAAAGCAATGTTCTTATCCTTTAACTGCTAAGTTGACTGCTCCTTGTGGGCTGCAGCTGAACATGGTGTTCAAGCATTGTATCAGATGTCATTGCCACAGTGCAGCATGCTATTCTGTCTCTGCTGCTTTAGGCGAGTGATGGCGTCCAGGAAGATCTTAGGAGCAGCTCTAGCAAAGTCTGCTTCATTGCTGTGTTTGGTGGTGCACAAATGGGAGAGTGTACCTTTAAACTTAATGAAAGTGTTAGCCTTCCAAATCTTAATCCCAAATATCCTCAGCATAATGCTGAGGAGTGCCTTAATACGGTGCTGTGGCAATACAAATATTAAAGATTAAGTAATAATTCAAATGTTTCAGAGATTACATAGAGGTTTGCAGTTTCATGGGCTGCGTAAGGAGTTCAAAATTAAAGGACAATTTGCATTTTGTTTCCCAGCTGTATGTTCATTTCAGTGGTTCTTAGTTCAAGGAAGAGTTGAAAAAGAAGCGACCTCTAACAGGGATGTGCAGCTGCTTGTTAAACTGAGTTAACTTGTTTTCTGTTAGCAGCACAGGAAACTGAAGTTAGCTTAAATCTCTTATTCTTTGCTCATTGCAGCATTTACTGTTTGCAGCTGTACAATGTTCTACACTTCCTACAATTAACTTAAAAAAAAAAAAAAAAAAAAAAACTTTGGGCAAAAAAGTCAATATAAATATTCTTCCAATCGGGGATATGTAATGTATGAAACACATCACCGATATACTTGTCTTTGCTTATTGGTTTTAATATGGTGCTTGGCTACCCCCTCTGCAAAATGTTTGCTTTTTATTCTGTGTGGTGTCTCTTGTCTCATAGTGCAGATAGTTTCCAGCTGTAATGACTTAGCATGCTAAAAATGCACTGACTCTGGTTGCAAACAAAAGAGAATGTGATTTAAAACTACTAGGAAGAGCCTGACTTTCTGTCCATCCAAGTAATCATTGAAATAGAATGCTTTTTGCCTAAGTACCAAACAGTATAGCGCTTATAAGCATTTAAGCCAATTTCTGCAAGTACCGGAAACCAAGCAATGGGAATTGTGTGAGTCCCCACACACATGAATGAAAGCACTAGAGTTGACGGTAGATTTTTATTTTCTTCTTGTATAACTGGTTCTCCTTTCATAACACTCTGCTTATCTTTGTGTTTTACCTCATTTTCAGTAGCAACTTCCTTCTTAAATTCTGAAGGGAGTGATAAGGTCACAAAATATTGGACCCAGATACTTTCAGACATTACTATAATCAGGATATTGAATCCCTCAGAGTTTTCTTTTAGTAAGCCAAACCTGCCTGCTCAATGTAAACATCTGAAACTCCTTGATTGCATTCCGGTTGCATTCAGATCAAATTGCTCACCATTTGAATCTATCTATGTTTAAAGCTGGACTGGAATATCAAGTGCATCCAGTTAATCATCAGCATCATTCTTTTCAGACTTCTTAAAATCCACTGACTGCATTCAGTACAAAACAGGGTCTCTGTGGTTTAGGCACGCACCACAGTAGGGCAGAGGAGAAGTGAGTACAACTCCATCTGGTCCTAAACTTTAGTGTGCTCAAAATGATAGATCTTGACCTGTCTGTGGTCAGCTTAACGGTGACGTAGGGAGCATTTCATGTTTTTCCCATGCTTTCCTGCTGTAACCTCATCCTGTCAGTGTGGGGTTTTGTTGTTTCAACAGCTTCTTTGCACTGCTTTCCTATGGTCATGAGTGGCAAGTGGCTTCTCGGAAAAGCATTCGAAAAATGCTTTTTTTTAAATAAATGTCTTCTGTGAAGAGAGGATGAAGGGGGGATGATGTGAATGAAGTCATGCTAGTGTGAACAAAATGCTTAGCCTGGAGGGGAGGACTGAAAACTGCTGTGATCTGTGCTAACCTGCAAGTGTGACAGAAAAATAATTCCATCACACTTTCTTACTACATATTTGTTGCAGGTATTCATGTTTTTACCTTTTTTTCATTTAATGTAACTGTATCCTATTAATTAAAAAAAAATTAACAGATTTCCAGAAAAATCATACTGACAGCAAAAAACTATTGAGTCAGAGGTGGTGTAGTCATCTCCATCATCAGCTAAAAAAGGGAGCCTGGTCAGAACAAAAACCCTATAACATTTTCTTCTGTCCTCTTGGCTTTCCACTGGTTTGTGGTGACTATTGAGCACGTAGTGCGCTTGTCTAGAGCATGCAGGTTGTAGAGTTTGCCTAGCGGAAGAAACTAGCTGGCAATCTGCAAGTGAAAGGTTCCAATTCACTGTAGTTTTTACAAACAGTAATTTATCCAAAATAAAAAGTGGAAAGAGGAATCTTAACCATCCTTATTTTCTTCAGCAGCATCCTAAAGACAGTAAAAAGGGCTGGGAAATATGTAAACTGCCTTCTAATTAAAGTAGTTCCATATACAAAGGCTTCCTGGTGCTGTAACTTTAAGGTACAATATGCATTTAATTGTCACCGAGGCAAAAATGTCTTTCAGAGTGCTGTACTTCTCCACGTACACCAACTAATATGCTTTATTGAACAAGACCAGAGTTTAATAAGACCTGCAGTAGCAGTAATTTTAATGGCTCCATGGAGATTACAAAGTAAACACTTCAAAATCTCGTCTATAGAAAATGCATTATTATGTTTTTGGTCAAGCCTAATTTATTGTCAGCGACGTTGTTAAAGAGACAGAAATTTAGGAGCGTTCCTGCAGGGTGTTATGTATTTGTTATGTATCTTCTGCTCCCAGTAATGTTGATGTAAATTGGAGATACTCGTTTCACTATCATATACAGGTGTGTAATACTCTCATGAGAGTAGCACTTACTTCTTTAACTCTGCCATAAATAAAATATTCTACCTGAATAGAAGTAGCCTACATCTTTGGTATAATTTCTCTTGCCTTGAAATTAATACTAAACAAGGTGTGATCATGTAAAACTGTGTAATAGCCATCATTTGATTTCTTGTTGTGACTGCTGGGAAGTCATGACCTTTTAAAATCAGTTGAATTTCTTTCTGCATGTGGTGCTTAATAAGCACATTAAGATCTTTTCAGGGATGACATCTAGGTTGATTCAGAAACTTCAGAGGAGGCTTTGGGTTTAGTTTCGAATTTTCAAAAAATTCAAAAAAATTTTTTTTGAATTGTCAAAATCTAGGCTTAATATTTGTAATTGTAAATTCAAATAGAATCGTTCAAGCATGCAGATATTTAGACAAAGAATCTGGATCTACTTAAAAGCTGGCCTCCTGCTCTGTATTTCTGGATTTTTGTCCTCCTGTAAAATGACCTACCAAACCTTATTGGCAGAAGTTGTGCCCGGCGTGCACCCCAAACACGGCATTTTGGAGTATCTTAGTACTGTTGTTAAATGACCAGTAGTTTTCTTGGGGATCATCAAAATATTCCACGTGCTGTGTTTCTTACCTAATGCTTTCGATTTAAATGAGGAAGCAGAAGGAGAGATCTCTGATTGCGCAGTTCCCCAGGAACTCCAGGAAGTTGGAATAAAAAGCTGCTGCTGAAGTCACTAACCAAAGTGTTTTAATCCTGTCTCTGTTTGAAATACATTTACTAGCTGATGATGGGAGAGGTAACCATACATGAACAGTAGCTGTGACCTGCAGCTGGGGCAGAGAGCCAGGTGCATCTGATCAAATGCAAATGGTTAAGAAACTTCAGAGCAAGTTAAACCCTGTGTTGGTAGAAGCTCAGAATTTGAGAAAAACCTCTTTCAGGAGAAAGTGAAGTTTTATTCTGGGGTATGCGGTTCCTTCTGTGACCAGAAATTGAAGAACTCTGACCTTGGATTTCAAAAAAAAAAAAAAAAATCCATCTCTGTTTTGCAAACTCAGGTACTTGAAAAGGGTATCACGCTTCTCAGAAGTCTTTGTTTTAAACCAAAAGCTATGATGTATTTTAATCTGCTGGTGTTGTAGTGAATGTTTTGGAGGTCAAGCCAATCTGCAGGACGTTTTGCACTGTGCCAAATTTGTGTTCAGAAGTGTTTTCTCAGACTCTTTGGGATTTGACCACAAGTTCATTTCTGGCTGTTTGTAGTGAGGGTTTCTTCTTTGTTTCAGCTTCCTTCTGAAAGTTTGTGGAGCTCCTGTGGTGCTGCCTGTTGCTTAAAAGGAAAAATATTTGGAACAGAGTTTCCATAAGTATTATTTTTCCACAGCAGTGGAGCCTAGGTATGGTAACTTTCACTGTGTGTAGTATATTGGTGAATAGGAACAGGAATGGCAGAAGGGCTTCTAAATGAGAACTCCTTTTTACAGTGTTTGTCATTCAAATTTGTATCAGACATATTCAGGTAAAGAACCCCAGAGAACTCCCACCTGATAGCTGGGTTCTCCCTTTGTTTCTTCATGCTTATTAACATGGAACAGGCGTGGGAGTTAAACTTCAATATCTTGAAACCCAGTAAACTATGGTTAAGTACACAGCCACCTTTTCTTCCTGAGAGAAGGAAAACAGCGACAAAACCTTCAGGCACTTGTCCTGACATTAAATAGGTGATAAAATCCTAGTACTAAACTGAGGATTATTTGCAAATCTGTAGAGCAGCTTAGTAAAGTATTTGCCTCTGTTTATGTTCATATTTTAAATTCGAAAAGGATGAATTTGCCAGCTCTCTTAAGTCAGTTAATCACCATTGGGTGATGCTGGACTCTGATCCTTATTGGGTCCCTTCCAACTCGGAATAGTCTATGATTGTGTGATAAGCTATGGAAAATTACCCATAGATCTTTGATTGTGCTGTTTTTATTGTCTATTTTTTAACATATATGAACTTCCTCTCGCATCAGGAGGAATGCATGTGCGCACACACACAAGCAGAAGTATGATGTGTGTATGATTTTGTTTCTGTTAAATGTTCAGGCTTATGTGAAGTGCCAATACATCAAGAAAGAAAAAAGTATGACACCTTTTGTTCCCAAGTACTCTAGATTCAAAATTATAAATAACGTATGCAATTAACTGAAGTCTCCCTGGGATTGTGCTGATGTGCCTGAGTTCTGCATGTCTCAGTGAATTTTGAGATTAATTCCCCCATTTTACGCCGTGGTTATTAGAATCTCTGTGTGGCTGGTAATGTTACTGGCCTATTGAAAACAGATAAATGTTAACCTTGAGAATGCAGCTAATGAACTGGTCAGACAAAAACCAAGCCTCCAGTTTTTCATTTCATTTCTGCAGTGACATTTAATTTGAAGTACGTCTTACACATTTCATTCTCTGATTATCTGTACCAGGTATTTACCCCTCCCTTAAATAGATATGGTTAGATCTGAAGTTCTCTTTGTGCTTTGGCCTGTTGTGAGGGGATCCAAGTGCATCTAATTTGCTGATTTTAGGCTGTTCTTGCCGCTGGGCTGTGAGGTGCAACTCTGTATCTTTGTATCTGATGCTCTACTAAGTAGAGGGGATTTTGCAGCCAAATGCCTACCTTATGGAATAAGTGCCATCTATTCAAAGCCCTCAAAGAATGGGTGTAATCCACGGAACACCACTGATGGTTTGAGAGTTCCTGTTTGAATTTTGAAAAGAGCGTGTCTAATGCACACAGAAATACCCTGCAGGCAGGGTTTCAGAAAGTGGCTATCCTTTAGGAAGTAAAATGGTTTTTCACCAAGGAATGAAGCCCTGCAAACTTCTGCAGGCTTTCTTGCAGCTGTGGCTTGTGAAAACAACAGCAGATACATGACTATTTTGCCCGCTTACAACTCACAGCCCTCCTGATGTGCGATTGGCCTGCCTTTTGAAGTTATGTCACAGTGCAGGCATCACCTCCTGATGGCTCAGTTCTGTTTGGCAGCAGACTTGGTACTTGGGATCTGAGGGACCCCCTTGCCATGAACCACTAAATACCTTACTGTACAGAGGAACAAAAAATCCTCTTAAACTTCATCCGCTGAAAGAAAGAGACAACTGTGATGATTTCCTGTTAGTTCATGTTTTTTTGAAGGGAGAAGTATTCTACAGACCTAAATGTTTCTTGAACACCTCCAAGGTTGGTGACTCCACCACCTCCCTGGGCAGCCTGTGCCAGCACCTGACCACTTCTCTAGAAGAAGAAACTTGGCACAACTTGAGGCCGTTCCCTCTTGTCCTATCACTAGTTAGATGAGAGAAGAGGCCAACCCCCACCTCACCACAACCTCCCTTCAGGCAGTTGTAGAGAGCGATAAGATCTCCCCTGACCTTCCTATTCTCCAGACTGAGCAATGCAGCCTCACCAGTGCTGAGTACAGAGAGATGATCACTTCCCTGCTCCTGCTGGCAACACTATTTCTGATACAAGCCAGGATGCTGTTGGCCTTCTTGGCCACATGAGCACACTGCTGGTCATGCTCAGCCAAGTGGCAACCAACACCCCTACATCTGGTTCTTCTACACAATCTTCCAGCCACTCTGCCCCAAGCCTGTAGTGTTGTATGGGGTTGTTGTGGCCAAAGTGCAGGACCCAGCACTTGGTCTTAGAATCACAGAATTGCTCAGGTTGTTGAACTTCATCCCATTGGCCTCAGCCCAGTGATCCAGCCTGTCCAGATCCCTTTGTAGGGCCTTTCTACCCCCAGGCAGATTGATACTTCCTCCTAGCTTGATGTCATAAACGCTCTGTTTTAGTTGCTTCCATAACATCTTTCCAGTGAATTTATTATGTCCATTGTTTTCAGCTGTTCTACAGTAAAGGAACAGTAATTTTATTTTGCCAACACACATCTTCACATGGACTGATATTTTAAACTGAGTATGGTAATCTTTTAAGAACGTGAGGTTTCTTTTGCTGGTGGGAGGTTTGCCTTGCTGCAATGAGCCCTAGCTTTGGAAGAATGTACTGGAAGTATCCCTGGGAATCGGGAAGCTTTGTGTCTTTCAGGGTGCAGAAAAGAATATTTTCAGAGGTTTGATTTAGAGATTTTTTTCCTCATGTGTATTGTTTGGCTCCATGTTTTAAGGTGTCAAGAGTTAAACTGGAAAGCATGCGAATATTTTTTTTTTTACCTGATTCTAGAAAGATATTTCCAAAACAGATGACAAATACTATGCATTCCTTCTATTACTTGCCCTTTTACTGCTTTCTTATTTTGTTGTGCTGTCTGAGAAGGATTTATTTTTTTTTTAGTGTTGTGGGGTTTGCTTGCTTTTGGTTTTTGCCTTTCAAGTCTTAAATTGTGTAGCAAAACTAGAGTTCCAAAGCTTATCCTGTTAAAATACCAGGACTGACTTATTTCGAATCCCTTGGGTTAAGTCAGTTGGTTACTTCTGGTTCTGCATGAGCACAGCTGAAGCAGGACAGGGTGCATCTTTAGTTTTCAGCAACCAAAATGTAAAAGCTGTTTTCATCCATTTCTAGCTCAAGATGGCAATATGCAAAACATAGCCGCTATTTTGACCAAAACCACCATAAGCCTCCACAACCTGCAATGCGGTCTTACTCTCCAGATCTTGTAATTTAAAATCAAATTGAAGTCTATTGTTTTTCTGAATATTAGGCTCTGATATCATTGCCAGGGTCTCTGGCATCCTGCTTACTATACTCCTACATATATGCACTCATTCAAAGAATATTACTGAAGGGTAAAATCAAGTGTTCAGAAAATGAAATGCCGAAATGTTTTCCTGCCTAATCTTAATTCTACCTCTTATAATTATATTCATTATGATATAGTCTTTAATTATGTAAATCATAGTATTTTTAGTACAAGATACATACTTGATTCAGTACAGAATATAGATGATTCTCACATAATGAGTAGCTATGCAGTTCCTTTTTTTTCCTTTCATTGTTCAACCAGTGCCTCTGTGGTTTATTTACTGAAGTTATTTAAGCCACACTCAGAAGACAAATTTGTTCATTTTCTTACCATCTTTTTCTTATCACACTCACGACTGGAATTTAACATACTTCTGATGCTGATTTGTTTTCACATCAAGCCCACTCAGGTGGGGAGACTTAACTTTATTATGGGCTTATTGTTAAAGTTGTAAAACCTGTGCATGTTGCAATTTTCCATTGGTGAACTGAGGAAAAAAGGGGTTTGAAACCACTCACTGGTTTTTAAAAGCCCTTGTTTGAGAAATGCATGAGCAGATTTTCATTACGTGGCACAGAATATTCTAACATTAGCTTCTATGTATTTCACTGGGGCAGTGAAAATCCATTGGAGAGGCAATCTTTCTGAGCAGTGTCAAGCTTCCTACTATTAAAAAAAACAAAACAACAAAAAAACCCATGATAAAAATAATTACTTTGGTAAGTTTTGTTCTAGCGGTTGGCAACCTTGCATGTGGCAGGGCGGCTTGGACCTAGGTGATCTATGAAGTCCCTTCCAACTCAAGCCATTCTGTGGTGCTATGAATTTTTGTGCCTGCCCTTTTAGGCATGCCTGACCTAATTTGGTCAGAGTTTACAAGTCTTTGACTGAGGCAACTGCTCACCTTGGGGGGGAAAAAAAACCAAAAAACTCAGGCTTGATGGGAATCTATCCCCAAGATGACCCAAAATTGAAATTCCAATTTATGAAAGCTATTAGGCAATAAAGTCAATTTGGTATCTCAATTCATAGCTATTGTAAACTTTTTAATAATAGTTGCTGATCAATACAGCCTTACAGAAGTGTAGCATGTCTTTCTCAGCTCTTATCCAATGGTTTTATCATTCCATAATTTCATTTTGTTGTCTGACTTCTTTATGTATGTGACTTTTTTTTCCTTGAAAAAAGAACTTGTGGAAACCGAAAAATTTCCAAGATGAACTTTGTGGTCTTAGAAAAACGCTAGTTTAAAACAGACCAGCATTCCTTGAAAGGGAATAATTCTTTGAAAAATGTCGCCTGGCTGTATTTTTGAGTTCGTTTGAACTCTGTGGATGGGGCTTGAGGAGGAACCAGTAACCTCCTCTACCTTCTATCTTTCTGCTTTTATTTTTTAATGTACTGCTTGAGATCGTATCTATGACCTGTCCATCATTTTGGCATTATAATTCACATTTTAATTTCAGAATGAGGCTTTTCCTCTGTGATCTTATCTTTAATTTCTCACCTAAAGGTTTTTTTTAAAATTTATTTTTAAATGGCAGGAAGAACCAACTATGTTAATAATTCTAATTCTGTTTACATAATGTGCCCAAGTTGAAAAATTGCACTACATTTCTAAGTGCAGCCATTCTGTTATTGCTGTGTACCTTTTTAAACAGATCTAAACCCAGATTGAAGCAGTGAAGTTTATCAAACCATTTCTTATAGTAGCAAGAATGAAAGCAGACTTTCCCATGTTCCCAAACTGGAAACCTTACTTCAGTGTTGAGGTTGTCTTCTGTTGAAATGTCTTCCATTGTTGAAATGTCAAACTTGAGTTTAAATTTAGATTGGATTAAATCTCTGTCTACATACAATGCTGCAAGACTAGAGTAATTTTGGGGTAGTCTTTGATTTTTCTTCTCTGATAAGGATGCATCTATTTTTATTTATTTACTTTTTTTCCTTCTTTCTGTGCTATTATCATCCACTCATACCCTTCAAATAAATACAGTACTTGTCTACCTTGTAGCACTAAGATTCCAAGCCGTGGTTTGTCCTTATTTGTTTGCACATCCTTTTCACTCAAGTTACGTAGTTTCCAACCCGTTGTTGCCAAGCTGATTTGTAATAGGGCAAGTCCTTCCTTAACAGCACTCCCTCATTTAGAATTTTTCTAGACTAACAGAGGCAGGTAATTTTGGAATTTGACAGATTTGTGTTAACAAGCTCTGCCTCCATTTGCGAAAAATGAATAATTCTGACCACCGAAACAATTATCTGAATATTATCCTGTAGTCCTAATGTTCTACTCTTTTCAGAAATCTTAACAAGGATGGGAAACACTCAGCATTTCTCTAGAATTATGGCTTGGCTTGCAGCATCAAACAATTTCTGTCATTCAGAAAAGGTCAATATCGGAGATGGAGCATAAGATAATAGACCTCTGTGGAGTCCTTCAGTGTGTGTAACTGGATATAGATTAATGGTGTATGTGCAAAGGAGCAGAAATTTATGAAGGTCTAACCTGTGGCAGAGGACAGACTTCTTTGACATAACTGTAGTAATCCCCCTGCCCCCAGTTCTGTTTTCCTTATATTCTTCCGCTCCTTGTTATACTCATTCTACCAACTGGTAATGTTTTCTTACTGGGAATTTAGTTATAATACCGAAGAATCACAGACATTAGGGTAGAACATGCCGCGTTGATAATCTGCCGATTTAAATGTTGCCATGTTCAAGAGGAGTTCAAGTGGTGGTGTGAACTGTACTGGTTTAGACACCTTGTGGACTTCCTTCATTTTTAAAACAGTTTCTGAATTTGTCAGTGTTGCCTGTGGGAACTATTCTTGAACTCAAGTTCATCATGCAAAAAGAGCTTGACTTTAATATCATAAGAGAAGCCTGTTCATACATCCTAGCAACCTGTGTTTCCCAGACAGCTTGGCACAGTGGTTGAAACAGCTGAGAGACTTCACTTCTGTTAGGGCTAGATGCAGAATAATTTTCTCAGGAGTTGAAAAGTTCAGGAGGAGAATGAAATAAGATCATTTTCTCTCTCTACCCTACAAAATCCTATAAAGTCAGATAGACCTTTTTGCTCTTCTGTCATTATGTACAGAGAAAGTTTAGGTTTTCATTGCAGACTTGCTCAAGGCATACTATGTGAACTTCAGGAGAGTGAATGCTTGAAATTGTCCTGCATGATTTTCAGGAGAGAACAGCAAGAGCAACAGGAAAGCAATACAGACTTGAGCAAATGCTGAAATAATGTGTCATTCTGTGTTTAAAAGCCCAGAAGCAGATTAAAGTCATCAGTTTCTGCTTTGCAGCCACGGTACATAGTATATCCTCATTCTACCTCCATGTGTGCAGTGATATGTGGTACTGGAGGAAAGGACGCTAAAAGAGAAAGGAGAGCTCTGACAAAATTAAACATCAAGTATGTTCTCGGGCTGATCCTCTTCAGACCTACAGGTCTGCAATTGGGTGCAAAATGAGAGGAAAGCAAGCATTTGGTACAAATTCTGAGATGTTGCAGGGACAAGGCAGAGCTCCCCTGGCAGCTGTTCCTCTGTTCCAGGGCTTCCCTGGCTTTGCCCACAGATCACGGTGTCAAAGGAGCCTCCCCTCAGTTTGGCCCTAGGCCTTCTTTCTGTTTCTGATCATGATCTGCTCAGCCTCCTCTGCCTTCATTCCGTCACCCAGAGGTTGCAGTGGGTGCTGAGTCTTGAGCCTTCAGATGAATGGCAAGACAGCTTTTGCAAGGTGTTTTTTGTTCGGTTGTGAGTTGTGGTTTTTTTCCTTTTTTTTTTTTTTTTGCCTAAACCTTGTTTCTCGGGAGTTGAAATAGACCTTGAGTCTTCCTGACTTAATATTCTCCCTGGGCTGCTTGTACAGCAAGGTTATAGCTTTTGTGAAATCATAACCTACTAGCTAACAAGCCTTCCAGCACAAGGGAAGGACTGCTTCTCTTACAATAAAGGAAAGAAGAAAGGTGAGAAGGGAAAGAAGAAAGGGGGGGAAAAAACAAACAAACAAAAAAAAAACCCATCCCGAATACAAACCTTCTGTAGTTTATCTGTTGCTCACAGAGAGATGAGTCAGTGAACAAACTTTTCTTTTGCTTTCAACCTTTTGACTGTTTATAAAATTGTCTTTGTCAATATTCTTTTTAAGTTATCTTTTAATTTACAGAAAAAAAGTTGAAGTCAGTTTTATTGCCTCGTCTTATTGAAATACTGATCTGTTTCTTTCTACACCATCCACATGGCAGAAAGAAAAGAGAAGTAAGGAGGAAAATGCTGAAAAAGAGAAAGGAAGAAATAAAGAACTGCTCTAGAAAACCAGCAACATTTACAGAAGTTGCAATTGGTGGAGTTTGATGGGACAAAATTTTTCTTGTATGTTAGAGAAGATCTCACAGCTTTCATTTCACCTGGCAGCAGTATCAGTCTGAATACCCAATGTTAAATCACCATTGAGCCAGTAGTTACTGCCTTCCATGTGATCATCCCAGTCAGCTGAGGATCTCACCTTCTTGCTTGCTTCCTTCATACACATTTAGTCCAAAATATAAGATGAAGCAGGTACCAGAGAGGTGCATTTTGGAATGCTGTCATGCTGATGATCAAGATGGGGATTCTGATCTATAACCTTCTAAACTGAAAAAGAGATTCTTCTTAGCAGTAGCAAGTGGAGTATTTCAGAATTCTATTTTGGGCGATGAAAAAAATACTTCTTATCAGAGCCTTAGAGAGCAGCACCAATGTAGTTCACAGAATTGCAGTGGTTAGAAGGGACCTCAAGAGACCACTGAGTCCAACCCCCTGTTAAAGTAGGTTCCCAACAATAGGTTGCACAGGTAGGCATCCAGCTGGAGTGACGTGGGCTTCAGGCACCTCTCCCATTTACCAAGATAGAGAGCATTTCAGCAGTCATCTCTGCCAGTTCTCTCGGCACATATGGGTGCATTCCATCGGGGCCCATGGATTTGTGTGCACTGATTTTGGCTAGTCACTCTCTGATCAGATCCTCCTCACTCTCTCTCTTACTTCCAGGGTCTGGGATTCCTGATGGCTAGTCTTAGCATTAAAGACTGAAGCAAAGAAGGCATTCAGAATCTCTGCCTTCCTAGCGTCCTCTGTTAGCAGGGCACCTACCTAATTTAGTAGGGGACCCACGTTTTCCCTAGTCTTCCCTTTACTGTTGATGTACTTGAAAAGTGTATTTTTTTGTTATCCTTTACCTCCTTTGCAAGGTTTAATTCCAAGAGAACCTTAGCCTTCCTCATTGCATCCCTACAGGCCCTGACAACGTTGCTATATTCTTCCCAGGTGGACAGGCCCTTGTTCCATGTTTCATGGACCACCTTCTTTCCTTTAGTTTATCCATGAGTTCCTTACTCATCCACGCAGGCTTCGTGCCATGTTTCTCTGATTTCTTACTCTTAGGGACACACCGATGTTGAGCTCGGCAGAAGTGGTGTTTAAGTGTCAACCAGCTCTCATGGGCTCCCTTACCTCTAGCCCACGGGATCCTCTGAGTAGGTCCTTGAAGAGGTCAGAGTTGGCTCTCCTGAAGTCCAGGGTAGGAATCCTACTTACTGCTTTGCTTCTTCCACCAGTTGCATGGAATAGACTTGACAGTGGACCATAGCTCCACTCTATGCCCATTTTGAAATGAATGTGAACAGACTAGTTCCACCCCCACGACCAGCTCAGTGAAAACACTGATCATTCTCATTAAAGCTCACTACAGTAGTAGAATGAATAATGAGAGCTATTTACAATTAAGAGTAATTTTACTTTTCATCTTACTCTGTTTTTTCTATGAAGGAGCTGTCAGATTCCCAAACTATAAATAGCAGTACATCCAGTAACTATATTAATCTAAGGATTTATTTGCAGATCTGTGATCTTTTCTTCTAGAGTAACCTCCCCTAGCTATTTAATTAGAATGGCACATTTTTTTCCAGCCCTTCCTTGGTAGAATGTAGCATACCAGATGAGCATTTGGCTTTATGGCTTCTAGCAGACTTGGGGAAAGGCAGTAAACATACAGTCCCATCATCTTGTTCCCAAAATGTGAAACTCTGATAACAAACACTTCATTTTTCTGTATTACATTCTTGCTGTACTGTGGGAGATTTTGCTGTTAAAACCACAGTGCAATTTCTGCACTAAATTTCTCAGTGCATTTTTAAAATAAAACTAAAGGAAACAGTACATGTTTGCTAGAAGGAAGGAAGTTTCCCTGGAGGGAAAAATGATTTTGTAAAGAATTCCTCAACATATTCCATTCATTCTGAGGGAAGAATGAATGTAAAAATTTCATGAAGCAATCAAAACTTGAACAGAGTAGAGAAGCATCATCCAATCAGTGGTTATGAGAGCTGTGCCTGCCAGCATATTCACTTGCTGAGTTTGATACTGATAGTATTAAATTTCTGTTTTTAGGACACAGCCCTAAGGATTTAAGAAAAGCTGAAGTGGTAAAGAAAGATGTGTTCTGGTGCTTCGTAGAGAGACAAAATATGCTTTCATCCTATCAAATTATAGTAGTATGAGCATTAACTGACTTCTCTAGTGCTTAACAGTGGATCATGTGGATCAGAAACCACAATTATGGTCATGCCCTTTACTGCAACTTGTATGTCTCCCAGAACTGTGGTTTGCAGTATGGTACACAAATTACCAACAAAGAGTCTGATAACCAGTGCTAATTAACAACAAAAATCTTTTTGAAGACAGACTCGTGCAGAGGGAAATGCCCAAGCAGCTGCCTCCTCTAACATTAAATTGTAAGAAAATCTGTCGGAGAGAGATGTTTAAAGGACTGGCTCTGCATTACCTATGGGGGATTTCTTACACAGAAGTTTTAAATGAAAGCATGCACCAGTGTCAGATAAAGGTTAGGACATTATCCCAATTAGAACTAATTTATACTGTAGGAGTGTTTGCTCTTTCAGCCGCTGTGCACAGCATCACATGTGGTACTTCCCTGCACAATAACGTTCTTGCTGCAAGCTACAAGGATCTGATTGTTAACTGCCATAAATTGAACTCCATGATACTTCCACCGTAAGTCATAGTTTGAAAATGATCTTTGAGGGATGTAGAAGGTGGCAAAGATGGCTGCAACTAATGTTGGTCACTGAAATACTATGTAGCCATATTAAGTATTGAAACGGATGGTTTTGAGTGGTCATGGGCATTTTGGTGTCATTTTCAAAAGCGTGAACACTTGTCTGGCTCTTGTCTGGGTGAAGCAAGTGAAGTATAGTTCCACTAAACCGAAGTGTCTGTTTTTGAGAAAACTGCTTCCTTATGCCTGACTTCACTTAGCACTCTTGTTTGTAGCGTGAGTGGATAGGTCAAGGTATAAAGAGATCTGGATACCAACCTTGCTTTCTGCTTCTAAATAAAAGCTACTGTTAAGTCATAGCTTGAGCATATTGGTGGGCAATTACCAAATACTTGTAATGCTGCCGCTAGTACGTAATTGCTTTGGAGACAGTAATCAGGTTGAGACTTGTCAGTCCAACACAACTAAGATGAAGAAGATGGAAGTAGGCTGAGAGCTTACATGAAACTTTCTTGAAGTTAGTTTCTTCTTGAAAATAAAATCTGGTGAAATAGCATCAGATGGAACAGATTTTCTATGATTCTGTGATTTTCAAATTGAAACAGATTGGCTAAAGAAAATTTGAGAAGTGACAATGTCAGTTCCTTCCAACTGATTGTGAGAGAAAAGAAACATGCCTCCTTTTCCCAGCACCTCCAGATAGTTGGATTGCTTTGGGACAAGGGTATCTTCACAGTCTCTGTACTGTTTTCCACAGAAAGGTGCCTCAGACTTTGTTAGAGTGTCAAGGTCTTACTGCACTCTTAACAGAAATGAATTCTCCTGACACTTTTCCTGTTTCTTCTTTTGAGGATCATTTTAAGATGTTGTTTTAGGTAGCTGTAAAATCGGTGTCTTTGGCTTGTTGCATGTGTTTAACTGGAGCCATTCAATGCACTTCCTTCGTGCTACAAGTGATACTTTGATAAAGGTCTATTTTGGAAATTTTGAATCTCATTGTTACCATTCCTAAAGTTTGTCACCCAGAATGATAGGACACAAATACTTGAGCTTCAATTACTGACGTATTTTCATAACTATGCAGTGTTCTCAATACCTGCACATTCCTATGTACAATGCAAAAATTAAAACACCTTGAAACAAAGTTTAAGTTATCATCATATTGAGATTTCAGTCAATTAAATAATCAAATACATAATGGACACTTCATTTTCACAGTTCTTAATAGAGACATTCTGGCAGAAGATGATTCTAACTGTTTACTTTGGGGGTTTTTTTTTTTTTT
This sequence comes from Numida meleagris, assembly GCF_002078875.1. Lineage (NCBI taxonomy): Eukaryota > Metazoa > Chordata > Aves > Galliformes > Numididae > Numida > Numida meleagris. Next base: position 9,133,123 of record NC_034411.1, on the reverse strand, counting down.
TTTTTTTTTTTTTTTTTGTATCTCAGAATTTTCTCAAGTTTTCACCTTTTTTGGATGATGAGAGTTCCTTCTTTCATCCAGACCCTCTGAGGGCCATCTGCACTGTGTTCAGCTCAACATTCCATTGTCTTCCCTGGAAAAGGATGTGTTTGCAGCCAATACTTTTAATGTATTTTCTTGAAAGACTGAATTCTGTTAGTAATGGTGATTTCATCTCTAATTCTGCACCAGACTGCAAGATTGAGTAATACTGTTGAGAGCCTTTCCCCAGTAACTGGCCAGTGGAATCCCGACTGGTTAATTGTTAAAGGAAAAGTTTTCAAATGCATGTCCAGCAAAAACTACCAGCAGCTGAACTTAATGTTTCAAGTTGTAGTGCCTAACATGTGCTAGATACAGCTGCTGTATGTTGTCAGCTTGCACTCACTTTTGTAGCAGACTGAACTGAAAGAACATCTAAAGGTACTTTTCTGGCCACCTGTTGCTTTCATACATTATGCCCACAGAAACTTACCTCTGCTGAGCATAAATGATTCAGCTGTAGTTCTTTGCTGTATGCTGCTGCAGAAAGATGAAGAACATATCCATATGAAAAAACACTTGGAAGGGAACTCTGTTACAGCTCACCAAAATCCCCATCAGGAAACTTTCTTTGGCTCAGGGCTAAGATTAGGTAAATACATTCAGACAAGAAAAAAGGATTTAGATAGGGGTCTGAACCTTCAAAAGAAACTTATGCTAATACATACAGTTTGTCATTGCCCAACTTGTGGTCTGCTGCAGTAGAGCGTAGCTGGTTGTAAACCTAAATCTGCTCAGAGGCAGAATCATGGCTGTTTTCATTACTTTTCAGAAATGACTCTAAAGACTGTAGACATTCAGTATGCATCTGACATTTTTAGCACTTTTTAATGCGTTAAGTGGAATTAACCTCTTTTGAGACTGTGTTCCATTTATTAAGGGATGCCTTCTTGCAATACCAATATGTTTAGAATGTAAACTACAGGAATAATTTTTAGTGGTGAGGAAAAGATCTAGTCTTGACATCTAGTACGCATTCCCAGCGTGCTTCTCAAAAAGATCCCTGCCCTGAAATGGAGGAGTAGTAGGGTGAGAATATTAATCTTCACTTTCTGTACTTCATCAGACATCACATAAATACAAATCCTTGTCTATAGAAGTTAGGTTTCTGCATGTCATTTGTTCACGTTTCTAGATTTTTTTCATCTCTGCTTTACCTGTCTTTTTTTGACTGTCACTTCAGCTATCCTGGCCCTGTTCATATATGTTTCTGTTGACACCTTGCCTTTGTTGCTGATGCATAACTTAATCTATAGTCATTATACTTCAGATAAGTTTGAAAATGAAGGATTACCAAACTGTTCAGGAAATTTTGTGGTTCTTATAAATTGAAATATTAGTTTTCATATTTAGCAGACTTTTTTAGTAAAAAGAGAGAGAGAGCTGAAACTATGGTCTGATATCCAAGCACAGTTTATCCTCAGAGGGTTAAAAAAAAAAAAACCCTGTATCAATGTTGGTAATTGAGATTTGACAGTTTTGTTGGTTTGGTTTTGTTTTTAAAAAACAGTGTCATTCAACCCTGTAGTCTAGTCACCATCACTAACAGAATTTAGTCTTTCAAGAAAATACATTAAAAGAGTGTGGGGAAGGCTTTGACCCTGTTGCACTCTTTGAATTTAAAAAGCTGTTAGAATCAAACAGCTTTTGATCACCAGAAGCTTTTGGCTGACTTAAAACATATGACTTAAATTTAGGAACATAAAATGGGGAGCAATCACTAGCAAGAGCTGGGGCATTAGTTAGTCTGTGGCATTCTGGTCTTTCACTGTAATGGGATTGTTTTTTTTTTTTCCACCCTCTTCAGATGAACTGAAGTTCAGTAGTCTCACCCAGTTCTACATATTTCTTTATTTATGAGACTATCCTGTGTCCCAAATCTGCTATCTTCACCTTTTCTCCGTTCTTTTTCCTCTTTCTTTGTCCTGTCTCCACCTCCTACTTCCCAGAATAAGTGATGACGTTGAAATTCACTCTTATGACTCCTTTTGGTGTAGTAATTTTTTTCTCTGGCATTTTTTGATAAGGTTTCTGATCCGTGCCTGTAAGTTTCACTTGTGTTATTTCGGATGTTAACAGATATTCTGTGAAGGTTGTCAATACAGAATTGTTCATAGAGATTGTCTAAGCAAAAAGCAAATGACCAACAATGGAAGTTTCCTATGGACTATAATTTGTGCGGCTGTTTTCCACTCTAGCTGAAGACCACTCTACTTTTTTCAATTCTTTTTTCATGAAATACTCTACAAATTTTCTCATGTCTTTTAAGGAATGCTGAATAGTGTGTAGCGTTTCTTCCTCTTAACTCATGACTGTACCCTGACATCCCAAGGGCTGGAGGAAAGGAAAAAAAAATACAAGGCCAAGGCAGAAGTTTACACAAAAAGAGTCAGTCCATGCTGGCCTTGAGCTATTTAAATGCACCTCTTTTGTCTTGTGCGAGGCTGTTGTCTTCACCAAGAAGTGTTCAAAGAATACCCACTTTCTCATCTTGTTTTAACCACACATCAGAACCACAATGTGAATGTTGTCATAGTAGATGATATAGAAGGTGTTGAAGTTTTTTTTCTAGTGAAGTAAAAATTGGAAAACGGGTAAGCAGTAGGGTAGGATTGCCATAGTTGCTTCTACTTAACATCCTCTGAAAGGAGTTTGTTTGCGTTTGCAAAGCAAAAGCAAAAATCTGGAATGCTGAAACAGAAAATGACCAACTGCAACCAAAGCATTTGCTGCCTGTTTGCTCTGAATGTAATGTGCAATTGGCCTTGGTCTTTTAATTATAATCCATAAAGATGGCTCTGTTCCATACCCATCCTTGAGCTTCCAGGAGCACCAAGTGCTTAGGGCTTGGGCTGTTAATACTCTAATTGAAACAGCTGCTCTGCTCTCTGAGTACTTTATTCATTCACCTTCAGAAATGTTGATGGATCTGTGGGATGTTCTGCGCCTTTACTTAGATGCGAATCTCAAACACAGGCACTTAGTAGATACTGCTAATGAGGAGAATTTGTTATGGCTTTTAGCACACTGTTGTAATCTTGGCTTTTAAAGGTAGAAGGAAAAGGGAGGGAGTAGGGAAAGGGCTTCTCTTAGTCTGTAAGGCTCTTTAGACTGAATTCAGTTTTCCTACAAGACCAGGCATCCTAATTCTCTTGTATTCTCAATGACTTAAACTTCAAGTGAATGTAAAATATTACTGGACCAGAAGGTCATTCTTACATTCTGTACTGATTTTTGTTCTGGGCTCTTTTCTGCATACAGAGAAGAGCCTTTGTGAATTGTGCTGTAATTGAGCAGAGCATTAGGAGGGGTCCGTGGAAATTCATTAAGGCCCCAGGCTGGTGGTGGTTCTTAGGTCATTTCTCTTTGCCTTCTTACTGCAGCAAGAGGGCTAAATCACTGTTACAGTCTTTGTTGAAGCCTGAAGACTTGCAACCAACAGAAAGTTTCAAGTATACCCATAGTGTAGTTTCTCAGCATATCTTCCTTCAACCATTGCTTTCCTTTGTGTTTGGCTCATTTTTGAATTGCTGTCCAGGAAAGAAGTGTTGGTCATCGTGTCAGATGAATGCATTTAACTGGTAGAAATTCAGCCTTATGTGAGCTAATGGCAAAGCCAGGAGTAACATGGACGTGCTGGGTAGTGCTGTGGTTTAGATGCAGTTACTGACTAAAATACAATTGCTTGAGTGCTCTGATGGGATTTTTGCCTAATGGCCAGAGTTCAGTATATGCTGAGACAGTTTACCCATACAAAAAGGGGTGTTCAGGAGCATCTGAACTCTTAATTACCCAGAAGCTGGTTCACCCAGGAACAACTTGAAAATGCATAAAACCTTTGAGCTAGGCACAGGTGAGAGCCACTGCGGTCTAAAGGCTAGTTTTTATTCAACAGTATTGATTGTTCATGTCAGATACAGAGTCTGAGAGCTTTGTGGTTATGTTTGTTAAGGAAAATTAGAGGTCATTGAGAGGCTTTGAGAATCAATAAATCTGAATTTTGATGAAAGAGGCAAAATCCTACTCTGAAGCAAGTACTCAGACATTACATGCGGGAGGAAAGGGTACCATGAAAGGGCTGAAAAATCTATCATGTCTTTGAGGTCAGACTGCAGCTTTCAGATTACGGTTCTGTTCAGGAGAGGAGGAATAGCAAGGAAACAATCCTAGGAGGTAGTACATGGAGAAATCCTCTTGATATAATGTGAAACAGGCTATTAATGTCAAGTAATTTAGTGTTGGTGTTTCTCCGCAGTTAATTTTACCTGTAGGTGAGCTGACAGTATGTCAGCTGCATGGATGCTTTGTGTATCTGCAGCCTTTGCTGTCTGAAGCACTCAAAGGTTGTTGCACTTTTGCATAGCAAAACTCATCCTTGTTCAGAATTAATATATTCAAAATAGGGTTTAAGTCAGACCTAGAAATGGCACCTAGATTAATTTGGCCTTTTTCTCCTGGGCTAGATCTTTTTAACTTAGTCTAGCCTTACAGTATCCTCAGGTACCAAGTATACAGTTTAATACCTGAGTTCATAGAAATGTTTTTCTAAATTCACCCTGGAATATCACAGCAGGGACCTTTCACCCCATTCTCACTCCCAGTGAGGGAGTCTGAGAATGTTTTATTTCCAGACTTTGCTTAATGTGAGTGAGCTTGCAAGAGTCCTTCCTGTTCTTTGAGGCTGAGCTCATGTTTCTGGGTTTTCTAGGATGCTGTCTCAAACGGTCTCTTCCCAGCATAAGCTATCCCAGCAAATGTTACTGTAGTTACTGATGTAATAAAAAAAAAAAGCTTACTGAATTTGAAAAATAACAAATAGCATTGGAAGGACTGCTGTATTTTGAGAATCCTTAAAAAGACCTGGTTTTGTCATTGTCAAACACTGAAGACAGTCACCACTTTTATGCTGTTTTAAAATCACTTTTAAAAAAACATCTTCAATTTCACTGCCCATATTAATCCAAGGAAGTGAGCTTCTACCTTTTATTTGACTATGAGAAGCCAGTAAATTATGCTAAAACATCTTGTGGAGTCTGTTTTCTAGGCATGTTTCTTGTCAAGACTTTTCCTATTTATGCCAAGAGAAAGTGTACGTGCCAAATGTTGAGACTAACAGGCAAATGTGTGCCATGCTAAATAAAACATCCCTCTGCTCCAACTTCTGGGAAAATGATATCCCAGAGAGTGACTTAAACACGTATTTCTAGACAGTGGCAGATGTGGACAGCTACTCTTGGCTTCCCTTTGGGCATTCTTCACGGCCTCTTAGGATTCTGTTTCTTGGAAATGTCCAATACTAAACAGAGGAGATGAGATCTATGGGGTAGAAACAAGCCCAATGCGCGTGGCAGAAGTTAGTCTTAGCTTTAGTCAGTGTTTCTTGTATTTGAACCTATACAGCAGGTACTGATCTCACATACATTCCAAATCTGGTAATGTAGTAAGCACATTATCATCAATTATGATAGTACTGTAGTGATTACAGCAGTGCTGAATGAAAGCTGTGCATTTCTCTCACATCAAAATTGAAATTTCGGCTGTTAAGTAGTACAGTCTATTCAGCCTCTTGTGTGCCATTTGCTCTGATAAGCAGATTCCGTTTCTTTGAATACAGTGATAAGGTAATTGTTTTAGTTGGTCTCTTTTTTTCATTAAGGTCTTTCCCCATTCAAATTTCAGTCATACAATTCAGAGAACCACTCTCCTGCCCAGTACCGTAACTGTTATAATACCTTCTATATATGCAATAGTAGATATGATCTTTCTGCATTCCACTCCTCATCTTCTCTGATTCAGATCCTTCCTAATGAGTCACCTCTTTAAAAAAAAAAAAAAGTCTGTTTGAAGGAAGTAAATTTAATTGGAAAAGGAGGTTGTTTACCCAGAGGTCCATCTTCCTTCTTCACTCCTGCAATTTCCTCTCATGCTACCCTTCATGTTGCCTATCTATAAGCCATCTGTATTGCATAGATTTATGAGACATTTAACCAATATTAATCTCCCACCATGCTTTTTTAATTCACTTATTTATTTGCACTATATATTGCACACTCTACCCTCCATGGGTACATATGATTCAGAGAAGATTCTTTCACCCACTGTTTCACCCTAATGCTGTAGTTAGGGGAAAGGTGGCATTTGCTGAGGATTATCTTTTAGTCTCTTTTTGTTTGTGGGAATCTCTGATATCCAATCAGACTATCTCTTTTGTCTTTTCTTTTTCCCCCTTTCTTTCTTTTTTCTTTTTATTTATATCCTGACAGCTTTGTATGGGTTTTAGGAGCATCTTAAAGGAAGCTGGGGACTGTCTTGTTGTGGGTGGGAATGCCTGGAGTAGATTTTCCATAAACCTTTCTGAATTTTATGATCCAAAGAGTTCTTTCTTAATCTTTCTTTGGATGTATTGATACTTAAGTTTGAAGTCCAGGTTATTAAAGCTGCTAGGTAATTGCAGCATATCCCTAAAGGATACAGAGTTAAGCACAGCTGTTCTCTCAAGTAGAAACTTTCCTTTCATCCACTCTTTCAGCCTTTGAGCCTAGCATTTTCAAAGTGCTAATTCCAGTGTGCAGATGTTGAACAGACACAATATCTGTACTTTCCTTTAGCTGTGTTATGAAAAGTCATTGCTGAGTGCAGTGGTAAAGATTCCTATTTAATTGGTCTCCTAGACACAGCTATTGAGAGCTCAGTTATTTCAGAATATCTCACCACTGTACTCTTCTCTTTGAAGAGACCTCCTGTCTTCCTGAAGCAGTGGCCGTATTTGACTGTAATTAACATCGGATAATGTTTTACTTTCACTATTTAAATAAAAAAAGAAACTACTCTTTGGTACACCTAAAAAATTCTGCAATTATGTACATTTGGTTGAAAGAATGGAATTTCCCTACAATCCTCAAAGACAATTAAGTTACTTCCTGAAGCATGAAATTTAATTACTCTCTCCAGAAGCAGCATGATGCAGTGGATAAGGACGTAGGAATAAGTATCATAAATTTTTTATCTTTGATCCTCGTTCTGCCATCTATTTATTGAGTGACTGAATGAGTCATATAACCTTTCTGTGCCTTCTTTTCATCCACCTGAAAAACGAGGTGTTTGATTTCTTTGCGAAGGAGCTGTAGGATCTGTATAAGCATTTAAAAGTATAACGGGTTATATGAATGCTAAGTCTTGCTAGGGCTACCTTGGCTTGTATACTGCAAGCAGTTATTACAATTTGGTTTTGCAGAGTGAAATCTCATTTTCTGGCAGTGCTAGCTTCATTAAGGGAAACGTAATCAAGCTCATGGGCAGACAGGGAGAGGACAACAAAAGGAGATGACACTGAAGAGCCACTGTGTATCAGAAAAATGTGCTGAGCTATTGTTCTTTTCTCAACAGTTTTGATGCTACATCTCAGATACAGTTGCTAACTGTAGCATCTCAGGAGTGCTTCTAGCCAAGCTCTTTTCAAAAGGTGGAAAAAAGCATTTTTGATCTTATACAATTTAACCGGAGAGCAGAAGGAAAAGATGAGTGCTAGATAAACGCATTCTTCAGTGAAGACTATCTATTTGTACTGTATGTGTATTTGCTATTGCAGTAGTCTCTTACTGCAGTGGTTAGTCATGTTATGTCTGTGTGGATCTCCCACAATAACTGAAATCTGCTCAATGGATGAGGAGAACTGAATATAAAATCCATTGGTTTTGTCTTTAAAAAAAAAAAAAAGTGCCTTCTCATGTCAGAACACCTCTTGACCAACAGATCTTTTGAGTAGACAAGTTTGGTAGCATGGCGATACCATTAAGTTAACATTTTTGAATGGCCAGGATCAGAAAATCTTCCTTTAAGTTTCTATTTTCACAGATATTTAAAAAAACAAAACTAAACAAATACTAGCCCTGCCATTGTACAGGTTACATTCCAGTGCAAAGGAGCCAGATTTCTCTGCTGGAAAGAAGTTAATCCTCTGCTGAGCAGCCTGATCTCATTGCCCTTCCTTTCATCCCTTTGAGTTTCTGTGCTGTTTCTTTCGCGGCCTCTGTCTGTATTAAATTCCATTAAAAGATTCTTATTTGTAAACACAAAAATTAGATTGAATTGTGAGGCTGGCTGCAGTTCTTGACAGATACTCACCTGATTCAGTTAATTGCAGCATTCAAATGTAAGCTTTTAAAGAGAAGGAAATCTACTTTAACCGGGTTTGTAAAAACAACAAAAAAAAAACCCTTTGAAACATTGACCTTTCCACAAGACATGCAGAAAAGAGGTGAAGAAAACACTAGTGTTTTAATTCTATGACAGTTAACGGGAGAACATAATTTTTCATAGCTTTTCTGTCAAAAAAAATCTGTGGAAAAAAATGCCTGTGTACAGTCATTGTATTGTGGTCTTGTAGCATGCTCTAAATACAGGACAAGATCCAAATAATAATGAAACTCCAATGGCTTAATTGCAGGCTTTTGTGTTATCCAAGAATAAGTACGACTTACAAGTGACCCACGCAAGACACCTTTATCTCCCTGATACCTAAAGCAACTTCTGCCTGGTATCGCTACAGGTTTTACAATTGTAAAAAGTCTAGCTCTACAAAAGGACCCAGCAGTGCAATCCTAAAAGGGTAGAGTTAGCTTCCTCCTCAGTACAAGTGAGGCAGTGCCATTGCAGTCTGGAGTCAATATCATCTCGGTCTCCAGTTCTAGGTAAGGTAATTACATGTGTCTGACCCATCTTCCAGGCCTAGAAGAACTACATAGTATTTTCTTGTATGGAGGTCACTAGTTATTATGCATCAAAGCCCACATGCTTTTTTTCCTTAGACAGTGAAAGGGAAGAAAATTATTACAATTAATTGCATCCTTTTTCATGGCAAAACTTTTGTGAATATAACTTCTAGTCATTTTGAGGGTACAGTTGGGAAGCATTCTGGAAACTAGTAGAATATAATAGTTATGGGGATATTGAAGCTCTGATCCAGGGACACTGACAGAGGTTTTAACTGTATTTAACCTATCACTTACAATTACATATTTCCTATACCAGAGGCCATAGCAAGAGGTAGGAGGACAATTGGCATTAAATCCATAGAGGAAAACGCGTACCATTTTTCTTTCTCTTCTTAAGCAGAGTGCCCTGTGATTTAAAAAAAAAAAATATATATTTGCATTGTAGAATTTCTGCATTCCACATCAGGAGCTTTCTCCTTTAATGCTAAATAATGTCTTGTGTTAATACACACTGACTTTATTTGTTGTCATATTTGAAAATAGATCCTTTTCAAGATTAAATATATCATCGTCCATCAAATTCAGGCTCTGTTGTCTTTTAAGTAATTTTATGATCAGTAAACTGAAATTAATTTAAAATTGATAATTAAAAGCAATTACAAAGCAGTGTATTGTATTGTTTGAACTAAACGAAAAAACCTTCTATGGTTCATGTTATTTTTTTCTCCTCCTCTCTCTTGCATTGTTAATGGCATCTTCAGAAAACATTTTTCCTGTTTGCTGTAGCCTAAAAAAATCTAATCTGGTTCATTGTTTCTGCAGTACCCAATAATTCCTGTGGGGTAAGTAAGTCTGGAGCAGGGTGGAGGCAAGATTAGAGCCTACTATAAACTCCGTTATAATTACGCAATGGCATGTAGCATAGTGAAAGTTGTGTTCTTTCACCAATTCATCTAGTAAAGGGAGAAAATTATTTGGTTTCCTAGGAAACCAAAAGATATATATATATATAAATATATATATATAAATTTTTTTTTTTGCTTTTAATCCTGTCCTTAGAAAGGTTTCATTCTCAAAAGGCAGCTTTCAATTTGTTCACTTCCTTTATCATGCCACATGTGGATTTTGGTGTGAAATACTCTGATGCAGACACTGTTATTGGTATTTAATTTTGTAATTTCCCAAAATTTGTTGAACGCTTTACCAAGGGTAGAGTAAGTCCTTGCCTAGGTAGATTGCATTTTCCTCCCAGGCGTGCCTAAGATGCTTGCTGTATATGGAATGTGAAGACCCAAGTCCTAAACCCTGCTGAAATTGAGCATTTTGAAACATCTCTTTAGCGTGATGAAAGAGCACCCAACACATATAAGTATGTTGATTGGATTCAAAATCATTTATCCATGAAGACAGACAAATGCAGGATGCAAATGTTTTGGCTTGAGATGCTGCCTGAGAATTCTAGCCCATCTTTCTATGAACTCACTGCTTCTAAGAGAACATCCTGGAATGCACTTGAAATTAGTCAGCGCTTGCATTACCCAGAGCAGCATGCAACATGGCATCTAATGCATTAGAATATTGATTCAAATTAATCAGTAGTATGTTCCTCCTGAAACTTCATGCTATGTGACCAACCAAAACAGTGTCTAGATTATAAATACTTCTGAGAAGTTAAGTTTCCATGAAAACTGGCTTATGCTTCTAAAACTGGGGTAACTACATGTGAAATAGAGGCAGGGGAGCATAACTGGCAAACTGCATTATGAATGGAAGGTCAGAGGAAGCACTAAGAAGGTTACGTCAGTGAGAAGCAGTTCACCTTGGTCAGGACCATTACGGTCTGTTTGATCACTATACTCTTTCAGGGCTGCGAAAGTTCTATGCTTCTAACATACCTTCACTTTTTGGAGTGTACATGAGTCTAGAGATGGATACTTGAAAAGTCAGATCTTGTACTGTGATCAGTTTCTGTCAGCAGCATTTTCTTGTTTGGGGAACAATGATACAGCCTTGTAAGAGAAACGCTGAGTGTAGTCCAGACTTTCTTTAAGCAACAAATTCTTTCTAGTTAACATATAGATCTGAGCTTGTCTGAAGTCTGAAAATACATGGTTCCATAATTCTGAGCTATTCTATCACTGAGACAAAGGTGCTATAAGTTTGTCTAAATCTATGCTTATTCCCTATTTTAGATACCTGAGCCAACCTCTTTCTTACCATAACTTCAGTGAAAGTTCTGTTGGGTAGCTCTGGCCTGCTGAAACAGGACTGAGAAGTGTGTAAACAATGCATTATAGCGTGTTGCTTTACAGCCTAAAACATTACATACAGATGTTAAACTATGGTCTTATCTATTGCTTGTGGTAGAGAGATCATTGTGGCTGTTATGGCTGATGCCATGGTTAAAAAAAAAAAATAGGCTTTGCTGCTGAAGGCTGTGTGGAGATTATAGCTATATGCACAATAACTGATGCATTTGTCCTTGCAGTTGTCAGCTTACCAGTCTGATTCATCACTCTGTACACTGCTTGGAGGTTATGCAGAGGATAACAGGAACAATCTGTTATCTGCTATAATTTTCTTTGGGGAGTGAGGTATCACAGAATGATAAAGGTTCGAAGGTACCTCTGGAATCAACTAGTCCAACTTCGCTGCCCAGTGCAGGGTCAGCAAGGTGAGGTTGCCCGGAGCCGTATCCAGTCAGGTTTTGAATATGTCCAAGGACAGAGACTCCATAACCTTTCTGAGCATCTTTTTCCATTGTTTTCCACCCTTAGATTAAGCAATATTTTTCTTGTCTTTAAAGGGGATCTCTTGTATTCCAGTCTATGCCCATTGCCTGTTGTCCTTTCATTAGATATCACTGTCTGGCTCTCTTGACTTGATACCCTTCCACGACATAAAAACTTTGACAAAATCCTCTGTGAGTTTTCCCTTCTCTAAGCTAACCGGTCCCAATTTTCTCAGCCTCTCCTTGTATGTTAGGTGTGCCAGCACCTTAATCATCTCTGTGGCTGTTTGCTGGACTCGCTTGGTAAGCTCATCTTTTAATTCTGATGGAAAGTCTGTTTGGCAAAAAGGCATAGCTAATGGTTATGTTGGAAAAACTGGTTTGTAGCTGAGAATCTTATTTATCAAATAGTGTTGTTGTGCTCTTTCTATCCATTGTAGTTTCCATGGAACTAAACAGGAGGTGTTACTTTCAGAGTGACCTGTGTAGATCTTGCTACTGCCAGAAAGCCTATGTTAAAAGATCTTCAAGTAACTATGTTTCTGCTGAGTTCAGGGAGTTGTATGGAAAGATGTGGAGGTCAGAGTCTCTATTCTGCCATGGAACAACAGCAGAATTGATTCCTGTCTTCATTTGACCATGGGTCTCTGTACTGATCCAGTAGCTATTTTAATGTCTCTAATAAATCTACCAATTACTGTCATGTTCAGATCATTTGTTTTTGTGTCCACAAAGAAACGATCTAATACTTGGGAATTCATTTCATGTGAATCTTTGAATCTGAGGCAGTCTGTTGTAGAAATTGGTTTGAATGTATTTTTTTATGAATCCGGACTTGAGTGAATCTGCCTTTTCCAGTCTTGCATTGCAGTGAAATAAAATACCTGCTTGGCAACAGCTCTGGGAGTTAATAAAGCTTCCGTGGTAAACTATGAGAGGCCTGAGAATTTCAAACTAAAGTTATTGCACCAGTAACTCAGAAAAGCAATTCCTAAAACTCCTGGCACATTTATCCAGAGGGTTAGCGGTAGCACGGAAATGGAAATCATTGTTGAGAGCCACTGCGTACTTGGAATTAAAATCCATCAGTCTTCTGAAACTGAGGAGAACAATTTTTGTGACATATAGATGCTTCTGTAGTTCATAACAAAAATTAGATCTATGGCTGTTTTCTATCCTATTTGTAGGGAAATTCATATCCTTAATCCGTGTAATATACCTAATTTGGGATGACATCAAAAGAAATAATGTATGCACAGAGAAGCTAAGCATTTAAAACACTTTCAGTGCTTAATTTTATTTAATTTCAGTAAAAATGGAGTTAGCCATTTGGATGAGGGGGATTGGAAAGGGTAGGATGCCAGCATCACCTTCTGAAGCTGGAACTTCAAGCATAGAAGTCAGAAGATGCAATGTAGAAGATAAAAGTTTCATAAAACTTAGCAGTCTTGTTTCACAGTTCTTGTTGGAATTGTAGGGGAGTGGAGAAATTAACCTAGTAAAGCACAGGGGAAAAAAAAAATCAAATTTTCTCAGATAAGGTTGAAGTTAGTTGTTGTCAGGGCTTTTTTTGCAGCCTTTGCTTAGGACTTTTATTTAGGTCCTTAGCATACCTCTTGGCAGCTTCCTTGCCTGATGGCAATTTTGTCATATCGAACAGGGGGTAGTGACACTGCTATGTTTCTGTTGAGAAAAATAATGTGTCTGCTACTGCTGGGAAAAGAAAAGTCTCCCAGCTATTAGTGGTATAGGGTTAGAGCTTTTGTATTGATCCTCACTTGCAGCAGGCACAGATAGTTGTTGGTGCAAATGGTGCAGTGGGGGAAGGAGAGTTGAGAGACATGCACATACGTGTTATATTATTTTTTTTTGAAGTATGTCTTAACTTGATAACATTCAAATTTTTGGCATACTTCTGGAGAGTGAGGTTCTTGTTTGCTACCTGGATTCCAGATAAACTGCATAGTTTGTTTTCTTCAGAACATCTGTTCCAATTGGTTTCTCGCCCCTGCTCAAAAATAGTAAGTGTTCTTACAGCCCTCACCACAGTTAGAACCCAGTAAGTAGTAGGATGGTAGGAGTTACTTGATAAGGAAACATTTGTTTCAAGAGGATAGTGTGAAAGAGCAACAAAAAATGTGTTGCCCCAACCAATTATGTTAACCAAGAACAGTCTTCCTCAAAAATGATCAATATTGAGTCCTTGAAATCAGCTTAAGGAAACACAGTAAGTTTTTGTTCTGACCTTAAAACTTGCAGCTGAAGCAATAAAGTGTGCTTTGCAGTAGGCTTTATAGTTATCTGTTGTCTTGTTTATCTCTAGTTATGGTATGCTAAAAAGAAATCTTTTTTTGTTTGGTGCTGCTTTTTTTCACATAATAGAGAAGAAAAATGAAGAAGTAAATTAGTAATGACTTGAATGGATTCACAGAGAATTTCTCATCTCTGTGTTCATGGTGAGTGACCAGGCAGCAGACAAACCGGCGTGAAATGAGGATGGACACTATAGCTGCTGAAGCTTCCTGTTGGAAGGCATCCCTTCGCAAATGGTGTCATTAAAAAAAAAAAAAGTTAAATGGGCCAAAGAGCACTATCATAGTTATTTTATTCCTAAAAATTGTTGAATATCTCAAGTTGGAAGGAACACATAAGGATTGAGTCCAAGTCCCAGTTGCACACAGCACAACCCAAACCCTATGGCTGAGAGCGCTGTCCCAACACTCCCTGAGCTCCGGCACTGGGGCCATGCCCATTGCCCTGGGCAGCCTGTGCCGTGCTCACCGCCCTCTGGGGCAGAGCCTTTCCCTAACCCCCTGACCCCGAGATCCATTTCCGCAGGGCAGCTCTTCAGCTGCTCTCATCCCCCAGTCTGTACATATATCCAGGGTTACCCCATCCCAGGTACAGAATCCAGCACTGTTCGTTTTAAACTTGTGCATTTGGTGACTGTGCAGTTCTCTAATTTGTCTAGATCTCTCTGCAAGGCCTCCCCACCCTTGAGGCAGTCAACGGCTCCTTCCAGTTTATGTATCATCTGTAAATTCACTTAGTACATTTGAGACCTATGTCCAAATCATCTATAAAAACACTGAAGAGAACTGTCCCTAAAAAGGAGCTGAGGGGGACTTCACTAGTGACTGGTCACCAGTGTGATGTAATTCCATTTAATGTAACTCTTTGAGCACATCCTCTCAGCCAGTTGTTCACCTATTTTTCTAAATAGGTGAACAACATTTCTAAAATCATGAACAATTACATCTTCTGTTTTGCCTTGGCCAGCTAGGTGGGTAACCCTGTCATAAAAGCAGATTAAGTTGGTTAAACAGGACTTCCCCTTCGCGAACCCATGTTGGCTGTAACCTTTGACTGCAATGTCTTTCAGGTGTTTTTCAATAACTCCTAGAATAATCTTCTCCATAGCATTACCAGGCACTGAAGTGAGACTGACAGGCAGATGAGAGTTACAGCATATTCAGGAAAAGACAGATACTTTATATTTTTACTACCTGTATTTAGACGTGTCTTGCTGGACACAAGAGTAGTTAGAAGTTAAATCAGAGGTGATGTATAAGAACTGGTAACTGAGCATCTAGGTGCAGTTCTTGTGCTAGCTGGCAAGATGTCTCAGATGGAGCTGCAGATCCAGCTGATTAGACAGTAGAAAGAGGACATTAAAGAAAGCAAGCCCATTTTGTCCTATGGATCTCAGAGAGTAAATTAAGCTCATATAGACCCTCTGCTGTCATTTACTTATGGCAACTGTTGAAAATTATTAGTTAATCCATTCTATTTCCTTGCTTTACTTAGTAGGGCTTTTGTTTGTTTCTAAAGCAAAAAAAAAAAAAAAAAAAATGTTCCAGAAGGGGAAATGGTATGTTTTAGTTGTAGTGCTTCATGTATGTATGTTACCTGAACCAGCAATGCAGTGTGAGCATTTGAGAGACTGACTCATTGCCTGAGTCTGACTGTAATGGCCTTTGCCAGCAAGGAGCAAGGGGAGTGATACTTAGGGTATGTATGCGTGCTACAGATTTCACAGCTTGCTTTACAAAGAAAATTAAGCTTCCTTGAAACAGCAGACTGACATTTGCAAGAAGTCCAGGATTGAAGTGTGACAGAAGAGCCACTATTTAGCTGGGGTTTCCACGTTAAGCTCTTTGGAAATATTGGTGTTTAGAAGCTTGGTTTTGCAAAATCCTTGGGAGGGGAAGTCCTTGTCTGTGGAGCACAGTGAGAGAACATTGGTGGGGCTATAGTATGAATGGCTACATGTGGAGCTGCTTCTCTGGAGGCTTTGGCCTTTGTAAAGTAGCCTTTCTTATCACTCTTCTCCTTTGTTGTTTCCTCTTGCTGTATGATGAGAGCAGATGGGTGCTGCTTCAAAGAAGAGTTGGACATATAGAGAAACCATTTCGGATCTCATTGGAGTACATAGCTAATGGGAACAAGAGCATGGCAGCTGTGGATTCCTTTGCAATGAAGAACTGCACTACAGGTAATGTACCTTATTTTATTTTCTCTGTCTAACAATGTTTTTGTGCCTTTTTGAAGAGGAGCATAATTTCTGGCTGTTAAAGAACCTTCACGGAATTAAAGTTTCTCATCAGATCAGTCATTTAAGCAAAAAATAGGAGACCTTCCAGGGAATAATTTTGTTAATGTTGTGTTAGAAGTTTTTAACCTCTTGAAAGAACCAAATTTTTCTTTTTTTACCCTGTTTTGGAAAGAATTTCTAGGAAAATTCTATTTTGAAAAAAACAGATCAGTACTCTTCCTGGCTTGCCAGGTGCGTATCCTGACAAGTTCACTTTCTGCACCAGAAGATGGAACAAATGAGTGATGCCTGGAAAGATATCTTGCAAACCATCTTTTGGATGTTCCTGGTAATAATTTGAGTCAGGTTTTTTTTTTTTAAACAATTATCATGAACTTGGTTTTATAAAATGCACATTTCTTTGGAAATGTTCCAGAGCAGTTATTGCAGAGTTACCCCTAAAATAGCTCAATACAGGGCATGAAATTTTAGTAATGGACAGCCTTAATGGGAGTTACCTTTTTAAATACAAGCTTAGTTATCAATTTCAGTATGTAAATTTAGTGCTTTGTGTCAGAAGCACCTGCGTTTCAGTGCTGCCATCTTTATGGAGCTTGTGAATCATATTGAAATCTTTAGGTGGTATGTCAGTGAAGAACGTTATTACTTCTAGCACTTAACACATTACCTTTTGTCATTTTTATTTACTTGGAATACTGCAGAGCTACACATCCTCCTTTTCAGTCTTCTAGAACAGGGAGACTTGTTGGAGAGTATATGTGGTTTTGGTTATTTTCATTGCTCTTCACAAAGGCAAGTTGTAGTAAGAGGTTTGTTGCACTGTCCATACATAAAGATCATCTCTAGGCTCCAAAAGTGAATAGCTTGACTGTGCTGAAAGCGCAAGGCATATTCAGATAGAATGCACCTGATTTTCTACTTAGATACAAAATACATCTTGGTATCTCTTTGAGGATGAAAATAAAGTGTTTCAACTCAGCAAAACAAAGTAAATAGGACAGAAATCCTTGAAATCCATAGTATTTGGGAATATGTTGCAATGAGCTATGGGAGATGTTCAGCTGCTGTCAAGGTACATTGATTTTTCTCTTGGGAATGCCTGAATGAGAGCCATCAGCAATGGTTAGGTGAAGGACAGGTGCTGTTTGCTGAGTGAAAGATCAATGTTTTAGGGAGACATTTTCTAGAAGCTCATACCAATACTGGACATATAAAATCATAGAATCACTAAATAGTTTGGTTTGGAAAGAAAATCTAGTTCCAAATCCCTGCCATGGGATAGTCTTGTAGTTTAAACCAGCAAGTGGCTAAACACCCCACAGTCATTTGCTTGCTCCTCACCTTCCCAGTGGGGAAGTAGGACTCATGGGTTGAGGTATAACTATTTACTAAGACAGAGGAAAGGGAAAAGAATAATTGTTGTGTCCAAAAAAAAAAAAAAAGTATATTTATGTATTAATGTATATAACAAATGATGCTCAAGCAATTGCTCACCACCCACTGACTGAGGCCCAGCTAGCCCTAGAGCAGTGGAAGAGAGAGAGAACTCCCGCCCCCTTCAATATCCCTTTGGTCAGTTAAGTCAGCTGTCCACATTCTGTCTCCACTGAGTTCCTTGCCCCCCCCCCCCCCCCCCCCCCCCCCCCCCCCCCCCCCAAGCCCCTCACTAGTAGGAGCTGAGAAACTAGAATGGCCTTGGTTCTGTGCAACACTACTCAGCAACAACTAGAGACATTAGTGTGCTATCAACATTATTTTTCTCCTAAAACCAAAACATAGCCTCGTACCAGACACTATGAAGAAAAACAACCCTGTCTCAGCTGAGACTTAAGACTAAGGTTTGGGTTGGAAAGATCATCTAGTTCCAAATCTCTGCCAAGGGCTGGGACAACTTCCACTAGATCAGGTTGCTCAAAGCCCCTTCCAGTCTGTCCTAGAACACTTCCAGGGATGGGGCACCTCCAGCTTCTCTAGGGAACCTGGTACAGGGCATCATCACCTCTCGGGGAACAATTTCTTCCTAATGTCTAAACCTACTTTGTTTTAGTTTGAGACCATTATCCCTTATCCTGTTACTACGCTCTCCATCTTTCCTGTAGGTCCACTTTAAGTACTGGAAGGCATACATAAGGTCTCCTTGAAACCTTCTCTAGAGTAAATACATCCAACTCTCTCAGCCTGTTTTCATAGGAGAGATGTTCCAGCCCTCTGAGAGCTGAACTCAGTGCTCCGGGTGGGTTCTCATAAGAGCAGAGTAGAGGGAGAGAATTGCCTCCTTACACGACGTAGCAACATTTCTTTTGATGCAGCCCAGGATATAATTGACTTTCTGGGCTGCAAGAGCATTTTGACAGCTCGGATTCAGTTTCTTGTCTAGCAGTACCCTCTGAATCTTTCTCTGCGGGAGGAGAAGCAGTTCTGAAGA
This sequence comes from Numida meleagris, assembly GCF_002078875.1. Taxonomy (NCBI): domain Eukaryota; kingdom Metazoa; phylum Chordata; class Aves; order Galliformes; family Numididae; genus Numida; species Numida meleagris. The sequence goes on along the minus strand of NC_034411.1, from coordinate 9,114,617 downwards.
TGACAGAATTCAGTTGCTGAGGCTGTTAAAGTATATTGTGAGCACAGAAGGACCGAATGTCCTTTTTTATCTACAGATTTTTAGCAGTTGGCTATTCTTCTGTTTACAGTGCAAGGTATATAAATAACACCACCAGGGAATAAACCCATTCTTTTTTCGGTTAACTGAAACTGTGAAGTGTTTTACACACAAGTAAGTATGTGGCACTGTGCACACTTATTAGAAAGGAGGTAGTAATAAGGAAGCAGGGAACCTGAGACTTGGGAAATAGGGAAAGTTTCTTGGAAAGATTCATCTACATCTAATTTTTCTTTAGCTGTTAGAGGCCTCTAGGCACTGTAGGTAATAGGATACGTTAATGCCATTGCAGAGTTTAAAATATACATGAATTTGGGAAAGAAACATCTGAGAAACAGTAATAACCCTTCAACCTGATTTTACTAAGCCTTTTAAAGACCTTGTACACAGTTTAAAAACAAATTAAGGGGCATTTTCATAGGAAATTAGACTGCAATTTCCATGGTTGGATATGGATTTAAATCTATATTAGATGCTAATAGGGGCATGAATAAGGTGGAGGTCTGGGGCTGGAGTTTGCTTTAGTACATGAAGAATTCATTTTGTGAATTCTTTCATCAAGGAAAAAATGGGATTTTTGCATCTGAAGTGGAAAAATGGAAGTATATTCTGAATGAATATTAACAAATTGAAATTCTGGTGCTGGTAACATCCTGAAGTTTTCTACAATTTCAAATTTAAGAATTCAAGATTGAAATCCCAGCTAGCTAAAAAATATTGATTAGAAATAGGCTTCTATCTCAGTGCTTCCCTTTCTTTTTCATTCAACAGATTAGAAAATCAAAGTGATTTGTTACTTGAATATCTTCACATTATCCAGTTCCTATTATGTAATCAGTCTTGATCAGGTTAGGCTGATAGGAAAAAGGAAAACCCATGCAAATTGAGAGATTTCATTTTGTTGTTTGTTTAATGCTCAGGATGAGCGATAACTGTGTTAGCTTACCGTTGCTATACTTCATCACCACTATTATTCTCATGCATTCAATCAAGCTGTTGGGCTTTTTAGCATCTTACATGGATTCATGATTTAAATACTTTTTTTTTTTTAACAGAAAACTTTCCTGAGGTATGGGATTAGAGTCTGATTAGGAAGCTCCTATTGTCAATAAAAGCGCTGCTTGAAATTATACAGGTTTGGGATCAGGCCAGTTAACAGGTAGCGCTGCCTGTGGTCCTACATCCAATTGACTTTCAATTACTGTCTTAAATGTGAAGGAGATTGTGCTTTTCAGTGCCTAAATCCTAAACTATTGATTGTCTAATTTTCTTTCTTACAACTTACTATTTAAATAAGTGGAGTAATCCATAGCAAAAAAAAAAAAAAAAGAAATCAGGGAAGAAATATACCTATTTAATGTAAGTTACAAATTTGTTCCTTCTGCAGGTAAAGTAATTGGTACAGTGGCATTTGATAGTTGATGGTAATTTCTAGTAATAAAAATAGAGCTAATTTCCTAAGCAATGTATCAACTTATTAATGATATTTAATGGGTTTCTTTCTATTTTTATTGCTGTTGTAAATTAATTACTTATTTCCAAAAGTCTTAATTAAAGTACTTAATAGTAAGCACAAGTGAATTACAAGACATTGTTTTACTTAGCAGTGTTTGATTTACCAATTCTAAGTAACTTCTTAAGTAAAGAGCATGAAGTTCAAATGCTTCTAAAACATGTTAAGGGTTTAATGATGCTCTGAGGCTGTTAAAGTAGTTATTTCAGACACTCTCCTTGTCCAAGAGAAAGCACTTAGCTTTCAGGTTTTCAAGCTTAGTAGGCAGCATAAAAAATGTATTTATTTTGAAGTGGGGAGAGAATGTGTTGTTGATTTCTTAAATTAATGCTTCTGTCCATTCAGCAATAGCTTTTTCAAGAGATACTAAAAATACATAGAAATACACTCATTACCTTTGGAGCTGGTAAGTAGTTCTGTAACGATCCCATGGCTGTAATACTCATGCAAATTTCTGAAAGTTGAAGTTAAGGTTATACTAAAGCAAAAGCATTGATCCAAAGCAAAGGAATTGTCAAAAGAGAGAGGTTTTGAAGACTTAAAGGTGATTTTGCTTGGAAAAGAGATAGTGAGGGAAGAATAAAGAATGCAGGCTTGAAACATGTATGAAGTACTATGAGCAACTGCCAGATAGAATTTTTTTATGATTCCTTTTGATAAATAGTCTAGCAACAGACTTATGAATTGACTTAGGAAATCAATAAGGGCTTTTTTCCAAACGGGATTGCTTATGTATCTAAATCATTACTAAAATTAATTACGTATTTGTGTATTCATACAGTAACTGAATATTTATCATTTTCCCATATATGCTTGCTTTCTGCATTTTGTCTTATAAATTAACTGTTAGGGTGTTGTGGTTAGCTGAACTCAGTGAGATGCCAGTGAGAATCTTTTCAAAATGAGTTCTTGTTGCTTCCTACTGGAATACTACCTAAAAAGTTAACCTCTTTTAGACCAATGAAAGAGTATCATAGAATCATCTAGTATGGAGAAGACTTTCAAAATCATCAAGTCCACCCTTTAACCTGACCTACCATGTCCCATTGCTTAAACCATATCCCCTTGTCATGACACACAGCTAATTTAGATGCTAATAATTCTTTTTTTTTTTGTATAGCTTTTAAATAAGTAAAACTCAGTAAAATTGTAAGATGTTTGCAGAGAACTTAGGAGGCAACTAAGTTATGAATTATAATTTGCTTAGCTGTAATTACAGGAACTGTACTTTCAGGGAGAACCCAACATGTAATTTTCTTTGGTTTGGAGTTCCACCACTGCTCAGAAAAGTAAACAAAAGAGTGAGCACAGTCTATTTAGGTCCATTGTTATAAAAACTGAAAAGAAGACATTAAAAAACTTAGCGCTTCATTTCAGAAGTAGTTGTCTCTATTTGAGGCTCAAGACCAGCATTTATCATAATGACCAACCTATACCATCTTTATCAACTACACGGATAGTGCAAGTGAGTGCACCCTCAAAAAGTTCGGTGATACCAAGCTGAGTGATGCAGTTGATACAATAGAAGGAAGGGATGCCATCCAAAGTGACCTGGACAAGCTTGAGAAGTGAGCCCATGAGAACCTAATGAGGTTTAGCAAGGCCGAGTGCAGGGTGTTGCACTTTGGCTTGAGACAGTTGCAGATATGCATACAGACTGGTAGAAGAACTCATTAAGAGCAGCCCTGTGGAGAAGGACTTGGAAGTGCCAGTGGGCGAAAAGCTTGACGTGAGGCAGCAGTGTGCTCTTGCCCACAGTATCCTGGGCTGCATCTGAAGACGAGTGGTCAGCAGGGTGAGGGAGATGATTATCCCCCTATACTCTGCCCTCATGAGGCTCCCAATGGAGTACTCTGTCTATGCCCAGGCCCCCATTACAAGAAAGGTGTGGAGCTCTTGGAGGGGGTCCAGAGGAGGGCCACAAGGATGATCAGAGGGCTGGAGCACCTCTTCAGTGAAGAAAGACTGAGGGAGCTACAGTTGTCCAGCCTGGAGAAAAGAAGGCTCTGAAGAGACCTCACTGTGGCCTTCCAGTACTTAAAGGGAGCTTGTAGACAGGAGAAAGATCAAATTGTACATGGGACAAGGGGGAATGGTTTTAAACTAAAGGAGGGACAATTTAGATTAGATTTTAGCAGGAAATTTTTTACTCGGAGTGGTGAGGCACTAGCACAGGCTGCTCAGAGAAGCCGTGGATGCCTCATCCCTGGATATGTTCAAGGCCAGGTTGGACCCCTGGGCAGCCCGATCTCATCTGTGGCAGCCCTGCCCATGGCAGGGAGTTGGAACTGGATGGGTTCTAATGTCCCTTCCAGTATGAGCCATTCTATGATTCTGTGATTCCATAATACTGAAGTGGCCTGCCAAGATCATTTTTGTGAAACTGGGGGCTTGCCTTTGATGTTAATGCCCCAGTTAAGGAACGCAACAAGACAGAATAGATCCAGAGTAAATTGAAGTCAATGAGAATTATTCCTTGTGTTTGAATGAAGTCTGAGTATCTCTCCTTTTCTTTAAAGAAATAAATAAAAATCAAGCAGATTGGCTGCATTTTTCTCGGCGTGGCCTATGCTATTCATGCAGTTTTACTCAGCTTGTTTTCCTTTGAATCTAATATCACTAAGTAGACATTTGGAAAATATTTCCTTGTATGAAAGTATATGTCTCCAAGTGCACTGGCAACCACCTTCTTCCCCATTCACTTCTTCTCCCCATAAAGGAGATTATTCTGACCTCAGGCTGTGTACAAAACCAACCTCTAGCCTGATAGCATTTTAATCATTTAGGGATCTCATGTTGGAGGAAAAAAAGTGCTTTACAGATGAGTGTAGTGGCTGTTGTGAAGTTACATCATTTGAAGTTAATTCCAAAGTGATAATTATTTCACTGGTGATCTTGTGCCCATTCAAGTAAAATAAATTGAATATACTTGATATGGGCCTTATCTTTGTTTTCATTTTTTATTTTCATCTTTTTAAAATTCAGTTATAGTATATTGGAATAAAAAAACTAAGCAAATTAAGTCTTACTCTGCCTTTTCTAGCAATATTAACTCTATTAGTAGAGTAGCTTCTGACAGTAACGAATTAGTGATTATGCATTTCTGTTGCTGACTGCGAGTACCTACTTATTGTAGAACTACATTTAGACAGTTATGTTTATGTTAAGTAACTTAATGTATTTAAAACATCCGTTTACCCACCAAAGAGAGGAGAGATGAACCTGAATATCTAAAGGATTTGATTTTCATAGGTCTGTCATGCCACCATGTTGGTGGATGAGACGTAGGGTTCTGTTGTTTTACTCAGTAATCTGATTATATATTTCTTTTTCCAAGATGAGGAAGAAGGTATAAAGAAATGTTTTAAATGGTGTCGTAATGCTCATAAAACAGGTATTTAAAATTGATGTGCTTGAATAGAAGGTCAGAATCTGCCACAGAAAGACTGAATGTGGATGTTTCTCATACAGAGTTACTGTCTTAACCAGAGTGGGCAGGTTCCAGTAATTCAAAATGTTAGGTGATGTGGATTAGGAAACAAAATTGAGAAATCTCAACCTGCAAAATTCAGATCTTTAATTATCAAAAGAGAAGGGCCTGTTCTTATGAGGTAGTGGGAACTGCTTGAGAGATGCTGTAAATCCGTCAGTTCCTCCTGCAAATGTTGGCAGTTGTGGGTACTAAGTACTTTTTAACACCTTGAAGAATTGGCCAATACATTATCTTTTTAACGATGTATATGATTTTTATCCTGACCTTCTTCCTTAATTAAGGATTATTTCAACAGAGGAGCTATTGATTCAGTGAAGGAAAATGAACTCTGTAATCTGCTTTCCCCAAATTGAACTTATTTTTATTACTATTAATTGCTGCCACTTAGTTCTTGTGATGTTTTAATTGCTTGGATTTATTGAAACAATCATAGGATTCACAGTACTCACCTGAGAAATGAGGACAGTTATGATTTATGGATGACCCAATGATTTGGGTTACCAGATTCAAAGATTTCTGCAAGCCAATCTATTGTGTAAGAAGATAATAGTTTATTTCTCCCTTTCTTTTTCTTTAATAAACTCATGTATTTTCAAAGGACTCCTAGGTTGTAACGGAAGGCATGCAGAACCCTGGTTTTGCTTAAAATCAAGGGTAGGTTTGCACAGAGTTTTGTTTTAAATAGATTTATGAAAACTTCTTCTAGCTATAGAATCATAGAATGCTTTGGGTTGGAGTGATCTAGTTCCAATCCCCCTGCTATAGGAAGGGACACCTCCCTCTAGACCAGGTTACTCAAAGGCCCATCCAGGCTGGTCTTGAACACCTCCAGAGCAGGGGCATTCACAGCCTTGCTGGACAGCCTGTTCCAGTGTCTCACCACCCTCACAGTAAAGAATTTCTTCGTAATACCTAGTCTAAATCTACCGTCTTCCAGTTTAAAACCATTTCCCCTTGTACTGTCACTACCTGCCCTTATAAAAAGTCCCTCCCCAGGCCCCCTTCAGGTACTGGAAGGCTTCTATAAGGGCCTTCTCTTCTCCAGGCTGAAAAGCCTCAGCTCTCACAGCCTGCCCTTGCAGGGGAGGTGCTTCAGCCCTTTGATCATCTTTATGGCCCTGTTCTGGACCAGCTCCAACAACTCCATGTCCTTCTTGTGTTTTGGGGTCCAGAACTGGACACAGTGCTCCAAGTGGGGTCTCACAAGAGCAAAGTAGAGGGGCAGAATCACCTCCCTCAACCTGATGGTCACAATTCTCTTGGTGAAACCCAGGACACGGTTGGTCTTCTGAGCTGCAAGCGCACATTGCCGGCTCACATTGGCTCTTTCATCAATTGACAGTCCCAAATCCTTCTCCTCAGGGCTGCTCTCAATTCTCCACCCAGTCTGTGTTTGTACTTGGGATTGCCCTGACCCAGGTGCAGGATCTTGCTCTTGGCCTTGTTGAACTTCCTGAGGTTGGCACGGGACGGTATCAAATGCTTTGCATAAATCTGGGTAGATGACATCAGTTGCTCTTCCTTTATCCACTGTCGCTGTAACTCCATTGTCAGGCACAATTTGCCTATGGTGAGGCCATCTTGGTTATCACTAGTCACCTCATCTTTATTTTCCACATGTCTTCAAGAGGATATGCTCCATAATCTTGTCAGGCACAGAGATGAGACTGTCTGGCCTGTAGTTTCCTGAATCTTCTAGGAAATCTTGTGGTTTGATCAGGATGCTTGAAGATGTTTACACAACTTGATTTGTGTTAGTGAAGAATTACAGTGTTCTTTGAAAAGAGATGATCAGCAGCAGGGAGGTTTAGGAAGTCAGAACAGAAGAGAGAGATGATCAGGTAAGGAGTTGAACTGAGTGAGCAAAAGAATAAGGAAGATAGGGAGAAGTGAGGAAAGGAAAGCTGGTTATAAACCAGTAATGCTAAAAATAAATGACATGTTGTCAGGCAAGAAGAACTGGTCTAAATGGTGGAAATTATTAAAGGCTTGACCAGTTCAAAAGCGATTGGCAAAAACAATCCAGTTAATTAGTAGAGTGGTTGAATTTAATCAGATAGTCAACCAGACTGAGCTAGCTAGATGGATAATATGTTAAACAGGGAAGGAAACCAAGTGAGACTGAGAGAGATTCAGTGAACTGTGAAAATTGATTAAAAGCAAAAAAATAATCAATTAACATTTAAAATGATCAAATGCAGAGATAAATGTATAGGGTGTTCAGGTGGAAGTTAGTTTTTCCGTGGCTCACCCAAAGCTGAAAAGCATTGGTGAGCAAAATTATTTTTGGAAGGTGAAGAATGAGAATGAGAAGATGATGGGACATGAAGAAAAGACTGTGTGTGTGCTACCAGACTGTAGAAGACACGATCATGTCAGTAGCAAGAACCTTATTTTTTTAAAGGCCTGCGTGGGTATCACATGCCAGTGCTGAATTCTAAGTTACCACTGCTCTGTAGTGGTGCAGTGCATATAGGACTGAAGAACAGGATAACTCCTCCTCTTTCTGTACTACAGTGAAATATTCTTTAGATTTTGGCTCAGGGTACTTCTACACCTCAGGGCTTAACTTCTGAAGTATTTGTATTCAGCTTGTTTTCTGTGTCTACAAGGTCTCATTACTTATCTACCCCAGTCTTGTTGTGAAAAGCCTACCTGGCTCTTCTCTTTTCTTGTTCAAAACCTTCCTCTTTTTGCCTCAGGGAGTCCTGCTTGCTTTGTGCAGCTGTTCTATTTCTGCATGGGTTACTTCAGCCAGCTTTCTTAGCAAACCAATTGCCGCACAAAGCCATAGAGACATTGGTTAATAGTTTGGGGCAGTATCTAGTGTGGGAGAGATGTGACACATTGGTGTTAGCAGTGATTCATACAGCAAAGCAGGCACTCTGTGTTAGAGCAACTGAAACTAAAAAGCCCCATCCTTGTAATTCCAAATCAAATTCATACTGCGTAACTAGAAATGCTAGCTGACAAAAACAAATGCAACAGGTGATTTTTTTTTCTTGAAAATTTAACAATTTGTAATTAGAGACTGAAGTTTTCTGAAGAGGACTGTGTGCCCTTCAACAAAGGAGACAGTATTTGGAAACTCACAACCAGTAGCTGCACATCAGAATCTGGGTCAGTTCATTAAATTCATGCGTTGTGATTCTTTTGCTTTGAAGTAATGGAAAAAGTTGGGGAAAGAGAGAACTCTCAAAAGCTGCCAAGTGACTTAGGAGCACAAATTAATGGGAACTATGCTCCTTAGTCCCCCAGGAGTTTCAGAAATCCCATCATTATTGGATTGCACTGAGGCATGCCTTCCACCTGTGAGGATGAGAAAGGAAAGACTATACGCTGTGGAGGCAGTTTTAAGGAGTATCTCTGTAAATGAAGCGTACATTGCTTTTGTGAATTGAGCCTTTGAAAGCCTTGGTACTGAGGCATATTGATCCAGGGGTCACACACAGATGGCAAGATCTTAAATTACCAGTTAGGTTTTATTACATGAAAGAAATTTTACGAACACTTCCCCTCCTGCTTTAAATAAGTGCCAACTGAAGTGCAGAAGTTTTGTACCACTGGGAGGTTGCAAGCATTAAACAAGTCAGCTGGATTCTGGGTCTAATTCCAGACTGAAGTGTATTGTCTATGGGGCATGACTGATGGAGTAACAGCAAATTGGTAAGCAAAACAAGAGATTTGGAAATGTTTTCCAGATCTACAAGGAAATATAATTTAGTCAGCTCTTACAGAGAGATTTGTCATGTTGTTCCAAAAATGATATAAGCGTTGGATTTTTAATTTGATAAAAATCTGAACAGAGTGACTATTTTGATACCTTAAAACCTTGAAGGTGAGAGGCACTTGATCCATTTTTGTGAGATAAAAGATTGTGGCACACTGGGGTCTGAGCTGTTTTGGTTGATTTTTGTTAGCCACAATCTGAAGTAGATAATTTTGCATAGATCACAGCACTGAATATTCTGTGCACTTAAGCCTAAATTGTAAATGATGTACTGAATCCTTAAGATGTCATTTGGAGCTATAAGCAGCAACTGTGTAAGTTCAGCATGGTGGTATATGGTACAAAAAACAATGAATATAAAATCAAATAAATTTTAGTATTTCTGTAATATTAGCAATGTTTGTGTTAACTTACAGAATGTACTATTGACTCATTAAGCACCTCATGAAAAAGCGGTGTATTTATGAAAATATGCTAATACAAAAGAAACCAAAATGAAGAAAGAGCAATCACTCTAGGTTGAGAAACACTAAATGTAAAGTTTTGGCGATAGCATTAACTTATCAGGCATTTTTATGGTATACATCAGTAACAAAACAGAAGTGACTGGAATGTCTAAAGAAATGCTAAGAGGCTTAGACAGCTAAGTACCTGAAGTATTTGTTGCATGTGAACTATTTCATGAAGTAAAGGAAGTGAAGTGGGTAACTGAAGTGACTGGGGTAGATCTCCTGCTAGTGAAAGTTGTAAAGACGATTGCTCATTGGTCATTGTTGGGGCTTTGGTCGCATTGGTTGAAGAACTGCGCCTGTGTATTTATCATAGCTTTTGGGGGAAAAGGAGAAACCTAAGAGATCTGATGGGAACAACACTGCTTTGGATTTCAGACTTGTTGCCATTGCTTCTTTATTCACAGCCAGTGGAAGAGTTTGGTTTACATTATAGCTGTTGTGTTTTTTTATTGGTAAAGGAGGCCAGAGCTGATGCTTAGTATTTGTAGTTATACATATCCCTGTAAAGTTACATTTTTTAAAAGTTAGATTGCAAAATACATTTTGTACTAAGTGCATTTTCTAAAAATATAGACTGCAACTAATCAAGACAAATGAGAAATCCAAAATAATAGTTTCTGTGGCATATTATAAAAATGTTGTACTTCAATGCATGTTTAATCTGCTCTTCTTTGCCCAGAGCACTTTGTTGTGGTCCTCCCTGCTTACACTGTTGCCTTCAGTTTTCCTCTAATTTTATCTTAACAGCATCTCCATCTTGAGCTGCTCCCAAGTGAAATCAAGCAATTTCTCTCATTTGGGCAATCCTATTCCTTTATTTTTCCCTTCAGTCATAAAACATTCCTGCCTATCTAATCTCGTCGTGCAACCGTTAGGGCAATTATTACTCCATTATAAGTGTACATTGTAGCATGTAGTCTTCATCTTATTTGTTGATTTGTAGAATATCATCTAGTATGTGACTTCATGTAGCTCACCGTAAATTATAATAAATGTGCTTCTACTTGTTTCTACTTGCTTCTTCTGTTACTAGCAGTTACAGTCATCAGCAGTGTCTTAAGAGTAATAGCAGGTCTAGTTCATGCTGTTTTTCAGCATTTCAAGTAAATAGTGCATTCCTTTCCTGTACCATTAGGGTAATTATCATGTCGTGACCAGGCAAGATGCCACCAAATGAAAGTCAGTTTTGGAAATGTACTCTTCTTACACAGCAACCCTACAGTTCTGCCAGTACCACAGAGGAGTTTATTACTTTTCCTTTTATTCCTATTGCTATGCCTTCTCAGACCAGAACTCACAGGTGTCTCCGGTCTGTGCTTTACACTGAGATTATAAATACCTTAGTGCAAATAGAAAGGCAAGTTGCAATAAGTGAGTAAAGATGAGCAAAGCCCTTTGGCAAGGGACACAGTGAGCGAGTAGCAGATTAGTCAACACCTGGGATGGAATTAGATGGGTGGAAATGGAAGCTATTTTAAATGGCCCTTCTATCAATCTTATAAATGAGAGAGAAGTAGTGAACAGAATCAGGCCATTAGTAGCAATGGCAATAACCAACAATTTACTGGAGCATTTGTAACAAGTTTAAATAGAAGTACTTGGTTGATGAAACAGGAAACAGTAGCCTTGCTGTCAGCTTTGAGATTTTAGTTAATGCTAGGCATTGCTTAATCTGTAACTGTGTTGGTGTAATTGAGAGCTGTTGCTGGGGACTCCTCTTTAGAAAATAGCGCTCATTTTGAAAGTTACTCAGAGAAGCTGGTCGTGGCAGAGCTTCACTGTATGTCTGAGGAGTCTTGCTGTGCTTGTGTGAGCTTTATCCAGTGCTAACTGTTCATAAAGAATGCATAGGAAAAGCAATGAATTTGTCCCCCCAACCTTTCTTTTTTTTTTTTTCAGTCTAAATTTTGTTGATGTTGGCTGCTTTGAACAAAGGCCAGAAAATGTTTTCAGTGGAGACCAAAAAGTGCTCTCCTTGACTCCAGTTTACTAAGCTTATTCCCAAGCAGTTCAGTGCAATTTTCAGTCTAGACTGTAACTGTATGGTCAGGGAATAAAGTTCGTGTGATAAACCAGTCATCTAATTCACAACATCACAGGATTCAATCTCCCTATGCAAGATTTAGTTCAGACATTCAGACACTTTGTTGTATTATGTTAGACAAGTTGGTATTCATCTTTTGTGACTTCAGCTATCTGAAAGTTAGGTGTCGTGTCGAAGCTGGTCTCTCGGGTCCGTCTATAATCAACAGAGAGAAAAAGAGGCACTTCAGAGAGCAATTTATTCTACCCTTAGCATCATAGCATCATCAGTGTCAGAAAAGGTACAGTGCTTTCCTTGAAGAATTGTAGCCTGGAATTTCTAACAGAATTCCTAACAGAACACCGATTCTTCACTTTTGAGTGAATTGTGTCAGGCAATAAATCTTTAACAAATAGATTTTCCTCAAAGCTCACTGCTTAGTATGCTCGATAAATCATTTTATAGTAATTATTTTGCAACAGTTTATTCAAAGTCTCTTAGGATAAACCCTGAAAAAGCTAAATGGCTGTTGAGTGCAAGACTAACAGTGCTATCCAGGAATACTGCGTAACACTGGCATTACTAATAAAGGTATTGGCACGATGCTTGCGGTCATATCTAGACTCCTCTCTGGGCTTAAAAAGAAAATGAACAAACAAAAAATTACCAGCTGTGCTGGGAAGCCTGTATAGATTAGAAATATAAAGCCAGAAATCAAGCTTGGGCTTTTACCTGTGATACTGTCTGTAGTTATTTTATGAATGAGACTGGAAGAGCAGATATATTTCTGAAAAGAACAGCCACACAAAAGAATGTGCAGATACAGAAGCAGCTTGTCATAAGTAAATTCTTTCTTGGTAGAACCAGAGCTGCACCAAAAGACTTCTAATGGAGTCCGGTAGATCATGTTGCTTCTCTGTATCCACCTAAAATCATTGATGTAGAAGCTTTGGTTTTTGTTCATTATGCTCCTTTATGAGAGACCTCACACCAAAGGGTTTTTGAAAAATCTAACCAAATTAAGTTGCATTTGGACACTGGATTGCATGCTGCTTTCCCATAGAGTGGTAATAAAGATCCACGTTATTTTTTTCAATCACTTCTTTACCACTAGATGTAATTCCCTCTCTTGCATTATCTTCCTTGCTTTTATTACCCTTGTGATTGACTGTGTCACTTCCGTTTAAGCAGAAGTGGTAACTCAACCCCTTAATAAAGACTTAGATGTTACTTCTAAATGAGGTTAAGATCTGTATTATGTGAAGCATTTGCCTTGAACCATAATTCATCTTACTTCTTTATGAATATCTGGTTACCCTCAGGAATTAGTCATTTCAAATCCATTTGTCAACGGTTTACAGGCGTTCGGCCTGGTTCCGTGACGAAGGGGACGGGGGACCCATGGGCCCACACCCCGGGAAAAAGGGTAAGGAGATGGCCCTGAGAGCAAAGAACAGCGGCAACAATCTGAGGAGAAAGAAACTAATTTACTAAATAAAATATTGGAATGCAAAACAACACACTATAATACAATATAATTACAATTTAAGCTGATAAATCCAATACAGAGAGAGAGAATGTCCCAGAATCAAGGTAGGCCTTACTCTACTACCGACGATAAGACGGCTGGAGAGCGAGGTGCTGCCAAGACGAGAGACGCCGGAAAAGGGCCGAGGTCTCGTGATCTGCAAGTTTTTATGCTGCGAGCTTTTATCTTTTCCCTCCAGCTGGAAAATGGTAACAGAGGAGCAAAGTGCCGTGGGGAATGTAGTAGTCCTTCTCTCCTGAGAACCAGGTACATTCACTACATGATGTTATCGTGTGGAGTACCAATAACTGAAAATCATAAAACCATGACATTCCACCCCTTATTCCATATCACTACATCATGTCAATATACATATGCAAACAAACAATAATTAACATGCATTACACACACAGAAATGTATACCTATATATACATAGACTGACTGCACTCCCCCAGCATCAAATTCCCTTGTGGTACACACTGAACATCCCCATTCTTCTGCATCACCCACCAAGTGGACCCAGGTCCCTGGGCAAAAACAGTGCCACGGAGAGGTTTGCCCTTTCCAGAAGCTGGAAAGACCCAAACCACTTTTCCCAGCATGTTCTTTACATGTACTATAGGGACCTTATCTCCCTCTACATTATGTAGAAAGCTGGATTGGGCTGCACCATCACGATTGATTGATCCTCTAGTGTTGACCAACCAGGTGGCTTCTGCCAAACGCTTCTCCCAATGCTTAAATGTTCCGCCACCCATTGCTTTCAACATGGTTTTTAACAATCCATTGTATCATTCAATTTTACCAGAAGCTGGTGCATGATAGGGGATATGATAAATCCACTCAATGCCATGATCTTTGGCCCAAGTATTTACAAGAGAATTTTTGAAATGAGTCCCATTATCTGACTCAATTCTTTCAGGAGTGCCATGTTGCCACAGGACTTGTTTCTCGAGGCCTAATATGGTGTTTCAGGCGGTAGCATGGGGTACTGCATATGTTTCGAGCCACCCAGTGGTTGCCTCCACCATGGTGAGCACGTAATGCTTACCATCGCGGCTTTGTGGCAAGGTGATATAATCAACCTGCCACGCCTCCCCATATTTATACTTTTGCCATCGCCCTTCCTCCCAGAGAGGTTTCATCCTCTTGGCTTGTTTAATTGTGGCGCAAGTTTCACAGTCATGAATAACCTGTGCAATAGTGTCCATAGTTAAGTCCACCCCTCAGTCTCTAGCCCACTTGTATGTTGCATCTCTTCCTTGATGGCCCGAGGTCTCATGGGCCCAGCGAGCTAGAAATAACTCACCCTTGTGTTGCCAGTCCAAGTCCATTTGAGCCACCTTAATTTTGGAGGCTCGATCTGCCTGATGATTATTTTGTTGTTCTTCAGTAGCCAGACTCTTGGGCACATGAGCATCTACATGATGCACCTTTACAACCATATTCTTAATTCGGGCAGCAATGTCTTTTCACAGTTCAGCAGCCCAAATAGGTTTACCCCTTCGTTGCCAGTTAATCTGTTCCCACTGCTGTAGCCATCCCAATAAGGCATTTGCCACCATCCATGAGTCAGTATAGAGATAAAGCACTGGCCACCCCTCCCGTTCAGCAACATCTAAGGCCAGCTGGACAGCCTTTACCTCTGCAAATTGGCTTGATTCCCCTTTTCCTTCCGTGGCCTCTGCAACCTGTCGTGTAGCGCTCCACACCGCGGATTTCCATTTGCAGTGCTTCCCTACAATACGACAGGATCCATCTGTGAACAGGGCATATTTCTTTTCATTTTCTGGTAATTCACTGTATGGTGGGGCCTCTTTTGCACGTGATACCTCCTCTGCTGGTGATGTTCCAAACTTTTTACCTTCAGGCCAGTCCATGATCACCTCTAGGATTCCTGGACAATTGAGGTTCCCCATCCGACCTCGTTGCGTAATCAACGCAACCCACTTACTCCAAGTAGCATCAGTAGCATGATGGGTGGAGGGAACCTTTCCCTTAAACATCCAGTTGAGCACTGGCAGTCGAGGTGCTAAGAGGAGCTGCGTTTCAGTTCCGATTACTTCGGAAGCAGCTCAAACGCCCTCATACGCGGCTAAGATCTCCTTCTTAGTTGGAGTGTAGCGCTCCTCAGACCCCTTGTAGGCTCGACTCCAGAATCCCAGGGGTCGACCTCGGGTCTCTCCTGAGGCTCTTTGCCACAAACTCCAAGTGGGACCTTTCTCTCCAGCAGCAGTGTAGAGGATGTTCTTAACATCCTGTCCCGTCCGTACTGGCCCCAGGGCCACGGCACGTGCTATCTCCTGTTTAATCTGCTCAAAAGCCTGCTGCTGTTCAGGACCCCACATAAAGTGATTCTTCTTCTGCATCACCTGATAAAGAGGGCTCACAATGAGGCTATAGTTTGGAACGTGCATTCTCCAAAAGCCCACTACGCCCAGAAAAGATTGCGTCTCTTTCTTATTAGTGGGCGGAGACATGGCAGTGATTTTGTCGACCACATTCGTTGGGATGTGGCGACGTCCATCTTGCCACTTAATACCTAGGAACTGAATTTCCTGTGCAGGCTCTTTCACTTTACTTCGCTTAATAGCGAAACCAGCTCGCAGGAGGATCTGGATTATTTGCTCTCCTTTCTCGAAAACTTCCTTTGCTGTATCACCCCACACAACAATGTCATCAATGTACTGTAGGTGCTCAGGAGCACCGCCCTGTTCCAGTGCAGTTTGGATCAGCCCATGGCAAATGATTGGGCTGTGTTTCCACCCCTGGGGCAAACGGTTCCAGATATACTGAACGCCCCTCCAGGTGAAAGCAAACTGTGGTCTGCATTCTGTGGCCAACGGAATGGAAAAGAAGGCATTAGCAATGTCAGTGGTGGCATACCACTTGGCTGCTTTTGACTCCAGTTCATACTGGAGTTCTAGCATGTCTGGCACAGCAGCACTCAGTGGGGGTGTGACTTCATTCAGGCCACGGTAGTCTGCCGTCAGCCTCCATTCTCCACTGGCTTTACGCACTGGCCATATGGGGCTGTTAAAAAGTGAGTGAGTTTTGCTGATCACTCCCTGGCTCTCTAGTTGACGAATCAACTTATGAATGGGGAGCAAGGAATCCCTGTTGGTGCGTTACTGCCGTCTGTGCACTGTTTTTGTGGCAATCGGTACCTGTTGCTCTTTTACTTGTAGCAACCCCACCACCGAGGGATCTTCTGACAGGCCAGGCAAAACCGACAGCTGCTTAACATTGTCTGTGTCTACAGCAGCTATTCCAAAGGCCCATCGATAACCTTTGGGATCCTTGAAATGTCCCCTTCTGAGGTAATCAATACCGAGTATACACGAAACCCCTGGACCAGTTACAATAGGATGTTTTTGCTGGTCTTTACCAGTGAGGCTTATTTCAGCCTCCAACACAGTCAACTCTTGGGAACCCCCAGTCACCCTAGTAATGTAAACTGAGTCTGTCCCTTGGTGACTCGAGGGCATTAGAGTGCACTGTGCACCAGTGTCCACCAGTGCCTCATATTGCTGTGGTTCTGATGTGCCAGGCCATCGAATCCACACAGTCCAATAAACTCTTATTATCCCTTTCCCCTCCCTGGCTGAGGGCAGGGCCCCTTTACTTGTTACCTCCCTTGTTCTTCTGATCAGGGCCCTTACGGCTTTTGCCATGTCCCGCAGCGACACGAGCGGAGGATTTTGCCTTGGTGGTTGATTTGGCTAGCAGTTCTGTTGCCCGTGCTTGTAGTGCAGGAGTGGGTTTTTTGTGCCACTTCTTCATGTCTTCTTCATGGTCACGTAGGAAACGCCACAAGGCATTGCATGACATAGTCTTACTGTCGTCACTTGCTCGAGCAGGAGAATGTTTTCTTCTTCTAATAGCTGAGACGTTGGATGATGCAAGTTGGGAGGAAAACAAATTGCTCAGCCCCTCCTGTAGGGTGTCTCGATAATCCTGATTGTCATCAGGTTTATCGTCATGAGGCAAAGAAGTCAGTTCCTCTATTATATCATCGAGATCACTCTCAAGTCTATCCAGTCTTTGGGGTGGCTCCCCTGGACCTTCTCGCTTTGCTGTCTCCATTTCCGAAGGAAGCGATATTCGTTTCACCTTCCGTCCTTTTACAGGGGCAACTGAAATCAGTTGTGGTACCTCCTGTGGTTGATCAGGCTGGTTGTTTTCCATGCTCTGTCTCTCAAGCTCGGCTTGGACCAAGTTTTCTGTTATGGTGTGAAAGTTGGATTGGAGGGCGTGTAGTTCTGTTTGGAGACTGTTAAGCTGGGATTGTAGAGTGTCCCGCTCATTTTGGAAGGTGTCTCGCTCAGATTGGAGACAGTCGAGCTTGGATTGCAGAGTGTTCTGCTCATTTTGGAAGGTGTACCATTCTGATTGGAAGATGTTTTCCTGAGATCGGAGATTATTTCTTTCAGCTCAGAGATCTTCCTTTTCAGCTTGGAGAATTTCTTTCTCAGCTTGGAGACACTCTTCGCAGATTCTGAGATTCCTTTCTCTGGTTAGGAGATTCCCATTTTCAGCTCGGACCCGCTCCTTGAAACTCTGCATGTTGGCTTAGAGACTCTCTCACTCATCCAGTACTTTCTGACGGAAACTCTCCCTTTCCTTTTGGAAACTCACTCTCTCAGCTTGGAAACAATCTATTTTGGTTTGGAGACCCTGTATTTCGGTTTGGAGACCCTGTGTTTTGTTTTCAAACTGTCTCTCCCTCGCTGGAATAGTATTGAAGAAGGCCCGATAAGCATGAGCTAGGCCCCAAATGATTTGTGCCTCCTCAGATTCGCCAAAGCTGTTGCATCCCTGTCTCAAATATTCGCTTAGGCTCTCAGGATCTTCCAGGTGTTCAGGAGTAAAGTTCCACGACAGGAGTAAAGTTCCAGAGATGCCCATCTCTCTAAGGTCTCTCCCAAGTTTCTCCACACTCCCTGCCTCTCAGTATCCTCTGGCTTTGGAGAAGGCTTCCTCAAAATATAGATACTGAGTGAAATGACTAGAATGATGAGTAGTGCATTCAAGGAGACTAGCAACATGATCAAATGAGCATTCAAAAAATGCATCAAGGATTCAAAGGAGAGACTGGGAGATGGTTTTAAAATCACAAGTTCAGTAATATTAGCAGCTTCCTCTGGAGCTGTATGCCACATTGTATACAATGTATACAGATACGAAGGCATTTCCATCAATGTTTTCAATTGCTTACATATACAAAAAGCTCCATAGAGCAGCGTGGCAAGCTTAATAAAGGCCCAGTACGTTCTGAGCATTAAAAAAGAAATAATGATGGAATGCACTGCCTTAAAGGGCAGTTTTAAAAGAGAAATCAACATCTTTTTTTTTTTCTTCACAAAGACAGGCTAGCAGCAGCCAGAAAAAAAAGTTTACAAAAAGTGTACAAAAAGTTTACAAAATATCCCAGAGTATTGGCAGTCCGCCTGGACTTTTCAAGGTCACGTTTGCAGTTACAGCACCTCCAGTTTTGATAACAAAGCTCTCAGAAGCAGACAAAGATTCGAAAAGGGAAAAGGGAAAAAGGGTAAGGAGATGGCCCTGAGAGCAAAGAACAGCGGCAACAATCTGAGGAGAAAGAAACTAATTTACTAAATAAAATATCGGAATGCAAAACAACACACTATAATACAATATAATTACAATTTAAGCTGATAAATCCAATACAGAGAGAGAGAATGTCCCAAAATCAGGGTAGGCCTTACTCTACTACCGACGATAAGACGGCTGGAGAGCGAGGTGCTGCCAAGACGAGAGACGGTGGAAAAGGGCCGAGGTCTCGTGATCTGCAAGTTTTTATGCTGCGAACTTTTATCTTTTCCCTCCAGCTGGAATATGGTAACAGAGGAGCAAAGTACCGTGGGGAATGTAGTAGTCCTTCTCTTCTGAAAACCGGGTACATTCACTACATGATGTTATGATGTGGAGTACCAATAACCGAAAATCATAAAACCATGACACCATTTCTTTGAGATCACTGAGTTCTAGCCTAAATTTTAACTGATATCTTTGGCATAATGTACCATTAGGAGTCATGTCAGTGAATTAATATTCCATTAAATTTGTATAATCAATGTCTCTTCTTTACTAGGAAAACTTAAAAACTTTTTTCCTGGGTTATAAAATTGTAGCAAGTTCTTTTGTTTATTTGTTCATATGCTCATTATGTTTTCATAATTTTAAATACTCTCTGAAAAAGCTACTATGATTTCCTGTACACGCTTTTTTTTATCTCCATCTTTGATTTAAAGAAAGGTCCCTTTTGTGCATTTCTTGTGTAGAGAATGATTTTCCTCTGATGTGAGGATAATTGCAACTGTTTTGTGGTTTTTTTTGGTTTTTTTTTACCATTCTCCTAGTTTTAGAAACAGATCTGAGCTGAGTATCTCAAATGAAGACCAAGCTTTGCTAACAAATCTTCTCAAAGCTGTTAAGGTAGTGGCAGTTAGAAGTCTGATGTTCCTCAGTATGCCCTCTTTTAAAAATAAAGAGCAAGATAAATACTCAGTTTTTATATTTTATATTATTGTGTATTAGAACTATTTTGCATATTAGAATGACATCTTTTTAATAGTGACTAGAGCACAGCCACTGAGGTTCTCCTCTGCCTTGTTGCGGCACCGTCCTGTGGCCTTGCTCTTCTAGTCCTTAAGAAGGCAACACGAGTGTGTGAGATGTTTAAATGCTGCCCAGAGAGCTGCTGCCATGTGGAAATTGGACAGGTTAGCATAAAATCCTTGAGTTGGTCAGAGCTGTTGTTCTGAACTTCCCTGTCTGAAATAAGTCAGGGAGAACTTGCACATGCCTCTTCCCTTGGGGATCAGAAAGGGAAGCAGTCCCTAACAGATGGAGGCAATAATCTGTCCTGCCAGTGCAGCTGGAGGTGCATGCCTGTCTGCAACCAAAGGGACTTACCTGTACCGCAGCTGCAGACAACTCCATGTTCTTGTTACAGCCAAGTTTAACTCATTAGCATTGACAAAGGTGAGCTGAAGCGTTGCTAAAGCTAGAACCTTGTATTGCTTCAGATTTGTAGAGGGAGCTATCTTCACTTCGTGAATTTGTGACTGTGTCTTTGAAAGAAGTTGGAGTCTGTTGCCTGAGCATCCGTAGAATACTGAGCGGGTCTATGCCTTGCTTCCAGTAGTTGGGCCAAATGTTTGTTATGGCTTTCAGGCCCCTTCTGTGGCATTCCTTCCTGCAATTTCTTCAAGCAGCAGATCTGTATTGTACTAAGTATCAAAGCAGAGCTTGCAGACGGGAGTTTTCCTTTTTAGAGAAATATATCACATTTATAAGGCATCCCTCTGCCTTCAAATACATGTCCACTAAAAAGCTTGGATTTGGACTCGATGCTGGTAGATTTCTATTGCAATTTTCCACCATAATAAAAAGCAATTTTCACTTGAATTTTGGAAATCTGACCAGTTACATTAGTACCAGACACTCCACTGATAATCTGGAAGTCATTCTGCTCTGAAATTGAAAGTCTCTGTTCGTAATCTCATTTTAAGACTGTAATAGACACTCAGTGCTTCACCTACAGAAAACTTAATAACTTAGCATCAAAAATTGACACCATCTATATATATTGCTGAGTGAAGTTAGCGATTTACATCATTGCATGTAAGATTTGTTATTACCCAATTTACTGCGTTAATCAGTGAATGCCAAGCTAGTCTGCAGATTGCATGTAGATCACTTTAATCTGTCACCTTAATTGTCAGTGAAATTTTTAATGTTGAGTTTTGCATTAACTATTTTCCATACTGTTACTCAGAGAGAAAGCAATAGCAGCATAATATGCCCTCAGTACTCATGTGAAACGGTGTGAAACATCAACGGTTGTTTTCCACTACTGTGCAAATCTGAGGGTCCTAGTAATACCTGTATTTTTCCACTATTTGCATTTTTAATATTTGCCAGATTATGTTTTCAGTTAGGTCAGTGCTAACATGGTTTAAATAAATAAATAAATAAATAAATTGCCTCACCAGTCTGAATGATTAGATTTCAGGAGACAGGACCAAGCTCAAATGACCCAGGGCTTCCTCAGGCAGATGCTGTGATAGCGTGTGGTAATATTCCAGAGATTCTGTCATCCTCGAGACTTGTGAGTAGCATCTACTGATACGCTCAGTACAGCCTTCCACTTGAGAGCCTCCGTATGTTACAAAAAGGGGTAGGCAGCATCTCTGTTTTTATTCTAGGTTTGTTAACAGTGTAACTTAAATGAGACGAAACTGTTCAAATTTCTGGTAAAATTTTAAGTATTTTGAAAAATTAAAAATGATGGGAAAAACTATAAATTCTAATACCTTTCCCTTTAAATAAAAATTTTGAAAATGCATTAAAAGACACAGATGAAAGATTTAATATCCAAAATAAAGCAAATTTTGAGCATTTCTAAAAATGAAACTAAACAATATTTTATTTCAGGTCAAGTAAGATCTTCCGAACTAATGCTTAGCAAACATTTCCCTTTTTCAAAGGTCATTTTCATTTTAGATAAGCTCTTAAAAAGAGATATCTTTCTGCCCAAGAAAAAATACGCTATTCACATAGCTCTACTTCTAAACAATAATGAGACCACGTAATCCCAATAAGATGTTATTTCTTTCTGGCACAAGCAATGAAGCAGAAGCTTGAGGAAGTGAAGAGACCTCCCCAAGGTCATAGCCTAAGAGCCAATTTAGAAGTAACGATAGTCAGATTCTGTATTTGATAGGCAGCATTTCTGAAGGTGTCTGGCTTGCAGTTCAAGGCTCCTACACACCCGGATAGGGTGGTAGTTTGAAATACCTCAAAAAAAAAAAGTTGCTGTGTTTTGACTGATTTTGTTTCTTGGTTATTTGATTCTTTCCTTCCTTTCTTGCACACTGCAAAAAGAATGTTAGGCTTTTTATTTCTGAGGATGTGCTCCATGGATGAAGTAGTAACTCAGTCATGATCTAACTGGAAGAGGCTTAATGACTGCTGTAATACACCTTTCAACTGACAAGAGACCCACTGAGTTGACCAGAAATTTTGCCACCAGAATTGTCATTGGATTAAAGTGGAGGGAGAGGTAAAATGGAAGTAGGATGAATGAGTTCTTGCAGTATGGAGAAAATGTCAGCTGCTATTGCCAGTACTGAAGCTTCTTCACATACAGAGGGCTGTTAATCTGGATTTGGCCACCCTGTATTTGCCAACTCTTGGTTTGCTTAGTTTTCATAGTCTTCTGCTGAAACTTTTCAGAAGAGACTGTTACCCATAAAGACATGGCTGCCATGAATGCAGAGGCCTCCGACCTTTTTGACTGAGTTATTGCCTGTGGGACAGTGGATCATTGATTTTATCCATTTTAGAGGCTAGAGTAAGGCACTTTTATCATCTTTGTGATAACAGAGACAGACTTTAAAATTATATTACTCACTAAAAAGCAGTGGTAATTACATGTGGAATGGAAAGAAGGGCATTGTAGAAGTAGAGTTTGAGAGCCTGTACTGTAGTTACTACTGCATAAGAGTCCTGTTGCTGTTTACCAAGAAATCCTTGCTAAGGAGGCAGGGCATTTTTTTCCTGACTTAAGTGCAGATTCCAGAGCAGTTGATTTTGTTGGTGTTATTTCACTAAACTTTCTGAGTGTAGATTCCCTGTATGTTCAAAGTTATGTCCTAGTACTGCCGTGATGCAAATAGTTGTATGGTGACACTCATTATAACTGCCTCCGCATCCTACTAAGGGAAGGCCCCAGGAGGGCTGGAAGTCAGGTGTTTTAACTGCTCTCTTTGTAAATACACGCACACATACATATATAGATAGATAGATATCAGGTGTGTAACACCTTTGCACTCAGCATAATTTAAGACACCATGGAGAGGACTATGTGCAGCTGATGGTGAATGTTCAGAGCAAACTGTGGACCAAAGTAAAAAAAAACAAGAAGAATTTGTGTCCCCTAAGATGACCTCACAAAGGTGCTCAGAGGTAAGACTTCATGAAATGTGTATAAAAATTACTGTTAACCATTGTTGACACTTTTAAACTGATACTTCAAAACCAAATTGTGTTTTAAGTTTAGACACATATAAAATACGTTTTAGGTCTCACATAGTCCACTTAATGGCCAAAAGAAAGCTTGATGAGAAATGTAGTACAAATGGCTGTCAGTTCTCAGTAGCTGTAAAATCTTCTGAGAAGTGTTTAATTGCACAAGTCTGCTCACTGAAGGGCAAAGATCTTAAAGAAAACCTAGAATCATACAGCCAGAAGACATGTTCTATCTACTTGATCTGTCTTTTCACACAGCAATCATTTTATTAAAATTCATCTTAATGTATTTTAAAAAAAAAAGCTTTTTTTATAGTGCTTAATATTTGCCTAGCTATTTCACCATGGCTAGCAACCTCTACAGGCATCTCATCCTTAGGGCATGGTAGTTTTGAGTAATAATATTGGTCAGATCTTACCACTCTCTCTGCACCTTAGTATGTGTTTGGGAAACAACTCTTGCATGGAAGGCATTAACCAAAGTGTGTTTCAGCATGCCACAAGACAGTAGGGAAGAGTGCCTGGAAGCCAGGTGGTTGTCTTGAAATTGCAGTGTCATCTCTTCATGTGTTTTTCCACTGTCTTCAGTGTGTATTGCTTACATGGAGCCAGTCATTGCATTATTCTCTGACATCTGTGGATCGTTTTGTTCTTGTTTTTCTATAATCTTTCCCAATTTATAAGTCTTCCACATGTTTATGGGTTAGCCTCTGGCAGAGCCATGGATTCCAGAAAGAAGTTCTTCTCCAGGCTCTGTTTGATGTCCAGTGCCACTGACCTTCAACAGCTTTGCTCCTGGGCAAGGCTTGAAGCACAGCCTAGCATGCTAGAGAAAGGAACTGCTACTCCTTCATTCCTTTGGACTGGCTTCAAAGCACTGAAGTGTAGGCAGTCTTCAGTGCATTCAACTGAAAACACCAATGAGTCATAGCATCCACCAACATACTGATGTTCAAGGACATGCTGAGATAGGATAACACTGCATTGATGTCCCTTTACTTGCATAGAACTGAAAGCTAGATTGCCTCTATCCACATTAGGTCCCCCCCTTGGGAAATCTGTTATGAGTGGCCAATGTTATTGCTCTCCCTCACAGCAAGTGCTTGTGTGCAATTACATTTTGCTTATACTTTGAGTTTTTGAGCTATTGCTTCTCTGGTTTTGAACAAAGTGGAAATTATCTCCTTGACAGCAATTTGCTGCACTTGTACAACTGCAGTGTCAGAGGGGTTGGCACAGTGGAGACTGGCGTGACATAAAACTTTCTTCCCTGGCAAACTTCTGCTTCTACCTGTAGTAATTATTGATTTCCCATTGTGGAGCCTCTGCTTTGCACAGAAGAACATTTGGCTGTGATATTAGTGTGCATCACTGCACCCTGCTGAAAGGAACCACATAAGCATGTTTGTGATTGCGTAGATTTGCAATATTCCACTCATCTCCCCCAGCAACTGGTCTGCAGTAAGGCTATAAACCTTAATTTAATACTGCTGACAGCTAGAGGAGAGATGCTACTTTGAACAGTTATAGAAGCAAAATTACATTTTAGAAGTGAAAAACTTTTTTTTAAATCTAAAGTGATGTTTGAACACAGCAAATGTCATACTTCTATGTGTTTTTCGTGACAAGGAAGACGATTGTACCTGTTTACTTCTTTGGCAATGCCTTAGAGAGATTAGTGAGATGTGACGGTTGCAGAGTTCAGTTCTTGATGATCCAAGCAGTCTTCTCCACTCTCTTCTTTCTTTTGCTTTCTTTATTGCATTTGGGAAACTTCAGTGCAAAAGCTAGAGGCTGGAATGAGAATCAAAGTTAGTCTGATTTTGGCACTTCACAACCTCATTTCATTATTTGAAACTGGTTGCTGCGTGCCTTAGTTTCATCATCTTTAAAATTTTATTAATGTTTTACTCGATGTAGTGCTTTAGAAAACAAATCCATTATTGAGTTGTGCCTGGAACTGGGGAGTTTCAACAGGCAAAGATAAACCTTAATAATTCAAGTGGATTGGAACCTAGCTTTCTAAGAAGAAAAATGTGAAACATTACATACGTTTCCTACCTAATCAACTCATGGTTTAACCAAAAAGGTACGCACGATTTTTATGTCCTATCTTCAGTAGCTCATTTTATTTCAAATTGGTTCCAAGTCTGATGTTGAGAGTAGAGCAGTGTTAAATCTGCTGCTGTTGTCTACAAATAAATAGTCTACAAATAAACTGAGATCTTAACCACCTCATGATTCTGTCGGAGTCCATCACCTGTGGCAAGCAGCATTGATCTTCCACTGACCTAGCAATCAGTCCAGCCAGCGTTTCCCACAGGGAGGTTATTGTTGGCTGATGGGAGCTGGTGCCTGAGCCCATTCACATCCAGAGAGGTGTGATGGGAATGGCAGAGCTAATGGGGGAAGCTGTACTGTGTTATTTTCCCTTTCCAAGGTTTGTATTTTATAAAATTCACAGAAAATCACAGAAAATATTTTTTAATTCTTTTTTGAATTTTCTTGTTGCTTTTATTGGTGGTTTTTTGTTGTTGTTTGTTTACCACTTGCTCACTGTTAGAGTAATCGCTGCTTTTAGGAGGGGTATGAAAGCTGGGGTGTTGGCTTTTTTAAGAGAAAAGAGATAAGAGAAAAGGAAATCAAAAAGCAAATATGGTCTGATATTGAAGCACTGCCAACAACAAAAACAAAAGAAATGACATTTGGGATTTCAAAACAAATTATCCCATTACGTTGTTGGAAGTCAGAATATTGATATCAAAGGAGGAAAACTTTAAAGATCTGCTGTGAGTTATAATAATAAAAATATCCAATGACTATGTGTACACAGTGTTTCATAGATATTTGGGGACAAGTATTAATTTTCTATCCTTTTTGGCCACTTTCAACTTTGTAGGTACCCCAGAATATGTTGCATGCTGGAAGATCACACTTTATAAAATTCTGTGCTGCTGCTGTTTTCTTCCTTTTAATTTTTTGATGTGCTGTTGAAGTTGTTCGCTGGTAAGCAAATCAGAGGAAGAAATACTGTATTACTGTGAGCCCCAACAACAGCAAAAAAACAGCATTTTACATTTTGTACAAGATTAATAGGAAAAATATTATCATGTTGTTTCTTATACTCAGCAATTATTTGCTGTCTCGGGAGCAATGAAGACAAATATTAGACCCTCAGTCAACTTCCCTAATTAAAAAAATGAGGAAGTGTGAAATACAGCTAAGTTCACATTCCATATTAGTTCTAAGGAAGCTGGTTGCTGCTGTAGCCTTAGGAAGGCTACATCACATAAACATTAATGTGGGAAATTCATTCAGTTGAAAGTTAGGAAAAGTAACTTGACCTGATCAAAAGCATTTCCAAGAGAATAGAGGATCTGGCTAGTCTGAATGCTAGCTCATACTACTGAAATGCGGCCCTGAGTAGGTGCCTGCTCTTAGGGTGTGCTTTTAAGCTTTCTTTGGTGTAAGCAACATATTGACATTAGGCAAGGCTAAAGGAGCAGGTGCTTTAAGCTCTGAGTGCTAAACAGAACAATCCTACTTTGAAATAACAGCAGCAGAGAGTGTGTTAGAGCTGAGCTGGCTGAATTATTGACGTGAGTGAGTAGCTTTGTACTTAAGTTTCCTGACAAAAAGAATTGTCTTTGTCTGAATTTAAGTGTTTTCAGATTTCTTGGTTTTATGACATTTAGGTACGTATTGCAATCTCTTAAGTCTGTATTTCCAACCCAGAGTTGTTCTGAAGTTTTTGTTCCCCGAGAAAATTTGGCATTTTTATTTTAGGATAAAGTATATTTTGAAATGTTATATTTCATGTGAAATGAAAATTCTGTTTTCTGCGTGGCACCAACAGGCAAAATTTCTCACCTTAGAGCAGCTCTCACTGGGAGCGGTGCCCCTTCAGCATGCAGGACAGGTGATGCTTGCCCAGCAGGAGCTGTGCAATATTTTTTGTCCCGTCTTCATCATGGGTATGGCCCCATTCATTTTATACTGTAGATTACTCAAATTGCACCCTAAGACAGTAAATAATTTCCTTACATGCTTTCTCAAGACTGTTATCATAACATCTTAGTTCTTTGCAAGCGTTAATGAAATGAACTTCACAGAGCTCCTGTAATGAGTTTGTCCCATTTTAAAGATAGGAAGTGAAATACGAAGATGAAAGTCATTCTGTGTGACTGGAAAAATGGGCAGGCTTTCAGGCATATGAACACTGGCTGCTTTTTCTGCCTGTAAGAGGCAATGTAATAAAAAGAAATCACCTCTCCATACAAATGCAGCTTCAGTTGCATCCTTTGACAACAGCAGCAACAGTAATGATGCTGTAACAAAGATTAAAGTTAGAAATTATAAGG
Source organism: Numida meleagris (assembly GCF_002078875.1). Taxonomy (NCBI): domain Eukaryota; kingdom Metazoa; phylum Chordata; class Aves; order Galliformes; family Numididae; genus Numida; species Numida meleagris. The sequence goes on along the minus strand of NC_034411.1, from coordinate 9,087,319 downwards.
TGTTGACTAATTTTGGCTACTTGGCTTGAGAAATCTGGAGTCCAATCTTTTGTTGAAGCATTTTTTTAGGACATTGTATTTTCCAGCATATATCTCTCTGGTCTCATTTGAAGCTGTGACTGCTTGACTTTTCTGCAGATCTGAATACAGATGTCCTGGGATTGGGTACCTGGAAAATGGGGGCAATCTAGCTGGCTGTAGAAATTGTGATTTATATGTTTGCTCTATATCATGTTGGATTTCAAAGGCCATTTACCAAGGGTGGCTTCTGTTTCCTTAAACATGACTCCCCTTTCTCTTCTTTCTTTTCTTACCTCCTTTTTTTTTTTTTTTTTTTTTTTTACATCTACCAACTCTTTCAGTAGTGGAAGCAGGTATTATAGTCTCAGTATCAGTGGAAAATTTACGTTGTCCAGGAGTATGTCTATCCTCAGTACCAAGAGAGAATGTCTGCACTGCTATAAAGCTGATGGGTTGGAGATGAGCAATGAGAAAATGATGTGCCCATGAGGAATGGGCGAGTCATAGCAAAATCAATGATCAAAAACTCCTCTGAATTCTCACTATCCTTTTATTATAGCTAAGCAACAGTTTTTCTTTGTTCCCTGCAACCTTTAAATCCCCAAGTATTCTTTTCTCAAATATCTCTGAGTCAGGGCCTAGAACTCCAACCGAAGGAGTAGCAAATGAAATTGAGAAGTTAATGGTGAATACTTGTAACAAGAAAGCAATAACAATAATGTTCCACAATCCATGGTTTTCAGTGGCATTTCACAGCTAGAGGGAGGAGCATGAAACTGCAGCACTAGCATGTGAAACTATTTTTAAAGGGAGGTAATTGTCACAGAATCATGAAATGGTTTGTTTGGGAAGGGACCTTTAAGATCACCTAGTTCCAACCCCTGCTATAGGCAGGGTCACCTCCCTCTAGACCAGATTGCTCACAGCCCCATCCAGCCTGGCCTTGAATGCCTCCAGGGAGGGGGCATCCACAACCTTGCTGGGCAATCTGTTCCAGTGTCTCACCAGCCTCACAGTAAGGAATTTCTTCCTAATGTCTAGTCTAGATCTACCCTCTTCCAGTTTAAAGCCATTTATTTCATAGAAAAGTTCTGTTTTTTGAAGGGTAGCATGTGTGGTGAGAAAACCAGGGTAGAGTTCCACATGTGGTTAATTCTTATTACTTATGTGCAATGAAAAATTGAAATTTTCACCTTATACACATACAGGGTCTTGCCGTGGGAGCCACCAGAACCAGAGTTCAGCTGTGTCTGGCTAGGTTCCTCCCAGATAGCCAAGTGAGCCCCTTCTTGTTGATGGAAACCACACAAGGGTGCAAATTCATCCTGAATTGTTGCAAGGTCTGTTCTTCTGTTTTACTAGGCACAAGTGACAGCTGTTTCACAGCAAGCAAGGAAGTGTCCCATTAGTCTCCCAAATTTCTCTGTGCACTGAGTGGGAGTGCTTTACCTGACTGCGTTGGTCCCAGAAGCTTTCAGTACCATCGAAAATTATGGCCTGAGAGTTTCCATGTAACACTTAAAGGTCTAATTATGTTCAGCTTGATTGATCCCACATGCTAATTAGTAGAGCAGCCAGTTTGCAAGATAAGGGAGATCTTTGTGAATGCCTGTAAGAATTTCAGTCTTCTCTCCCACTTGGCTACGTGTGGTGGCAGTGAGTTGAAGGTTCCTATTTTGCAGTGATCTGTTGAGCAAACGTCACGTTTAGCCACATTCTGCGGGGACCGATTTGCCAGAACTTGCCAACACATTTTGATTTCTCTGCTGATGAAGGAGGAATGGAGGAGAGAAGAGGCAGCTCAACCCAGAGCAACATCTGCTACAGAGTAAATTACGTCCCCCCTTGGTCTCACAATCTGAACTGTTTATCCTGTGTTAGACCAAGCCGTGTCATTATTTGCCTTTCATGCTGATCATGCTGCACAGAAACTAACTCCAAAAGTAAGTCAAGAGCCCAGACTTATCATTTCTTTCCAAGGTCTGGTACTGGATTTGAACGTTTCTGGTTCTGGACTGCGGTCAGAAGCAGGGCACGTGAGGTCTCCAAGGAGTTGTTTGTTTCTCCTTTCGATTTAGAGCCTGAAATGCCATTTGTTTAATGTAGCTGTTTAAATAATGATTTGTAAGGCTCTAAGCCAGCCATGGTACAGCTTAATGACTGCTGTAATTTATGGATGCCCCTGACTACATACATAAACACTGCTGTAAATATAAAGGATGTCTCCCACAAATTTTCCTTTGATACTTGTTTGATACAATTCATTTTCCTCTCCTTGAACATCTTCTGTATATGAGTTGAGATCTCTTGATTTAGTGATGAAGGTCCTTCTGGCTCCACTGGCCGGAAATGATGAGGGCTGGGAAATGAAAAATCGGATCAAAATGTCTGTTACAAAATATTTTAATTGAAAATTAAGTTTCCTTGAACTTGGACACAGACCTCTTTATAACGTGGCCTAGTAAAAGGGTTGCTTGTATTTGGGCTTTTTTTTTTATTAGCTATTTGTCTTACAAGTTAATCTTCAGTTCATTTTGCTTTTGTGCTCATAGTAAGCAAGCAAATGGGAGACAGGAGAACATCATGCACTGTCACAGAGCCCAGCCATTCCTTCAGCTGCAGCTTTGCTATTTGTGATCTCTGAGCTATACCAGGAGCATGTATATGTGCATCTAATGCAAATTCAAGCCAATTCAAGTGCCATCACTGCAGAGATGAATAAGCATGCAAATCTGCTGTGTTGTTTTGGAGGACAAGCTTCTGGAATTGCTTAATGTCTAGTTGTAACTGATGGCTTTTAATACCACAGTCAGTTGACTTCAAGAGATTTGTGGGTTTTGGGCTACAAGGAGGACATCTGGGAAAGATAGTAGGTGCTCTTGAATGCCTTGGTTCCATTAAAATTAGTGTTAATGCACTCGTGCTTGGAAAACTGAGTGCATTTACAAAGTTGTGATGAATTGAGTAAACAGAACAACTCTGTTGCCTACAACAGCCTCCACTCTGAACATCTCCTTGTGACCTTGAAATGCAACAGTTTCTGGGCTAAAACATAGACATTGCTGAAAAGATTGCGGATAAACCAAGTGGGATATGAGAACTGGTAATAAATGTGGGAGTTTCTTCAAAACCATATGTGGGGAAATTCAAAGAGGCAAAAACACTTCTGAATTTAACTAGGACTTTAACATTTTTAAGAATATCTTGGTATTTCTAAACTAATGGAAGTACTCTGGGCCTCACTGCTTAGGTTTTTGTTTGTTGGTACTTGAAGCAACACAGTGCCCCATGAGTTTGTTCCATACCCCAAGGAGAAAGGATTGTTTACTAAGGTACCAGAGTCACTTCTTACAGCTTTGTGGGCATCTGTTTGTATGCTGAGACTGGTTTGAGGCAAGCGAAGAGCTTTGCTTCTAACGTAGGAAAGTCTCTTACCAGTGTCTCAAAGTGTCTGTCATTATTGCAAGGGCAAGGAGGGTATCTTCTCCCTGCCTTGAAGCCTTATAAAGGGGCCCACAGAAATTGTCAGCAACTAGCTGAGTTGAGTTGGTCTATTTTTTTTCTGCAAAGCTCTCCTCTATAGTCATGCCTTAACCCTGACTGAAATACGAGGGCACTGTGCTGCTTGAATGCAGCAAGCCGGAATGGCTCTAAGGCAGTCAAAAAAATTGAGCTGACGGTAACGCAGATCACCCCTTTCAGGAGCCAGGGTCCTTTATTAAAAAGGTTTGACATGTATTCCCCCCACTCCTGAATTGATTTGCACCATAAAATAAGCTTGAAGAGAAGTAGTGGTTGTTTTCCTACATGCTTCATTAATTTTAATTTTGGCAGGCAATATAAATAAAAGTATCAAGTGCACATCTAATTGAATCACCGATGATTCCCAGCTCCCTGTAGTACCAGAGAACACGATGTAGCTGCTCTGTTTAGCAAGCATGGATGAGTTAGGCAAACAATGGCTCACCCTGCCCAGAGGCTTTGGTTTAATCTTTAGTACTTACCCATTTAATATGAGACAGGGCAGGAGTTTTTGCAGTGGGGGATTCACAGCACAGACCTCTTTATCCTTGTAGACTTGTCTGTGCAGACAGTCAGGAAGCTTTCAGTGCATTGCGTCTACACCCAGATTTTTGTGGAATGGACTCTTGTACTTACCAAGCTTGGCCTCCTCCATACGTACTGACTGTAGGCTGTTTCTGAGCTAATTCCTACTTTCTGTAAGTGACTAACCTTTAAAAATAAAGTAGTCTAATCAGTCCTTGCCCCGTGTATCTTAGCCACAATAAAAGGATTCAGATTGAGAGAAGCCTTACTACGCTCATCACATTGAATGATCTCTGACTGCTCAACTGACAAGGAAATCAAGTGCCTCTAGAAAAGGGCCGTGCCAAGGGACTAACACTCAGGATCATTTCTGAATGGATGGTACTGACTTCTTATAGTAGTTTTCAGTGACTGCATGTCACAAGCGTTGGCTCCTTTCCATGTTGCTAGCTGCCTTTTGCTGCTTGACACGGGGAAAATGAATTGGTGATCTTTGTATCTTAACGGATGTAGACTGCAGCGGGACTCCCTGATTCATGGGGAGAGGAGTACAGAAGCAGAAGGGGATCTAGAAGAGAAAGAAAACTACCAAGAGAGGTCAAACTGTTTTCTTTCTTGCAGAAAGGATAGGAGGATATGATACATCCAAGTCACAGGTAATACATGTTGGCAGGAGGGTGTGATGAAAGCTTGTATTCTTTCTAGGTAATGTGGACATGTTATTCCTGAACAAGACAGAGCATGTCAGTCTTCAGGACCATCAGTCTAGCAGCAATTTGCACACAATTAAAAATCCATCACGCGTATCATGTTGTTCTTGATAAGTACCACAGAGCAGATTGTAGGATTTGAACCCTCTTTTCAAGGTTCAGAGCTGGCTTCCAAGTTAAAATGACAGACATGCCTGGGAATCTCAGTTCTCCATTAGGTGTACTATTTGGTATTTGGAAAGATCTGGCCAAACAAAATAAAATAACTACTTTATCAAGTAATTATTGGACTGAGGGATTTTTCAAAAGGTCTTTCTTCCCTTCATTGTTATCTGTGGCTGTGTTGGATGGGAGGAAGGCAACAATTTGGTAACCTGAAGTGGCTGTTATTTTCTTTTTCCTTTAGGATCTGCTTCTGTCTCAAAAATGGCTCTGGAAGGTTCCTTCAGCTGCTGGAATGGCACATCAATCAGGCTGGGCCAGGCGTGTGACTTCATCAGAGACTGCACTCAGGGAGAAGATGAGGGAGCTATATGCAGTGAGTAAATTCAAACCCCCAGGCTGCGTCGTCTTTTTCCTTCTGGGAGATGGAAGCTGAGCAGCTCCTTCTAAACGCATAAATTGTTTTAAATTTTAATGCCTGAGACTTCAGTAGTAATGAATTCAGTACTGTCAAAAGACCAGTGTCCTCCATGATAGATGCACTTTCTCTGGACATCCACCTAGAATGGACCGTTTGATATGTTTCTGTACTAGCCTCCATTAGTTCTGCAGGAGGTTTTAAAACTGTTTTCAGTGCCTCATCTAACAAAATCGTGATCAAAAATGCAAAGAAAGTATAGCTTAAGTAGCTAGATGCTTTACAGAATAATGAAATGTGTAGTTTGTTAGTGCTTTTAATCAAAACGTGGTACAGTATGTGGCAAGGCAGAAGAAGGAGAACAATTCTAAGGTATGAAAAGTGAGTAGAGCCAGGAGCTTGTCTTTGACCAACTCCTGCCCTTGTGTCTTTAATTACTCTCGTTTTCTATCCTTTCTTCAGCAGTCTTCAGTGCCTGATCTTCGTCAGTCTGTAGATCAAGAGCTAGATAGCAATTTGAGTTTTCTGGAAACTTTCTATGCCTAAATATTTCTGTAATTGTGTTACTTAAACTAGATATTTTATAGAATTCTTTAACCATCTTAATAATATGTTTTTTTAATATACCTTTGTTTTCTACCTCCATTGTGTTGCCCTTTGTCAGTCTACAGATATTGAGGAGTGGTGGTTTGTTATATTTGCCTAGAGGGCAAATATATCAAGAACAATAGATCTAGCCTATGGACTCCTGTTGACAGGGCTTTAGTATTAGTTTAGTATTCAAAATTGTGTTCCCTGGCCAAAATACCTGTACTGCCAAAAGCCTTTGGAATAGAAGAGGCAATTATTCTCAGTTTAGTTTTCGTGTGTGACAGCTAGAGCAGGGGTCAAACTTGGTGAAGTAATTCAAACAAACTTTGTGGATATGGGTGACATCTAGACTAAAAGACCTTTGATGTTTTTGGAATAAACTTAACATAGCAGTGATACACAACTCCTAGCAAATTTCACACTTGATTTCTTTGCTGCTAACAAAGAAATAAAGTAAAAGATCATATTGGTTTGGAGAACAGTGGTTTGGCCTGGGACCATCTGGGAAATTAGTTACAAGCTTGGAGTGATAGGACCCTACTTTGTGCCAGAAATTGTTACAGTTTGACGTAGTATGTGCTGAGTGGATATTAAATTCACTTTCATAGAATTAGTGTCATTGCTGCTGACCTGTAGCTGCTTAGAACTAAGGATGCTTCCTATTACTGGTATCAAAATGTTCTTTTTGCCTAAGAGCATTAAAACAGGCCTCTTAAAACAGAATCATGGAATGGTTAGGGTTAGAAGAGACTTCTGCGTCAATCTGATCCAACCCCTGCCGAGGCAGGGCCACCCAGAGCAGGTTGCCCAGATCCATGTCCATGCAGCTTTTGAACAAGGAGAAGACTCCACAACGTCTCTGGGCCAGTCCCAGTGCTCCAGCACCTCCACAGCACAGAAGTGCTTTCTGATGTTTAGATAGAACTTCCTGTGTTCCAGCTTGTGCCCATTGCCTCTTGTCCTGGTACTGGGCACTACTGAAGAGCCTGTTTCCAATCTTCTTTGCAGCCTCCCTTCAGGGATTTATAGATATCAATAAGATCCTCTCTTAACCTCTTTGCCAGACTGAACAGCCCTAACTTTCTCAGCCTTTCCTTCTAGGAGAGGTGCTCTAGCTTTGATCATTTTGATACTCAGATCTGATAGTGGTATTTCTATTTTCTACACTTAAATTGAAAATACTTACAAAATTATGATAATCGTAGAATCTTAGAATGGGTAAGGCTGGAGGAGACTTTGAAGATCATCTAGTTCCAATGAGTAATGGGTAGGTATAATGCATTTTCGTGTCATTGGAAGTACAGAGGCATATTATTTACTCTTATTGAAAATGGATTGGTTATATGTCCAGATAGATGGTTATGTTCTTAAATGGTTCTGCCTTGTGAGTGTAATCCTATCTGTGTCAGTGGGAACAGCAGAGCTCCTTTGGTGGAGTTGGGCTAATCATGGATGCAAACTAAATACGATCATAGGACAGAGCAGATCTAAAAGAATGTGACTCTAGTTTTGCAGTGCATGAGGATGTGTTTGGCTGCCTTTTAGCCATAAGCGCAGCATTCATCCATAGCCACTAACATAAAGCAGTATAGTACATTTATGTCAGCAAAGGATTTACTGAAAATACAGAAAAGGTAAGAAGTGGAAGATATTTATCCAATTATTTAGCAGAACACTTCCCAGCTTGAGAAGACCGCACAGCTTGTTTTCAACCCCATGTGCTGGCAGTGTGACTTGTTGCTTCCAGCCAAAAGGCCCAAAAGACACAATTTTCCACTACAAGCAACAAAAAAGAAAGGCTTGCCTTAGCTTGTAAGAGCTTGGGCTGTGTTCATACACTTAAAACCTGCTCAGTTTTGTTGCTGATTGCTCTGCTTCTGTCTCTGTGTTGTGTTGAATGTTATTGGCGTAAAACTTCTTACTCAAAACAGAAAAATGATCAAATGTTTTAGATGTCAGTTACACCTGCATGGCAGCCCAACACAAAATACATGTAATCTTTCAGCATTTCAGTAGTTGCTGTAGTCCTGAGTAACATGGATATTTTCATCAGCTTTCTGCGGGTGTGGCAAGAAGTGATGCCAATACATAGGGCAGGAAAAGGGGTTTCCCAAGAACTTCTCCCTACAAGAAAGAGCTGTCAGAAAAATGTGTAGCCATGCATGCAACCAAAAAGAGAGTTTTTCAAATTACCCTTAACCAAAGGCTTCCAACTTCAGGCTTCAAAAACATGTTGTTAGTTTTTTTTCCTTTCACAGCCTTTCAGCTGCTTACAGTAATTCTTTTTTTCCATTTCCTCTTTCTTTTTTTTTCTTGTCTTTTCCTTTCTTTTCTTTTCTTTTTTTTTTCTTTTTTTTTCTTGTCTTCTTATCATTTGATTCTTATTCCTTTCTTAACTGAAAAACTCCCTAAACCTGCTGTTTGTTAACATCTTTTTAATTATCAGTGGCCAATGAAAAGTCACGGTGCTTGTTCTGCAAGCAACCAATTAGTCTTTGTAGAAAGCATAAAATCAGACAGGGATGACCCCTGGAGATGTTGCTATGTTGCTGTTTGAGTCATCATCAAATAGGCTCATAGGGGAAAAAGACAGCTTCAAAGAGGCAGATGTAGAGATAGATGCTGAACCATGTTGATTTGAGATCAGTCTTACAGATCTAACAGACTGATAGAAATGCCCCACTGGAAATTATTCTGCAGAAGCATACTTTGCAGATGTATGTTAAGACTTCAGACAGTGGTGGTCTTATGTTTTTGCTAGTAAATTCCTGATTATGAATCATAACTTACTGAAAAGAAAAAAAAAAACAGATGAAAAGACAGATTCTTTACTAATACAGTTTGGCAGAGCTCTGCATTACTAAAGAGGAGAATTTGTTTTAGTAGTTTTGTACTTATTAGGTAACAGTATCTTGGATTTTGGTTCAAGAATCTTTTGTTGCAGGGCAGTAAGTCTGGAGAAGAATGAAAGTTTTACTAAAACAAAAGCGCATACAATTTTGTTTAGTCTAAAACTCTCGTAGAATCACCAAGGTTGGAAAAGGCCTCCAAGATCATCCAGTCCAACCATCCACCTACCACTAATATTTCCCACTAAACCGTGCCCCTCAGTACAACATCTAAACGTTTCTTGAACACCTCCACGGACGGTGACTTTCTTATTTTTTGGCTCAGGTTCACTAGAAACATTCAGCCTGGGAAAATATTGGTTGATCAAGCAGAGCATGTAGGAAATTTGTGGATGTATTAAAAAAAAAAAAAAAAAGTAAGAATGAAAGTGTTGGTAGTATGTTTTTTATCTGGAGACCCAGATCTTAAAGGATTCACCGAGAGTGGCAAACCCAGGACTGATTTTTTCTTCTGTCTAAATGAATTTGAACCTGTATTTCTGATTTCCGTGGTAAGTTTCCAACGCAGTGTGGTCTGGAATATAGAGTTTGGAAGAAAAACGGTTATTCAGTCTCTCCTGGTCTTGCTCTTCCACACTATATAAATGTTACTTGCAAGAAGGACTGAAAGGAATGTCCTCTGCCTTTCAGATGAATCTTATAGCCACTGGGCTATAGAGTAATTTTCACTCTTAGCCTCACTGAATATTTAAGAATGTTAAACAAATTGGAATAACGTTAATAGATTGTCTCGCTCCAATTTACAGGAGGGAGAAGGGGTTCTTTAATATATGTATACCCGATGGCGAGATTAAGACACAACGGGTCAAATGTTAGCCCGACCAGTTTATTACAAATCCTAGTAGCTTAGGGAGATGGGGAAGGGAAGGTGGGCAATAGAAAAGAGATAAAAAAAAAAAAAAGCAAGGAGTCTTTATAGAAAGCAAGAGAGATAGTCACCACCAGGGATCCAGCGTTGTTTGTAGCGCCGACGTTGATCTTCTTGAGTGATGGGTCATCAGGGCTTGTTGTTCGGTTGCCAACCATTTTGGTTGACGACCCCTTTGGTCGACGACGGCTTTGGTCGACGACCACCTCCAACAGCAGTACGAACTTATTTATAAGTCCAAATTGGTCGAGTCAGCTCTCTTTGGAGTGACAGTTAGTGGTTGAGTCAGCTCTCTCTGGAGTGGCAGCTTCTGGCTTTGGGATCTCAGCAGAAAACCCATCTTCCGGGCCTTGCCAGCAGATAAGAGGGAGCAGGGAGGTGCCCACCCGCATCCTGCTTTTCACAGGATACGATGGTATCATTCCCCAGTCTCACATACCAAGCTGGCGCTACTTGGTCACAGGCCAGATCTTCCGCCAGTAAACACTCCTGAGCACACTCTTCCTGGGGCTAACAGCCCTGAAGGAAATGCTTTCGAATGTTCACACGGTGATGTTGATTGCCACACGGCGACACCCACCATTTGCCTCCTTGGTAAGTAAGTTAGAGTCTTATCACAAAACATACCTCAGAAAGCAAGCTTTGAGCCAAAAGAAAAGAAGGGTTCAGACATAGATGAGGTAACAAAGACTAGTATCTGGTTACGTTAGGAGTGACTCAAACCATTCTGTGTAGTCAGATAAGTAAATAAACATCTGTCAAGAGTCAGATGACAGGTAGAATAGGAGCCTGTAAAGTTTGAATTTGAGATAGCATGAGCAAGTGGCAAAAAAAAGCACAGATAATTCTAGAGGAGCCAGTTTACTTTCCAGGCAAAAAACGGCGGACTCATATATATCCTACAGATAGGTACAGCCCAGCAGAATCCCCCTGTAAACAAAATGAAAAAGCAACCTGTTGCATTGCTGTCCTCTTAAGGTTCCCGTCTTGTATACGCACATCCTTTTGCTCCTTTCTTGATCAAAAGCTGCACTTTTAGCAATGAATTTTGATTTCTGGCAGTTCTGAACTTAGCAATGCTTTCCATCATTAAAGGAAAATTCTTGTTGACTGTATTGAAATGTGTTTTCCCTTTCTATACTTCATTTATGATAGAATTTGGTAGACAGCTTTGCTAGCACAGAGACAGCCATTGAAAACAAGCTCACATTTAAGATTAATGTGCTTCTTTAAACTGTTCGAGTAGATGCCTTCTGAGACTTTTTCCTACATTTAGAAATGGTCTGTACAAAAACTGAGTAATCTTTTATGGTTTTGTCCTTTATAATATAGGTCTGGAACTTCACTCAAAACTTTGAACTGTAGTAGCACCTTATTGATTTGCCCCTGGTTTTGAGTCAAGAGCCAAGCAATAATGAACCTGCTCCATCTGCTTCATAAATTATTCCAGTTGCTAGTTTGTTTTTACCCTTAAAGGATGAAAAAAATTGAGGTAAAGGTTGTTGTTGTTAGTTTGGGTTTTTTTAAAACAGACAGAACCACTTGAGTTTAACTACATCTCAGGCAAAATCATTTGGAAGGCTTGAAATTACTTGGTTAAAAAATGTTTAATAACCTTCAGCTTCTTTGTTTCTCAAAGAAAAGCAGGGACTTGCATTCTCACAGTGCTTCAGTCTGATTGGATTACTCTATTCTCTGTCCCAAATCCACAAGCTGCCTCTTGATTTTAGGGAGTTCTAAACCTTTTGAAGTTTCTTTCACCAATGATAATACCCAACATGACCTGCTGTTTCAGTAGGTATAATGACTGCCCCATTTTACTTGTTTTTACAGTAAAGTCTGTTTAGCTTTCCTTCATCAGTGCAGTGTGTACACTAATGCAAGTTTGAAGTATGAACATTCAAAACATTCAAAGTAGATGCTGACAGAGGACTGCTAGCCAAAGTGCTCTTTGTGAAGCAGCTATACATACAGCACTTAGGAATCCACGTATTTAAAGTAAGAAGGAGCAGCGAGGAATGCTGCACCGGTGCATGAGACCTCTGAAAATTCATAAAAGATTAATTTGTGGAGGAGCAATCAAATTTCTGGGGAAGTAATAGGTTCTTATTTGTACCCTTACTTCTTCATGTACAGTGAGCTTTTTCTGGCCTCCAGGCAGGGATTATTACTTAGACTCCTCCTGCTGCTCTGACTTCTTTACGTCAACCTAGATAACGTAGGGCTGTGAAAGGAATTCAGCTGGACACCAAGCCAAGCTGTTTCAGTAGGAATTCAGGGCACATCATAATTTGTCATTTTCTTTGGATCTCAGCCTCAGGCAGCACAATGCAATATAATCAAATTCTGTAGAGGGGTAAAGCACAAGGAAGCAACTTTCAGCTTAACAGCTCTACATTTAAAGACTAGGCTGAATGAATTGGGGATTTTTTTTTAAAGGAAAGACTTGAAAAAGCTTCAACTTTCAGTGTGGGTTTTGATCTTTTCATAACAAATTTGGGTGACTGTGGAAAATAAAAACAATGAAACATACCTCTTACCTGTTTGTTAGGTTCCAGGTTCAGATTTGGACCTACTGAAAAGCCATAGATGAGAGATTTGTTTCAGTCGCCCCTGTGAAGCGAGTTGTGATTCAGGCTCCTAGAAATATTCCTGGTCTAGACAATGCAGTTATGTTCCCTAGCTCTCAGGGTAGTCCAAGAGAATGAATATAACACTGACAACAAATTGTCTGTTGAGATCTGTACTTGCAGTCCACAAAGCTAATTGTATCCTGGGCTGCATCAAAAGAAGCGCAGAAAGTCGAAGGATATGTTTCTCCCTCTCTTCTGCTCCCATGAGAACACACCTGCAGTGCTATGTTCAGCTCCGGAGCCCCCAGCACAAGAAAGATGTGGAGCTGCTGGAGCAGGTCCAGAGGAGGCCATGAAGATGCTCAGAGGGCTGGAGCACCTCTCCTATGGAAACATACTCAGAGAGCTGGGCTTGTTCAGCTTGAAGAAGGGAAAGCTCTGGGGAAACCTTATTATGACCTTCCAGTACTTAAAAGGGGATTATAGGAAGGGTGGGGAGGGATTCTTTATCGGGGAATGTAGTGATAGGACAAGATATAACAGCTTAGGTTAGATGTTAGGAAGAAATTCTTTGCTCAGAAGACGGTGTGGCCCTGGCACTGCTGCCCAGAGCTGTGGGTGCACCATCCCTGGGGGTGCCCAAAGCCAGGTTGGATGGGCCCTGGGCAGCCTGAGTTGGTGATGGGCAGCCCTGCCCATGGCAGGGGTTGGGGCTGGGAGGGCTTTGAGGTCCCTTCCAACTCAAACCATTCTGTGATTCTATGTATAGATGAGAGCTGAGGCCCTGTGAAAAGGAATGTAATTGACCTACAATCTCACACAGACAGTTCTGGTGATATTTAAACATCTTGAGTTATCTGGGGTGCGGATACTGATTCCTTATTGTCTGGTTCCCACTTTATAGACAGAAAGCTTCAGAGGGAAAAGTTCTTCATGTTCATGAGTTCAGGAGCCTCCTCTTCTCATAGGGAAGCTAATGAAATTCCTGGCATCACCTCACCAGCAGATTCTCTAGCTTTAGGAGCTTGTAGTTTATCCTACTTTTTGTAAGTTAAGAATTTTTTTACTCTGACTTTGACAAACAGTTGAAAGGGAAAAACTAATTTCCCGGATATGTGGTTTTATAATGTGTTTACACATTAAATTTATTTTTATCTTGCAATTTCGAACGGACTTCTGGTTCCATTTTCTTTTCTTTCAAGAAAAAAAGAAAAACAACAAAGACAGTTCTAGGGGATGTTTAGGGGTACAGAGAAGGAGAAATAAATATAGGCTAAACTGCTAGCACGGATTAGAGTACATAACAGCGTAAAAGCTGTGGGAAGTCAGGAATATCACCATCCCTTTTATATAGCTACATCTGAACATCCCAGCACTTTTTCTAGCTTACTGGAAGGAAGAACACCCCCACACTGAGCACCTGTGTTCAGGGGCTTTATGCTGACACACCCAAGGACTGGTTTGTCTATACTGAAGGATAAAAGCAGTCATGAATCTTCTTTACGTCTATTCTGGCATCTTTGATGCGTAATGTAACTCTGTATTTAAAGTGCGCCTTTTTTTCCCAGGCTAGCTTTTCCCATAAAAGCCAGTTTGTGCCCTTTTTACTGCTGGAAAGCTTTCCCATACCTGGCAGAGTTGTCTACTCTGGGCAGCTACACCCTGGGCACAAACTCTGTATTACAGATTGCGAGTTATTCACTGAAAGTGAAAATCATGTTGTAGTGGTGGTGATTTTTACGTGGCATTTTACAAGGCTCGTTTTCTCTGAGGTTACTTAATAAGGTCAGAATCTGCCATCATACTGAAGAAGAGAAATGCAAAGGTAGAACCTATCAGCAGTAGAAATTAGGCACTGTGCTTTTATTAAAGATGATGGAAAATATGGTTTTGTAAGTTTTCAGGGAAATGAGTGAATTGCAGCACAGTGGAGCATTTTCACCTGTGGCAGTGTAAGTATGCCTCAGATGTGCTTTATACGTTCTGTAAGAATTTGGAACAGAGGAGATGGAGAGGTATGAAGTCATGTGCTGCTTTGAACGTGATGATTGTTACTTTAAAACTGGTTAATTTAAAGGCAAAGAGCTAATCTGTCTTTATTGTTTGGAGCTGGAAACTTGCCTGAAATCCAAAGCCAGCGACAGAATGAGTGGGCTTCAAATCCTGAAAGTATAGCTTAAAATAAACTATTTTCATCCATTCATCTCACCGAACAGATCCGCAGATGCAGAAACTGAAGCACAAAAGGGTTTAGTGCTTTACCTGAGATGTCATTAGAGGCAGCTCTCACAAAGGAGAGAGGTCACTGTGCTGAGCTGGGCTGGCTACAGACATGAAGGGGGAAGCATGTTAGGAATTATCATTATCGAAGATTACCCCTGCGGTAGAGGCCAGATAAAGACCTGAACACCCCATGCTGTGTACTGAAATATGTCTTCTTCCTTGAGTTTGTCTGGAGGGAGACACTTAGTCACAGTCCTGGGGTTGCCTCTCTTACCACTATCTCTGTGGTTAGGCTCATGCATGACTCCACATAAAAAGCAGCTGTGGGGTTTCCTGCATGTCCTGTGCAACCCTGTCAGAATAGTCAGCTTTTTGTGTGCCCATACGTCTCATCCACAGCTCATCTGGGTTCTTCTGTAAGTGCGTTTCTCTCCATCTTGCAGGAAAACTTCCCTCTGGCTTTTACTGTTCATTTGAAGAAGGGGACTGTGGCTGGATGGAGAGCTCATCTGTGTCCCGTGCTTCTCCGTGGAGAATCGGGAGCCCAGAGTACAACCGTTTTCCTTCAGTAGTAGGTATGTAAAAGTAAATAGTGCATAAAATGGACAGCAGAGAGCAAAAAAAAAAAGATAAGCAAATAGTGGGGAGGTGGAATAAAACACAAGGCGTGTTTTCTTGTGCACTTACAGATTCAGCCATCAGAGAAACAAAAACCATCTTTCTGCTATCTGTGCTTTGAGCAAAACCATCCTGCTCTCTTCCTGTCTTTAGGAAGAGGCTGGTACCTCAGGTTTCCAAGACTGATACCAGAGAGTAGTCATGACTCCCTCTAGACAGCTTCCCATGAAGCATTCATCTGTGTGCTCCTCCATCTTACTGAACTGTTTGTTGTTTTTTCTAAATTTCTGATTTACTTTTTCATGTTTTGTTTTTTTTTCCCTTCACACTTCCAAATTTTCCTTCTCTTGCTCTATTGTCCCTTGAGTTCCACTTTTATGTATAACTACTGTGTACTTGCTTTCTCTACCCAAATCCTAGGACTTCCAATCCTTCTCATGCAAACCATTGTAGGTTTATACCCTGGGCATTGAACTACTGCTGGTTGAGTATTGGTATGCAGGCTGCCTGGCAAGATAAGATAAGATTTTTCCTAATGCAATAATGTAAATCATTGAAAGCATTTATTGTTGAGGCACAGAGGATCTTAATAGGATACAATAACAGCAGAGTTAATGGTGTATAATCTCAACATTGGTTTACAAAGTTACATCCATTGTTAAACATAAAGGGTGAGATTCTCTACTTTGGTGCGAACTGATAGAGACTGTAGTGCAGCTATTCTGATTTATGCCACCTGATGGCTCAGCCCACAGTATTGCAGACCACAAATGAATTGAAGCATAGGTAAACAAGAAATCAAAGGACCAGAAAGAGGTTACTATGGAGAGATGGCAATAAAATGCTGATGATTCACGATCTATCTATGCTGTAGAGGCAATTTCAGTGTAAGCTCAAATAACTAAGATCCAAGTAGTGGTACCTTCCTGAGCTGCAGGGCAGAACTGAAATACTGCAATATATACTTCTTGGTCTAGAACTGTCAAGGAAGAATTCCAGTGTTACTACTGCTCTTGTTCCTCTGGTTTCAAAAAATGTTTAAAGTAGCCTTAATATTGCTGTCTTGTTATTTTATTGCCATTGTTTGGTTTTGTTTTGACCAAGATGAAGATTTGTTTCCAAGTTTGTTTGTTTTTTTGTGTGTTGAAAAAGGTGCTAAATCACCCTTGCAAGAAAGATAAATTTGAAGTTGTGGAGGAATAGAAGATAGCTGTAGGAGGAAGGTAGTCAGGCTGCCCAATGAGTAGGTGAAGCTGCTTCCCTACAAAATTGAAAAATATATTTTTCTGTCTGACATCCTGCTGTAGTAGGAGCCAGCTTACATAGGCTTTAAGAAAGTTTCACAAAAACCAGAAAGTGAGTTCTGTAGTTTGACCTTCTTCCTGCTCTTTTATCTAGATTATGCACTGATCCTTGACACCAGCAAAGTACCAGCAGGAGCAGATACTGTAATGACCAGCACTACATTTCCAACCCCTTTGAGGAACTCTCCCTGTGAGGCAAGTCATAATGTTTTCTTCTGCACTTTACAAAGCTTTTTACTATGCCTGACTTGGGTTTTCAAATATAGGCACTAGATAAGTAGCCCAGTAGCCACTCTCTCTATGGTTTATCTTTGAAATATACTTACTTAATGTTCCAGTGTGCAAAGAAAAGATGTGGTTATCTGCTTGAAATGCCACAAAATGTATACTGAAAAGCTTGGTATGTCTTGCCCCGATTGTATGACCTCACATGATGTAGCAGCAGTTTTCATAATTGGATGTATGAGCTGAGGTAGGACAGCCAGCATTGCATAAATGCAGAGAAGAGGAAGCTTGCTGCTTTGTATTTGCTAGATCCAAGAAAGAATAGCAACTCAGAAAATACAGTGCATGCTTCCTCTAGCACAGCTGGGATTCAAGCTGGCAGGTCTTCATCAAGTTGCACCTCAAACCTGCCACTCCTCACAGAGGCCATGTTCTTAGGAGCGCTTGAGTTACCAGCAGTGCAGATAAATTCATACAGAATGGGCCAGATTCATACTCACACAGAAAATCTGTTAATTGTCATAAGGCATCAACTTGACCAAGTATATCAATATTTGCTAGATAGTCACGCACAAGTAGTTGTCATTTCTAAATCAGTTGTATTTAACTCTTAAACTTCTGCTTAGAGAAGGATATCATTTCCATCTTTTTATCTGGTCTATAGCTTCACAGATTATATCATCACTGATAGTATTTATGGCTAATGATTTTGAGTCACACATCTTGATTGCTCATCCTGAGCTTCTGGATCCTGGAGCAGGATTGCTTGGGGAAATTGATTCTTACAACAGACAAAAAAAAATCAGACCCTCCCTCTTCCACTGATTTAAAATGCAGAAATGACAAAAAGGGGTGCATAAGAAAATCCTCTGAAATTAAAATATTTGGGAGGAGTGTTTCTTTTGCTTAAAGCTTGGTTTGATTCGCTTCTGTTCTGTATCTCAGTACATACAGTGAAGCACATCTGTGTTTGCTCTCTTGATATATTCATGTCCTCCTTCTTTAGGAAATACATTCTACCTTGTTTTTCCTCCCTTCTGTGACAAAGGCATATGCAGGTTCTGAATATTTTAAGACCTTGTTCTGCTGTGGACCAGCAATAGCAAGTGTTTTTCATCATCTACCTGACACAGGAAGCAGAGTGAATGATTTCCCAATATGTTTATATTTTTACCTTGTGTATACAACAGTACAAATAATTAAGCTTGCCATCAGGGGAGAAGCTGTCATGTATTTCATCTGCTCACATGCCATCCCACCTCCGTCACTCCCCTTGGCACTAAAAAGGCATCCAGACACATCCAGCATTGCAGCTGTTGGTAATATAGAGTAAAGGAGTTTGGCAAGGGTTTTTGTCCCTTGTCTTTTCATATAGTGTAAAAGCTGCTCTTCTCAATGAGCCCCTGGTGGCTTTGAATTCTATTTTACTGGAACAATCTTTCTGTGAGAGAATAATTTGATTCCACTTTTCAATACAAGAGGAGAAAGGAGATACTCCCCCACACACACATTCTTCCCGTAGGTGCCAACAAGCTCCTATACAGTGAAGTAAAGGTTAGAAAAGGGACTGTGAAAATACCACAGTCCTATCCTGTATTTTTTTCACCCTAAATCACTTCCCAACTGAACTGACTCAAGGTCGGGCACTAAAAGATGACTTTTCTTCTCCCTGTGAGTGCTGACAGCTCCACCTGGCATATCACAAACAGGGCATGTTCTTTGGCAACTGAAATCCCACTGACAAAGTTCACTCGTGATTCATATGATAAAGGGATCTGAGCAGCTGTGTGCAGATTAGATCCATTTATTCTTCTGCAGTCATATCAAGTCATAAACCTGCCCTCACTCTTGTATTTGATACAGCTTACATGCTCCTTTAGGTATCTGCCTGCTCTCCTTGCACGTTCACTTTGATAGTGGTTAGTTCTGACAGCTTGTTTCAGTCCATCCAGATGGATTTTCCTTGGAATCACAGGTGCCACCAACACATGTAAGTGATGGAGGCTTTCCTCGGGCTGGTCATTTCATTTCCCTCCTTCTTGTTGTATCTAATGTCTACCCCACCGTCAGCACAGCCAGCTCAGTTGAACTCCTGCTGGTGGGGTTGAATGCAGTGCCCCACCTGCAGTTTGCTCACCTCCCTCGGGGTGCATGGAGTGTACCTGCCTTGGGCACTTATGGCCTTATGTGGAAAGTGTGAGAGCAGCAATGAGGCCAGCAGATGTCCACAGTTTGCTGATTTTGACTCCCCTCTTTCCTTACTACACAGAAGCACTAAGCCTCACTGTTTCCTGAAGCTACTCTTTTTTCTCTTATCCCTTAATTTGCCTGTATTGTATCGAGCTATGTTAGACAATTACATCCACCATAACAAATTTTGACTTTTTAGTTTGAGTTATACCGAGGAATTAATTACTTTAATCTCAACACGAGGAACATTCTCTGCTGCAGTAGTGTTTACTATGCTGGGGGGCTCTCTTATCTGGCCAAAATGTCCATGGAACCAGGACTCGATTCTGATAAGGAAACAGTCAAGCAGTCCATGGTGGGTCCCAGCTACAAAGGGTTTGAGACCTGATACCTACCGAGATTCTGGATGGGTGTTTGCAGCAGTGATGACACAAATCACTGAGAGACTCCAGATCCTGGATGATCTTTGGTGTAGGTGTTGCTGCTGAGTGCAGGACAGGCACATCCCTTCATCTTCGTGTTCTACCACGAAGTGCTCTCCTCTGCTTGAGCTCAGTCACTAGGAACACGCTGGGCTGCTTGTGTGCTGTACTTCTGTAGCATTTCCCATGCCCTGCATGAGGCTTCTCTAGCTCACAAAGGGAAAAATCAGCCTGAACTACTCTGTGCTGCCCCACGTGTATTAAAAGATGAGAACTGAGTAAAAATCCACACAGGAGACTGAGTCATAAACATAGCCTGTACTTTCCCACACATTTGGGATTGGACCTAATGTGCCCTGCACTTTGTATATAGCTTCGTATTGCACTTTGCTCCTGTTTGTTTTGAGCAGCTTTGTATTTTCATTTTCTTTGTTCCGCAGTACTTTTGGCAGGTCAGATCTGTTAGTTTGTGATGCTGCCCTTTGTTCTTGGTTCAGCTAGTTTTTCTTTTTTGTTACTTTGTTAGATTTTGGCTAGAGTATCCTGACTTCAAAGAATCTCTCTTGTTTGCAGTCCAGACAGTCTTTGTTACCTTTTTCATGTTGCGCATTCAATAGAGCCCTTTGCCTGTTGACCCATTAACAGTGTGTTTAATGCCCGGTTTAAATGGAAGAGGGAAACTGGCAATTCTAGTAAATCTTGGGAGAGTGCAGGAAATGGTACAAATGGTACACGCAGTCCACAAAGTGATGCTCTGAGGTAGCCAGCAAGGGGAAACAGAATGGAAAAAAAAAAGAAAAGAAAAAAAAAAAAACTTGAAGTGATTAGAAACCAAACTAAGACAATGTAATAAAACTGAATATGTTTTTAACACGCATCTAAAAGTTCATCAGAAAGAAAAGTGTGTGTAATTGAGCACAGGAATGCACATAAACTATGAAGAATTAATCCAAATATTGGCCCAATTTAAAGGCAAGTTTTATAAAGGTTGAACAATAAAGAAAAGCATTATTCTCTCTTTCTCTTCATCATGTCATTCCCCTCCTCCGAGTAGGAATTGGTTGGCCTGAACAGGGCTGAAAGAGCAGAGGACCACAGGTTGGTTAGGCATTTCCTCCTTTTAAAGAAGCAGTCCATCTGCCTGTCATCAGGAACTGCACTACAGTCTGGGAATTCTGGAAACCACACATTTCAATTCAAGTCCAAAGGAAGTGCTGTCATCTCAGACACCACCCATGGCAAAACTAAATTACTTTGCCACAGTTGATACCCCCTGGGTGTACACAGTTTCCAGATTATAACGGCCACCTGCTTCTCAATACTTATGCAAAGATGTTAGAGAGCTGACAAAAGAGTTTTGCAGATGTTGAGGGAGCACTTGGCCTTCATGTGGAAGTTATCAGCTGCATTCTGGCCTCCCACATCTGAACAACAGTGCAGTCCCATCTCCTTTGGTCCCGGAACTGTTGCTAGGCAGATGCAGAGCCACTACACTGACTTGCTTTTTATTCCATTTTTCAGAGATGTTCCCCGACATCTGCAGCCTTAGGCTTCAAGGGATGCTGTGGTGCTTGTTAATCATAAGTCATGCACTGTGTTTTCCCCAAGTGTTTGGGCTTCTGTCGTAAAAAGATGTAAGACCAGGCCCAAGACTACAGCATTCTTAAGGGCTTGGTGCAGTGTGTACCTGGCTGGGCAGCAGAAGTTATAAGCATTCTGTGAGATCTCATTTTGTGGTGGATCATGTCTGTTACTGCTGCTTGAAAGTCACTGCAGGCACATAAGCAGTCTGGAAACTGTTTTTAGACAGGCTGTACTTTGCTCAGCACAAGAGAATCTCATGGACCTTAGTGCCATATCTGAAAATTAAAATCTGTGCAAGCAGTTTTGGTGTGGGCTATAATACAGGAGGAGAATAACAATAGAGATGGTGTTTCCTGGTTTGTGATGAACTTAAAATTAGCTTTAAATGTCATCGTACGCATACAAAAGAAGCTCGCTCTTTGCAAGTGAGACTCCACTGCAATTGGTAACGAGATGATTTCATTTTTCATTAGGTCCTGCTTCAAACATTTTAAAGGGTATAGCTGAGCTGCAAAACAATGAAAACAGATCCCCGTAAAAGAGCTTTGTGCCTTTGGCCATGTTTAAAATAATGATTTTTTTTTTTCCTGATGCAGTTTTGACATTTCAACTAGCTATTTCATGTAAGCCTCCATTACATTATGTAAGGAAGTACCAAACTGAGCCAGGCTTTTTTTTTTTTTTACCTGAAATTACTTTTTCAATGTAAACCTGGTCTCTCTAGAAGACGAACATGATATGTTGATGTAAAACAGCGTAGTTGAAGTTTGCCTTCTCATTTGGGTTATGAAAGATGGTTTCATGCTCCATGGTTATTAACTCCATTTTCTTTCCTATGCAAAAGTGTTGTATTTTTTGAAGCGTGTAAATCAATAATTGAAATAATTCCTTGAGCACATTCTGAGCCCCATGCTGGCAGCAGCAAGGCATGTCCCTTTTCCTCCTCTGTTCTTTGAGTTTTAAACAACTTGGAAGTGTACATGTTAACAACATTGATTCAAAACATTTATGAGCATGAAAAATGCAACATAGATATGCCTCTAGCGCAGCCTTTCATGTGCTTTCTTTTGCAAAATGTTGTTAGCATCCTTTTTATTTTAAGTGCTAGTTTTAATATTTGTACAGTTCACATGCTGTTTCTGTTCTTACCGAAACTGTTTCTTCTTTTGACACCTTGCTTTTGTGTCACTGAGTGATCTATGACATCTGAAATTTCTCAGAGGCCTGAGCATTCCACAGTACTTTAGCAGCAAAATTACACACTTTTTCTTTCTCCTTTGTTGTTGTTTTTATTTTTGCTTGTTTCCAGAAATTCATTTTATAAAAGCATGAATAAGAATATGAGAATAAATAGCACAAGAAGCTCTTCATATAAAATATAAGCTTCTCTTTCCTGCGTAGGTATTTTAAAGCTACACGATCAGATCAGTTGAGTTATTGGTCTGTCATTTACAGAAGGTTTTTGTTTGCATATCTAGGTCCTAAGCAAAAGTCTCAGTAGACTACAAGAGAGACTGATTGTGCACAGTTGTTGATCTCGCCAAAAAAACAGGAGTAAGAAGTTTGGCTCCTCTTTCTTATTCTTAAGCCTTAATTGTTGAGCAGTCAAAACAGATGACTACTTACGCACAAGAATGTCTCCTTTCTAATAAGAAAAACAATATTGCCAAAGTGATAAACTTCATGCCTCAAACGTAGTTCATATTCATGTAGCAAACTTCTTGAGACTTGGCAAAGGTGTCTGCAGGCATTGTTTAACTGTGCATAAACTATACTCCATCTTGTATCTTCCATTCCTATCTAATGATGAGATGCTTTCCAACTTCTGCTTCTTTTCCCTTCACTTCTTTAGTGCCTGAATTCCAATAGCTCAGGCGTGGATTCACATCTGAAAACAACTTCTGTTGTTCCCTGTCTAGAGAAGATAATGCACAATAAACTTTATCTTTGTTCAGAAAATAAATCTGTTTGTCGAGAATCCACAGTTCTGGTCAGGAACATTATGAGCAATTCTTTCCATAAATATTACAAATGGAGGAGGAGGATGGAAGCAGGAGAGCTGAATCGCGTGCCGTCTCTCAAGATGTAAGTCTGTGCTGCAGAGTTGAGGTGCAGGTAGCAAGGGAGCAATCCAGTGGGATCCAACTTGGGCAGTTTCTTGGAGAGCAAGGTGCATGTAGGTTCTCTTTTATCTTCCTAAAAATACTTTACCCCAAATACTTTACCCTTCTTCTCTTCTTTGGTTACTTATGCTAAAGACAGACAGCTTTTTCTGCCAGGTACGACCATAGTGCCACATTGAGGGGCACTGCCACTCAGAAAGGAAGGGAAAAGAGACAGTAACTCTTCAGTATCCCCCTGAGGAATATGTATAAACAGCTGCTGTGAGTGTGTCTTTGGTTCTCATTCAGACATCAGAACATTCATTTATGTTGGAATATTTCTAACCATTAAATTAGGCTCAGAGGTGTAAGCAGGCCCAAACTTTACCCGGAAGGGTCTCGGTATTTTACTTCTTTTGTGCATGCAAAAATAAAATGCAAGTCTTGTTTAGTTCTCACATAGTTTTGGAATTGTGTATCTGCTACCCTCATTGTTTCTCCTCACCTTTAAACCTGCCAAGCCCTGTTGATATTGATGAGGATTAGTGTTCTGTTGTGGATGAATTGAGTCTCCTGCTTGTCAGCTCAGATATTCCACAAACTCATAGGCTAAGAAGATTCTTAGGAAAACATCTTTATGGGTATTGTTTGCAGTAGAGTGCACCTGACCAAAGTTCTGCTTCAGTATGCTATGTCTTGGCAGTGGGTTCTCTCTCCCTTTAATTTTGCGCAGATCAATGTAGACTGTTTCATTTACAGACTCAGTGAGTTTTCATGTGAACAGCTAATCATCAGTTACAGTGGGTTCTAAAGCCAGAAAGCAAGGGGGTATTGAGCCAATGTCTACCTGCGATGCTTAATTAATTTCTAAATGATGTTTCTAGCTTCTGACTCTTTCGCTGCTTAACAGAGAAGAAGATATGTAATATATTACGTTAGGGATATGCCACCAACAGCCCAGATTCAGATTTTTCTAAGCATTGACTTGCACTATTCACAGGAACTCATCATGTATGTGATACCACCTGCCATCACTGATGGTGTATTCTGTAGAATGAATGCCAGCCCCATTTGGAAGTCTTTATTATGGCATCCAGCTCATCATCTGCTCTGGTTCACTTCAGCAGGTGTGAAAAGACCTGGACTGCCCTGCTGTGAAGCTTAGAAATGACGGAAAGCATAGCCAAAAATGCCCATTTGGACACAGTGACAGCCAATTCACTCGGAGCCAGTTCATTAGAGTCTGCACATTGCACTTTGCCAGCAAGCTGATCTCCCACATCTAATGCCAGCTATGTCTTTCCCTCAAACAGCTGACATGTGTGCAAAGGCATCCATTCCAATTCATCAGTTGCTTCAGCTTTTACTCTAGTGTTACATTAATAGCTATCAAAGGCTTGCTCTTTTCTCACTTCTGACAATGTAGATGTTGCCTCTTATTGTCTGGCAGGTCTCCAGAAGAGACAGAGGTCTGAAATCCTGTGTGTATTAAGATCTTCAAGGCTTTACCTCCTCAATTTTGAATTGTGAAAATGGCACAGTGAAGTTGTTCCAACTTATCTGTCTTAGAAATTTCACATAGGGTGTTACAGTACAATTGGCATTAGTGTCCTGAAACTGTTTCACATGAAGGTTGTCAGTAAGAGAATTTGTTTTTCCTGCGATAGGTTGAATTTTTTGTATGTCCACCTTAATCAGCCTGTTTGTTGTCTGGGTTTGAAAGTTTCAAAAGGGAGTTTAAGTCCTGATAAATTTCTTCAAGAGAAAGGACTTGGAGTCCCCTTCTCTGAAGATATTCAAGACCCACCTGGATGCTTTCCCTTGTAACCTGCTGTAGGGAACCTGCTTTAGCAGGGGGGTGGACTTGGTGATCCCCGGAGGTCCATTCCAGCCACTACAATCTGTGATTCTGAGACTTCAGTGGATCTGAAAGCTCTTCTGGTGATATTGAAGGGAGAGCAATTTTCACTGTAATTTCAGTCTCACTTTATAGACACTCAGGAATATTAAATGCTCACCTGGTTCTTTACTGTCTTGATCGTCACCTGACATTGAGTCCATGTATGCAGTAACAGTTAGGAATAGCCCTGAAGTTTACTGGCATCAGTCTCCTACACCACAAACCTTTGTCAGTAGCTTCTTTCACTGCTGCTGGTGAACTTGTGGGTATGAACTCAGTCCTTGCCTCGCTGTGTCACAAAGTGACTCAGAATATTCCGTGACCAAGAAGGAAATAGGACAAAAGGGTAGATTACAAACTTTTCACTAACGTTTAGTCCTGATCATAAGATGACTCCTCTATTAGAGAAATGAGAGAGATGCTAAAATTTGCTGCTTATGTGCACTTTGCAACAAGTGCTATGCAAACACATCCAATCGCATCATTATGCCAGTCCTGACTCCACAAATCATCTTCCATCATTTCCTTGCACAGCAGGGCTCCCATGCAGGACAAGTGCAGCCTTAGGCTGGGTCCACTCCCCTTTTTGTGTCCCCCTGAGACTTTGCTCTTCCAGAGATGAAGTTTTCTCAAAACAGGATTTCTAGTGTTTTGTCACATAATTGGTTTGTTACTCCTGGTACATTCCATGAAAGAGCTCAGCTCAGAGTTTGCAGCTTCTGGTTTGTGCTGTGAAATGGGCATGAACATTTTATGCTATCAAAGCAAGAAAGAAAGTAATAGTATCAGATATTCATTTGCAAAATATAAATTTAATTCCTAGCTGCCTGACTTAGCTGTTTGCCTTGAAGTGTTAAAATCGAGGGCCATCTTTTAACATGCATTGGCACTATGCTGAACATCTTCCTGTTTCCAAAAATCCATCATTAATGTAGCTTTAATAAACTCATTTCTTCAGCTTTCTCACCTCCACTGGTTATTGAGATGTCTATAGAGACCCATGTAAAATTTATATATATTTTATTAACAAAGAGCTAGCTTTTCTTCTTTCCAAGAAAATTAGACAGATACATTCATACAAGATTCTGAGACTAGCCTGATGGAGAAGGCTTTCTTTTTCCTTTCAAAGAACAAGGGAGGGAAAATCATAAAATGTGAAATCTACATGAAATAATTTTATATACATAGGAATAAGTACATAGGAAGGGACTCCATTACACTTAATGTAACAAAAAAAGTAGAAAACAGGTTCCCTAAAGTGTTTTAATTAATTTAAAAGAAAAAAACCCACCTAATTATTACTGAATCTTAATTAGAAAGTCTGTAGAAGCAAGGAGGTAAGGATTTTTAATTTTTGAAAAGAGTACATGAGGGATAAGAATATAATTATTATATTTACTGCAGCTATTCTCCCCATGATTTTGCTGCTGCCTGCATATAAAAAAAATTTTGCTGAAGAAGTTGTTAGTCTTAACGTGAATCTCTTCAGTGGCATCTAAGGGGAGAGAGGTCTTCCTTCTGCAGATAATAGATTATTAGCTTGTCTGTTTAAAATTACAGATGCATGTGATAGCAAAAACAGAGATGTTTTGGACTCAACTTTAACAAAAAGAAAGGCCAGTAGTTCCAACAGTAAATAGGATATACTAAGTCGTAGAGGCTTCCACAGGTGTGGTGAAAGTGGAGTTTTCTAAAAGGATTACACGGTCATAAGGGAGTGAGAATTGACTTCTTGGTGATAAGAAAACAAAGAAATGAATGAAGAGTTAGGAGTTTGTTAACCCTTGGATAATGTTTATGTTTAATTTCTTATGTTCTCCTCCTTCTAGCTGCGAATGTCATGGCTCATCCGTGGTGTCTTGCTGGGAAATATATCCTTGGTGCTGGTTGAGAACAAGACAGGGAAGGAGCTGAGCAGGACGTTCTGGCATTCAGCTAACAGCGAAGGTTTGGGAATATGGCAGTGGTTGATCTTACCTCTCCCAGATGTACTGGATAGGTATGAGTCTCTCCTCATCATTCTCCTTCTCACTGATCAGTCACTTCATCACTAGCTACCTGGCAATGAAAATGGCCAACATCACTCCTGGAAGTAGTTCCCTCAGGGTGAGGAAGCGCTTTGTCCCTGAGAGGTATCTTCTGAGAAAGGTAATGAAAATAACTTCAGTGGTTTGCACCCAGTTTTAGAACTGATTGGTGGTTTAGGTTCACCATTTGAGTCACTGGTTGTGCAAGGTGCAACTTCTGAGTCTCCATCTCATTGACCAGAAATAATCATTCTCCTCTTATGTTAATTTGTGTAGCACGTCTCAGTCCTCTTATGATTTACTAGAGTTGATGAGAGCTCTATATTTAATTATTTTTTTTTCTGGATATCAAAGTCCTTAACATCTGATGCCTCCAAATCTGAGGATGAAAGACGTGGGAGAAGCACCTACTGCCAAATCAGACAAGGATGCTTGTGAGCACCTTCATGTCAGCTGTAGCAGGAGGATCAGCATAATAAATGGCTGTCTCAGTTACGACTGTAGTCTGGCTTTAAGCATAAAAGGTTTATCTGGTAGCATATGCTTAATCTGGTAGCATATGCTTATTTACAGAGTGTTGTTTTAGCTGCTTCATACAAGTTAGCTTTAAGGGAATACTCTGTTGCTCCTTGTTTATTTTTGTGTATAATCGAGCCTATGCTGTTTTGAGAGAAGATACAAACATACTTCACCTCCTGCTGCCCTGCCTTTAGGCGGTGAGATGCATCTGCAGTCTGTGTCATGAGCGCTGGTGTCCTTTGTCTTTTGGGGAATCTGTGCCCTAGAAATAATGGATTTCATTAAGGGTTTGCCTCATAAGAAGTTTGAACAAACATTGTATGAATGTGTCTTTTATCTTGCTGTCTCTGGGGGTTGCATGTAGGCTGGAAATACAACAAGGACACTGCCAATGCTTTGGTCTTGAATGTATAATTAATGTGTGTGCGTCAAAGATTTAAAAAATATATGCATTAGGCTTATTGTGCAGTCGCTGCTGAAGCACCATTTGTAAAAATACCTGGTTGCTTCATTCTCTTCAGCTGTGTTTACTTTGAATACTGGTGTATTTTGCCATTATTATTTATGCGTATATGCGATTTATTTTCTAATGTTGCCATGGGAGTGTTTTGTATCTGAATTATTCTGTACTCTTATACTATTGCTTTCCTTTACATTCTCTCTTGTTGCACAGTCAGACAGAGAATACTTTGATGTTAGGAACCAGGCTAGAAATGCTTCACGTGGAATCACAGATCCAACTGATATACAGTGCTGACTATTATTTATAAGGTTTTGACACCCTTACTTCCACATTACTTTCAGAGAAAGACAGCTGGGTTCACTGAGAGAAGAGCTTGTTGGATGTTAAGATGTAAGCAAGGAGAACTCTGAAGTTTTGTTGTCTCTTGAAAAGTTTTTAATCCTTATTTATTCACAGAAACTGTGCTGTTTTAAAAACTTTTTTAAAGTCTGATTTAATTGAAACCAGTCCTTCCTGTGAGATGTGGAAATACCGCAGGCATCTTTCTCACCATCGTGAATCCTGCTTCTTAGGGAATCCAGATTGATGTGTGAATTAGGAACTCTATGGAAGTGATGCACCTAAGTGGTACTGGGGAGGCTGCAGTATTGCATTTATCCTATTTTGTTTATCTTTGGAGATAAATGACAGATAGTTTTATTGAAGTGTAAGAATTATTTAATTGATGTGAGCTCCCTGGTGGGACTGCAGAAAGTTCACTGCTTATGTCTTTTTTCTAATTGCTGCCAGTGTCAGTGGCTATGAGGGTCTGCATTATACAGAAGAAGCAGGATATTAAAGATATTCCTGCAGGAGGAGCTGAAACTTTAAATCACCCACAAAATAAAGCTCTTGAATAAAGTATACTAATGTACCACTTCCACACAAAATTAAAGTACCATCCATTTTGACTGGGAAGCTGAATGGAAAGTGTTATTAATAACAAGATAATGTGCCCTAAAACTGCTCCAAAGTGTGCTTCTTCAAAAACTGCTTAGCCATAATTTCTGTGTTTGGCTTTTTGCCCTTCAAAGAATCATTATCGTAGAATCATAGAAGCATAGAATGGTTTGGGTTGGAAGGGACCTTTAAGATTAGGAAGATTGCCAAAATATTAGACTACTTCTGTCTTTAGAAGCAGACATTTCTTAAATGTTTTATACCCCTCAAGCTCCTGGGGAAAATTATATTTTGGCAGAAAAGCACAGCTACAACATTTCAGGTGATTTGGCAGGAACAGAAAGCATGGAGGAGCATGACAAAGAAGCTGAATTGGGACTGAGAGACATCGAATTTCTTGCATTAGCCTGGGGAATCCTGGACACGTCCTTAATTTCAGAGAGTACAATGAGGAGAGGATTGTCCTTCCTGCCATTTGTTCCTTAGGAACACATCCAGTTGAAATTTTACCCTGTGCAAGGTCTTACCTTTCCTTTGGGAAATTTAAAGATGCTCCTTTTTCTAGGGAGTGTTGGCAAAACAGTCTTGAGGATCAGCTCCTGCGGTGTGTGTGGGTTAACAGAAATGTAATGTAATTCCAAATACTCGGTATCTTCTGAGTACAGGTGAAGAAGGGCAAAGGGCCCAGCTACTCCTCCCTGAAGGACAGTTTATCTGCAAATCAGATAATATGCAAAGACTAGAGAAAGCTAGAAAATTGGTCATTTTTACACATTGATGTAACACTAAATATTTGAGTTGAGAATAGCGTGGAGAACTACATTATTATGAAATTGTTTTACTCAGTGGAAAAATTCTCTTTCTTTTCCAATGATAAATGATAAGCCTACTGAAGGGTTTTCTTTTTCAACTTCACAGAAATGCAAGTAGGGAATGTAGCCTTGAAAGCTCTGTAATAGTTAGGGCTTGATTCTTTTTACAGTTGTTTTTAGTTAGTAAATGTGGGCTTAAATTTTAATAATGGTATCATCATGGGAATGTGACAGCAAGAGCAAACAGAAGCCTGCTGTAATTGCAGATGAGTGATTTGTATAGCTAACAATTAGACATTTTGCTCTCTTTACAGTATGGTTAAGGCATATCTCAGGAAAGAACATCTCTTGTAGATGAAACACAAGCATGTGTAAGTAAGTGACTCTCCAGCGCTTACTGCAGCCTAATGCTGATTATCACCAGCCCATCTAGCAACTGCATTGCTAGGCAATGTAAAGGCTAAAAAGAATTAGCTCTAATAGACTGATGCCTGACCGGAAAAGTAGTGTGTTGATTAAGAAACAAATTCTAATTTTCTTGATTACTGCTCCCTTAGTGAAGCTGATCTGGGCGTGTGGGAGGGCACGCACTGAATGTTCTGTGGGTCTGTCCGCCCCTTGTCTGAAGTTGCCTAGAAGTGGATGCCACGTGAGTCTAGCCAGTTCGCCTTAACTCTGGACCAACTCTGGTCTCCGGAGACCTATCTTCACCACTACAACTGTCATTTACTTAAAACATTTCAGAGTAAATTCTGTAGAGGAACCTGGTAAAAATAGCAAGTACTAATAGCCATCTGTCCAAACTCAGTACAATCTTCACCAAAATTGGCATACGGTGGAGAACAGGTCAGTTGGAAAGGACTTCAGAGTTCATGTAGTTAACCAAAAGTTAAAGCATGTTATTGGGGACATTATCTAAATGTCTCTTGAACACTGACAGGCATGAGGCATCAACCAGCTTTCTAGGAAACCTGCTCCAGTATTAGATGACCCTCACAGTAAAGAAATTTTTCCTTACGTGCAGTCTGAACTGCCTCTGGTACAGCTTTGTGCCATCCCTTTTGTGCATTACCGGTTACCAAAGAGAAGAGATTGGCACCTCCCTCTCCATTTTCCCTGCTAAGGAAGTTGCAGAGATCAGTGAGGTCACCTCCTAGCCTTCTTTTCCCCAAACCAAGTGTTCTCAGCAGGGCTACTCTCTGTGTGCTTTTAGCTGGGAAGCACATCCAGAAAGTAAAAAGTAATATTCTTCTGCTTCTGTTCTACTGAAGAGAATTTTTAAATTTTGTTCTTGTGGATAACATTTTCCTGAACACCGGGTAAGGGATTTTACTACATTGGTAGAGAAAAATGTGACTTAAACTGGAAGGCTAGATAAAGATGTGACCTTCCTGAGGACTGAATTAAAAAAAAAAAAAAAATCAACAGACTTCAGTTACCCTAGAAGGAAATGCTCTGCTGCAGCAAGTCAAAATTGGTGTCCAGATGATTGTTCTTTCTTTAAACTGGTATCTTTACCCATTCTAGTCTTGCTGGCTCACTGGTTTTATCTGCACCACAGTGGGGCTCATCAGTTTTTCATGCTTATATTAAAGCAGGATTCCCTTTCGGCCCTCAGGAATGAGATCTTGTATTCTGTCTGTCTCCTTCAGCAGTGCTGATCTCAATGGCAGCCAAAGCAGCTGAGGAACCTCTGGCTCATTGCTGCAGTAAAAAGAAGTCATCTCACAGTCATACTGCTCTACTACTTTTGTGTTCTTGCATTGCTTTCTCATCATGCTCCTTTCAGATTTTATTTCTGGTAGGTTTCTGGATGCTGGGTTTCTCACTGAGGAAGAAAGAGGAAAGGAAGGTTCCTGGCAATATTTTGTTCACAGAGACACGTTTGTCTCGTGTTATTCCTGATGTTTCTTCCCATTCTACCACAAAGAATCAAGGATCCTTCATACAAGCTAGACTCCTTATACGATACCACGTCTATATTTACTGGTTGCGTCTGTTCTACACTCAGAACTCTTTATTCCTTCTTCCTCTGTGGATCCAAAGAGTAGTCCTGCGTTACTTGGTTAAAAACAGAACGAGTCTTTAATGTCTGTATCACTGCCCTGCTGTTCTATAGCATTAACTATGTCTGCTGCTGTTCTCTTGAAATAGTTATTCTGGTGATGACTGTTCTGTTCTGAAAAAGTGGTTTTTGGTGACAGTGTGTACCTGTGGCAGATTTTGCACAAGTATGTATTCTGTGTGGTTGCCCTTAATAACCCCTTTGAAACTTAACCTTCATTACTGACTAATTCTGTCTCTGTAACTGAGATTCTGTAACTGCTAATATGCTTATAGTTCTCCAAATAATCCCATTCCACCTAAATATGTCTTTTATCCCAAATAGTAAGGCCTTTGTGAAGTAACAATACATCATTTTTAACAGAGGAGTTAATGGGAACCCGAATGTAATAAGGGTTACTGACCCAAAACGTTTCTCTTCTGTAAGTACCTCAATCTC
This sequence comes from Numida meleagris, assembly GCF_002078875.1. Classification (NCBI taxonomy): domain Eukaryota; kingdom Metazoa; phylum Chordata; class Aves; order Galliformes; family Numididae; genus Numida; species Numida meleagris. Next base: position 9,055,189 of record NC_034411.1, on the reverse strand, counting down.
AAGCAGGTTCAGCCATAATTATTTTAGCTAGGTAGACAGAGAAATCGGTTCCATCAGAGGCAAAACAATACAGGCATGCTGTGATGGTATCACTGCATGGGGGGTTGACTACAGGGGAGATTAACATTCAGTCTTGATCAATAATTCCTGTCTTTACAATAAAATGAAAAAATAATTATTGCTATCAGACATTCTAAAGTAATAGCAGAAAGATAGCTACCTGGAAGCCTCAGTGTCTGTATGAGCCAGAGACAATATTTAGGTGGAATTCAGAGTTGCTGCTGCAGGGAGGGAGCTGCAGAGAATTCATACAAAATTTGCTGAGATTCTCAATACAAGGAGAATGATTTTTATTTCTTCTCTACACAGCAGAGGACGTAATACACCCAAAAGCTAACATTTCTGTGCAATGAAGACCGAAGGATAGGCGTCATAAGCAAAACAGTTTGTCCTCATGGAGGCTATGTAGATATATTTTCATAATTTTGGCTCTTTATTTCCCTTTATAGATAAGCCCTAGATTTTGGGGAGGAGGCACGGAGCACAAGGGGAACTGGCCTTCTGTTAGGATCAAGAAAAACATAAGGAAACAAAAAGCAGCAACTGAACAGAAAACCCCAAATGATATCATTAGTCTCAAATACTGAACGCTCTGAAATAGGATTTAAAGTTTGTGAGAAGTGGGGAAGACTGCAGTACAGAAGGTTCAGTGCTATCCTGTTTCTGTGTCGGTTTTAACTTATTTGGAATGTACTTGGTGTTACCTTTCAAAGAACGGTTCATCTGGATTCTAATTTCATGGGTTGGGCCAAAGAAACAAACCAAATGAAAATAATTTGCTATGCCTTTGGTGGCATTTCTTATCTGTGATTCTGAAGTATTTGATCAGTAGTCACCCCTGAGTTTTTGAATTTATGTAAAATTTGAATCCTTCAGAAAGCTGAGTTGATGCTCCCCAAAGGGGAGATTTGAATTAATTTTTTTTGTCCACCTGGTACAACATTTTCCATCTGCCTCAAACAGATTATTTAAAAAAAAAAAGAGTACATGTTCTGTTTACAGTTCAGTTGATGCTCAGCTTTGCTGGATGTAACATGTGAGGCATTTAAGGAACTTTTTTTTCCTAGCTGTGTTTCTGGATTCAAACAGGGCAAAGAAGAGACAGAAATGTCCACTAGTCCTCAAGTAGCAATTTTTCTAGTATCAGAGTCATTAAAACCCTTCAACAGCCTTTTCATTCCAATGAAGAAGTGTAGCTTGCAAGCACAGAGTTGTCTGACCAGGATTTGGATTCCATGTGAGGATCTTGCAGGAATTTAATAAGCAACAAAACTGTAACAAAATTGTGAACACTGATTTTGCTGCTGCTTTATAATAGCCTTCATGAATGGTCTTTCATGACCATCCACCATGTCCACAGAGTGTGATGCACCAGTATCTGTGCTACACAGGTGCTAGTTCAAGTACTGCATGCACAGTCAACGTAGCCCACTTTGAGCTTTGTAAAAATAACTGTGCATCACGGCCACCTACTGCATTACACTAAGTCACAACTGTAGCTTGTGCATCTGGTATTTCAGTATCAGCTTTCAGCAACGCCAAGGGGAGTTGTTTCATTGATTTCGGTAAGCACGGATCAAACAGAAAGAAGAAAAAGGAGGGGGCAAGGGAATGAGATCGTCTGTCGTTTTTTTCCTTCTCACTGATGTGTGACATTTCCATCTTCAGTTTTGATTAAATTTCCCTTAATTAGCCCATTAAGCTAAAACCACCAAAGCTAATGATTGAAGTGTTGGTTAACTGATGATTTTGTTTCAATGGAATTTGAAAGACATCATATTTCTAAATTAATAGTGGCATTAAATTGGAAAAGAGAAAAAGATGAACTATTTGTTGCAGTAATGCTGATCTCAAGGGAAGGCTTGTACTGAATTCGCATTCATGTTAGAAAATTAAAGAAAAACCATAGATTAGTAGGCAACCAGTGCAACACGGGTGGTCCTGACAGTGTTTGACATTCACACAATTTTTCTATTTTGGGGGCTCTTCTTTTTTTTTTTTTTTTTTTAATCAATGTTGAACTTCAGGAAGCTTCTCATGTGTTCTGGTCTCAGTGTTTCTGCCATGGAAGTTGGCAAGGCTGACTCTTAAAGAGGAATAAAAAGCAACCTATTCGGTTTTTTTCTTGGGCATGTTAGATGACATTCCCTTTCATGGTAGAAATCCTCTTTTGAATCATGCCTTCCTGCTGTTAGGAGCTGGACATTTGATAATCTTTGCAAGAACAACCATTCATTGTCTGGAAAGGCAAGATGAGGACGTGTTTCGCATACAGTTCAGTCATTTCTTTTGCTGGAATGTTAACTTAGAGGAGAAGGAAGATCAGAGCACACTTTGTCTGACAGCTCAATCAAAACACAAGGGCGTATGGTCCCCAAAGCAAATGTACCTCTGAGCAGAAATGCATCACTTGGGTATTGCTTTGTGAGGTTAATTCATTGGTGAAGGAGAGGTAGGTTTTAAAACCGCTGGAGGCAACAAGTCTAATCTGTGAATACTGATAGCCACCAAAACAACGAGAGAAAATGTTTTAGATGAATAACTATGTATAAAGGATGAGAGTCTGTGTGAAGAACATTCTTGCTGGTGTCTAGATGCTTGCAGCAGTGCAGGATACAGAATTTGTACAGCCCTTTTAAATAAACAGGAATGCTCCTCAGAAAAACCTGTTTTGTTCCTCTGTTTGTCATCTAAATTGGAACACCTGAAAGAATTCATATTCTGGCTAAATGATTATATCTAAAAGACAGAGTAGGAACCATCAGCAAGTTATCTACATTAAAGAGACCCATAAATGGCTTCAAATTATCCTGGTGTAAAACATTAAGATACAAAAGTGAATGAAGTTTAAAGAGCATTTCGTGTTCTCTTGCAGCTTGCATCATGAAGCTTGCTGTCTTCATGTTTTTCTAAGTCTTGATACAACCTCTTGGCATTGTATCTGACTGCCACACCATTGTCAGTTGCTTTTATAAATTGTTTTCCCATCCCAAGCACAGTATTATGACTTAATGTCACAGATATGCATCAGGAGAACATAGTTTTGTAGAATCCCTTGTGCTGGAATGGACCTTAAAGCCCATCCAGTTCCAACCCCCTGCCATGGGCAGGGTTGCCAACCACTAAATCAAGTCCCATCCAACCTGGCCTTGTACACTTCCAGGTAACGTGAACTTCTTAAGCTAAATGAAAATACAAATCCACACGTGCCCTTAAAAAAAAAAAAAAAGTCATGGTCTGTGTACTATCAGATTTGAAATACTTGGTTGTGCGTTTTTTTGTTTTGTTTTTGTTATTTTTTTTTTTTTTTGCTTTACCTGTTGACTTGTAGTACCAATGAGGATGAATTTACAGCAATCTTTTTTTTTTTTTTGGTAATATAGGAGAGGCAAAAGCCTATTTCCTGCAAAATCCAGAGAATATGAGTGATTTAAGGTACAGCTTCTACCAGGGGATGATGAGATCTGCTGTTCCTATAGACTGTCCAGTGTCGCTTCTCTATTTTTTTTTTTTTTTTTGGCTACCAGGATTGTTAGATATCTTTTGTTTCCTTGAAGGTGGATCAACACTAAATACATATATTGATTTCAGCCTTTGCTAGTTTCTTTTACACATTCCTAAATGACTTCAGGAGTCTCAGCATACTTACTTTTCTTAACACTTCAGGGTACGAATTGCTTATGAGAATAAAATCACCTTAACTGTTTGATTTGTGTGGGCGTGTGCCATGAGTCAGGGAATTTTAACTTTAATCCTGAACCCACCACCCAACAAGTACTGACACCTGCTTCAGCTTGTGTGCTTCTCAAGGGACATATATATATATTCATGTACAGCTCCCCTCCTCAGATCATCTTTGCTTTTTCAGGAGTTAGGACTCTGTCAATTTAATATTTTTGTATGTGAAAAGAAAGCTTTTTTCTTCCATTCTAAATCTGCTTTAATTTAGAATAGCTCTGTTTCATCCTTCTACCAGAGAGATTTTTTAATCCCTGTTCTTCCAATCTCTGCAGGTTTTGGTTTCAGATCACTGCTTCATGGGAAAAAGGATCCAATGCCATTATTGCTTTTGACAATATCTCCCTTAGTCTGGACTGTTTTTTAACAAGTAAGTTTTCCTTCTGTCTGCAAGTGGTTTGTCTTTTATTTGCCATGCAACTGAAATTTGGAGAGGGATGGAAACTGTGGGGAAAGGATTGTGTGTTGCCATGTTCAAAAGACTCTTGAAAAGAGGTATGTTTCTGAAATATCTGTGCTCAGATCAAGGAGACCATTCAACACATGTCTTATTAGTGGAACTGACTGGTGAATTGGTTCCAGGTTTGGCAGTAAATGGACAGTAAGACACATGGTGTCGGAGAGTCGGCTTGCAGCTAGAATAGTAGCATCACCTATCCACACAAACTGATGCAGAAGGCAATCTGTAATTACAGAGTTTGACATGACCTGTTTTGTTGTGTGACAGTTATCAAAATGAGTGACAGTTGGACTCTGTACTAGGAAAAAAAAGAGGCGGACTGTGATTGACACTAACTTTGCAATAACGTTCAGCACAATAAATTAAATTAGAACAAGTTTGTTTTGTTGTGCCTTTTATGGTTTTGGTTTTCTTTTATTTGGATTGATACGCATTTAAGTCTGAATCAGAAACTAAGATCCCCTTTATCGTACTCTTGGGAAAAATTTGGATTTAGATCCAGATTTTGTGATTGACCAGCCTCTAAAATAGGTTCAGCCTATAACTCTGCTGCCAGATTCACCTCATTTAGATTTTTACTGAGCAGTTGTGTCTAGCTTGTAACCTCATGCATACTGAGATGCTTAAATTGTAAATGTTTTTAATTATCTGTCACTCCATTCTTTGAAAGAAAAACTTACATAAGGATTGCTGCTCATAACACATGAAACTTATGTCTTGAGTTGAACAGTAGAACTTGGCTACTTGTTCATCTCCTAGCCTTGAAGCTACAACCTCTGTCGTTTTCAGTAGACAGAAAACCTCTAAGCCACTTCCTCATCCAACAGCAGTCAGAAAGTTTCATTTGCTTTGTGTTAGTTTGCACTGTCTGGGGCTGTGAGTATTTCCATTTAGGCAATGATAGTTCTTGTTTACTGTGCGTAGAAACAGTGCACCTCAGGTTCTGGTATTCTAAAGAGATGTTAAAGTTAAGCTGTAACTGAGAAAGACTGTACATATTTTAACTGGCTAAAAGAACAACTTTCTAACGGTTGCTAAAGATTGTTCTGTACTTCTGCTTTGTGTCTTCATTCACTTGTTTTGTCCACCACCTATTCCTATTTATTTTTGTCACAGTTCCCATAACAGCAATTGAAAGTCAATCTGCCCATTCCTTTTAATGCTGTTATATCATATGTCTACAGGCTCTAATTCTCAGCAGAGAAGTCTCCAGCCCTTTATTTAGCTTGAGCTCTGGATTGCATGCTGACTCAGCACAGGGATAAATCAGTCTGTGACTTCTTGTTTTCTAGTCAACGGGGAGAAGATACCTCGAAGTACTACTCCAGACTCAAGCAATTTGCTCACCAGTAGAAGAGGCCAGAATAATTTTGGATGGGAACAAAAGCTTCTGGGAAATCTCCAACTCGGCACCGCCCCCATTTCTGGTCCAGCAGGTAATGGTCTGAACTGAGAATTATTTTCAGACAGCAGAGATTTTCAACAAGTGCAGATTTTGGTTAAATGTGGCTAAAGGCAATATGACTCCTCTTTCTTTTCTTTCTTTCTTTTTTTTTTTTTAACCAAAGCCTTTCTTCAGAGCTTTTCCTAAGTTTGTTATAAACGAACAAAAAACCCACCTCTTCAGAAGACAATGGAGGAGTATGATTGGTACATGCCTACTTTATGAGTAAGCCCAGGAGTTTGTTCATGCTGTCTCCTTCTCTCCCATTCCTTTATCTTAAAAAGACTTCTTTAAATCTTTTCTGTTCTACGTTATGTTTCACTTTGCTACCTGCAGTGTACTGCTGAAATACATGAGCTAGTGTTAAGTCAGTTCTGATACCAGCAGCAGTCTAGCCAGTGTGATAAAAGCTCCACGTAGTCTTGCATGCCTGCTTGAAAAGCTGGACCTATTAGCCCCAGCAGAGCAGCTGCTGGCACCTGAACCAGCAAGTTCTGGTAAAGTGACCACCAACAGTGGAAAAATGATGTCTGCAGTGTCTGCCAAGAGTTGCGTCAAGTGGAGTTTATTGATATTTTCTGTATTGAGCATCATACAGCAAGAAAAGTGCAGGAGTAAAGGATTAGATAGGGAGAATGAGCCTTTGTGAGAGGATGCTGGGCTGAGTGGACCTGTGCATTAGGGTTCTCTCATGTTTTTCTAGATGATCTGGATACAGGATTTAAATGCTTGCTACATAAGTTTGCAAATGATGCTAAACTAGGAGCTGCTGGCTTCCTCAAGGGTAGAGGGGCCTTGCAGAGAGATCTTGCTGGTCGGTCACCAAACACATGAAGTTTTACAAGAGCAAATAACAAGTTCTGCACCTCTGGGACAAGGTAGTCTCTAGAGTACCAAATCACCTTTCACCTTTGTGTTCCTCGCTCCCTGCTCTCAGTAAGCAGTGCAGATCCTTGTTTAGTCCCTGGGCTATGCATTTTACCCAGTTTAATCTTGTTACTTTCTGCATTCTGTAATGCATTTAAGAAACCTCAGGCAGAGTCTGCCAAGGCCATTGCTTTCATGGCCCCATATTTACTGTTGTGTGCGTGAAACAGCAGCACCATCACCACCCTGAAGTCCCAAAGACTGCACTGACCAATATAAGCACAGCCAGAAGTAATTACAGCTAATGTGATCTTTGGCTCGCCTGGTGCTTCACGGGCTGTAATACTTCCTCCTTAAGAAATCATATTGAAACTCTAAAAAAAACTCTGTTTCTGTAGCTAAGGAGACAACAGAATAATAAAATGCCTTCCTCAAGTCTCTGAGCCAGCTCAGCCTACGCAGCTAGAAGTACAGTCTGAAAGATTTCGATTTACTTCGGTTACCTGTCCATATATCCAAACAAGGTCCATTGCTTTTAAGGGTAAGGAGCTGGATTTGCTCCTTTGTAACTAACATTCCCCCTGCTAGGAAATCCAGTTTTGGCAGAAGAAATAAATTGTCATCACTGCCAGTGTCACTGTCCTCTCTATTCTCAGGCCCTGTACTGAGTTAAACGCTTCAGCTTGGCACATCTCCGTGATCCATACACAGGAAGCCAGCAAAAGTTTTGAAGCATATAACACAGCCACACCATAAGGTGTCTTGAAGCTTCTAGAGATCTATTAACCACTGTCATTTATAAAGGAGAGGCTGATGAATGTGCTGTGTGGAGAACAAGACCCCAAACTGCTGCAGTAGTGATGTTATTCTCTCAAGTTTCTTGATGATGACCAGGGCTGACACACAAAAAATCCATGTAGATCTAAATTTGCCCAGTCACTTGCAATGCAAGATGGATAGCCACAAGGCTATGCACAGGCTTTCCTTTTCAATTAATTAATTAACATGTCATTTACTGGAATGCCAGCTTCTTGCTGAAAGATTGCAGGTGAAATTTGGTTGTGGAAGAAGCCTGCCAAAAAGTTGCAAGAAAGCCTGTTTATACCAGAGTATTGAAGCAACTAGGTTTGTAACTTGAACTTTTGATTGGAATTTCAGATTAAATCTGTACAGAGGTTGTACAGATGTAAAGCGTGCTTACTTCAGCTTAGTTTTTAAATGTGTTCACTATTAGTTTAAGTAAAACTGACAACTGCTCAAACCACAGCATCTCTCTACAGGGAGTTTAACTACCAATTAAAAAGCCAATTTAAATCAAACCAATGCAATTTCCTTTTATAGACAAGACCAGAATATGGAAAATTCAAGCATAGAGAGATACAGCGAGCACTAATGAGGAATTCTAGGTAAACAAATGACTATCATGGAAATGCAAGGGGAGAAAATAGGATTCTCAGTAGGCAAAAGGAGATAACAAGAAACAGAGCACTCAAGCTTTAATTAAAGATTTCTGATGCTTCTGAGTAGACTCTAAATGCCATGAGGATAGCCTCTCTTTCAGTGTTTCAGCTTCTCATCAGTCTGCTGACAGCTTACTTGTGTCAGGGCACATAGTGCAAAAATGGTGTGTTGTAATATGAACAAAAATGTTCATCTTTTTCCCCTCAAATCTTGCCTTGTTTCGTGCCATCCAGTCTGCTGTTGTGAGATGGTGGCTTCTTGCGTGGAGGCTGTCGTCACATAGTTTTCTGGACTGGATTACCATTTTCCGCAGCTCCGGTTTCTTCGCCACACACTTGGTGGTTGCAGAGAGTTTGGTTTTTTTGCATCAGAGAGTGTCCTGTTGCAAGTACTTACATTGCTGTTTCTCGGAAGAACTCTGAGTCACATTAGTTAATCAGATGAAGGAGCTGAAAGGAACAGCAAAGCGAGTATTAAGTAGAAGAAAATTACATTTGGTTGCTTTTTGTGTGCAATTATACTAACTGAACTGTTGGCGTAATGCAATAAAGGTATCTGCAGAATTGTATTTTTGTATTAAGCATCAATTAACACAGTGATCAAACGGCTCAGTACCGTCCTCCTCAGCAAAAGGAGCTTTCTGAATAGTGATAGAAAATGTTCAGAGATGGATAGGTAGTGGGATCTCAGATTATGTAGGCCTGAATTTCTTTATTGCAATGTTTACACTTGCTTTCTCTAGAGGATTAAAAATAGCTAAGGTACAATACTGAGAACCAACATAGCGAAGTTAAATTGGAATTCCTGCTCTCTAGAGTTAAACAGACCATTGAAATAAACAGATTTTAGGCCTAAGATTTAAATCTGCTGTTACTCTTTCAAAACAACAGTTTAAACTGTGCAGAAACTGCTATAAATCTGAGGAAAGGTTTTGAAATAATTTTGCTACATCCTCCTGACCTGGTCTGCGTTATCCAACATACGTTTCTATTACACTTTACATCTCTAAATGAAAAAAAAAATCCAAAAAGTTAATAGCATCTCCCACTAAAGAGCCTTTATGGAAAATTCCCTGTATCCCTTTACATGAAATGTAAATGAGAAAAGAAGTTAATTTTCTTCATGCTGCTTTGTTAGTTGGTGGTTCCTGAATGCAGGAAGAAACAAACCATTCTCATCATTGTTCAAAGTCAGCTCCTTGCCCTGTTATACTGACCACAGGTAATTTCTTCAAAGGATGCCCTGGTGGTGTTCCCTTTATCTACACGGACACTTAAGAAAATTCTGAAACAAGAAAGAATTTTTGAGTATTTATTTGAAATGACACTGAGGAGTGATCTGAAATACATTTGTCATTACTGCGGCTCTTGGTGAGCTGAAAAATATGTCCAGATCTTCCATTGCCTTCATCAATGGCAGCCAAGTGTCACTGGTCTCCTGTCAGCTTCTGACTTCCCTTGTTGGTCAAATGCTTCAAAGGAGTTTGTGAATGTTTTTACGAAGAAGATGAAGCAAGTGTTCTGCCTGTTTGTGGCATTGTGTTCGTTCTCGGCTGCCTTAGTGAAATGAAGCCCCTGAGGGACAATTAACAGAATTAACTGCTTCCATAATTTTAGCCACTGGGGTTTTTTTTGCCCCTAAAATGCTAGGCCTTATAACCCTTATTAACTCTTATTGTTATTAATTTAGTGGCAGTGAGGATAGCCTCTTGCCTGACTAGAGGTTGTGGCAATGCATTCCGCATAGTGCCCACACGTTGTTAGAAAGCACTGATGCATTTTGCTACTGTTTTACTTTAAATTCCAAAAGAAGCCCAGCCCCACGGTGCTTAGTTTGTGATTCTCTCAAATCACCGGGAAGCTTTGGTTTGGAGCAAGTTGAACCTTGGTTCAAACCAGCTTAATTTAACAAATGCCATTTAATACATCTAGGCCCTTGAGGTATAGCTAAATCGCCAGCGGCTGTTTTGCGATATGGGGTTTATATGCTGAATGTGGCAGTCAAATTGCTTTCCACGTTAGCAGTACAAATGTGCTTTAGGCTTTGTGCCACTGTTTTCTTTTCTTTGTTGTTATTCGCGGCAGCGCTGCCTTGGGCTGCAGGTTGTATCAGAGCCTCAAAATAATTAATCATTTTAAGTCTTGTGGGCTTTTGTTCTTTTTTTCTTTCGCAAGAGCGGGGCATCCGTCCCCTTTGCTGCGGCTGAAATCCAGTGCTGTTAATTGCTGTGCGTTTCATGTATCCAGCCAAGCAGTACGAAAATGAGAATTTTTGCTCCGCGGAAGAAAATAAGTGTCAGCGTGTGTGTAAATATATCAGTAAATCTAATTGGCAAGAAAAGTCTGGGAAGAAGGCTTGTTTAAAAAATCTATTTTAACGGGGCCTAAATGGCATTTCTTGCACAGTATTTTTGCTGGGACCTCAGCAGTGTGTTGGGAAGCCTGCCTGGCAGCCTGGGGAGGGCAGGTGTGTGGGTGAATAGGCAGCAGACCAAATAGTCCTTTTGCCAAATTTCCCATGAAAGTGGGCATTCTATCAGTATATAAATTATTCACTGAAACGTAATACCCCAATTCTGAATCTCGATTCATTTATTTTCTTCCCCCTATCCTAAAGAGGTATTTCCAGTTCTTAAACCCGGTTAGCATCTTGCAACTGCCCATGGCAGAACCTATTAAGGACCCTGCGTTTGGTTTCCTGTTAATTTTCATCATGGGAATGCTCAGCTGTTTCTGGAAATCAGGCATCTGTAACTTGTATGAAGTCGGGCAAAATTCCAAAGCAGTGCCAGCAGCACTCCTCTGTCACACACTGCAGAGTGAAGGAGAGGCATGCCATGCAGTATGCATCAGACCACAGTTGTACACCAGTGGAAAAAAGAATGGGTGCTTCTCACATAGCAGCTTAAGGAGTTTCAGATCAGGGCTGCTGCTTTTATCTTTGGAGATGAAAATAATGCTTCCAATCGAATTACTGTGAGCTGCTGTGGCAGGCAGCAACCTGTTGAAGTGCTGAGCTCAAGAGACATGCTGCAGTCATTTTGAGAATCACGAGAAAACCAGTACATCGCAGGGATGAATGAATGGTTATTCTTGCTTTAAAAAAAGAATGGTTGTTCTTTCTTAGAAAAGGAATGGTGAGTTACCTAAGGTAGGGAGTACTTTGAGTCTGTTTTAATACCAGTTTAAGAACTTCAGCTTCTGTTGTTTCTGTGTGTTGAGGATGAGCTTTGTGAAACTTCAGAGAGAAGAGGAAGGGAAGTGCAAGGTTTTTCATCTGAATCTGAAATAGTAATTGAGACCTATCTGTGCTATTTATGTTGAAATGAGGGGCAACTTCTTCCCATGCCATATTCTATTCCATTTAGTTCAGCAGCAAAGCTGTTAAATGTTAGAATGGCTTTTGGTATAAAAACAAAAGTGAATATCAGCAGGAGAAAGACCATTGTTTGCAGGTCAGAGGAGTCATGAATGAGGAGATCATGCAGTACCTGTCTGTAGGCTTTTTACTGAAACCCTTGCTCCCTGAAATCAGCTGCAGTCTCCCCATAGACATCACTTGGGCCAGACTTCCTCAGACTGCTCTTTGCAGAGGTCACTGCAGCTCTGCTGCTTCTGAAACCTCTTCATTCCTGTCCACCTACTTTAACTGAGCAATTAGATCTGTTTGCTTGCACTGACTACAGCAAGTGCAGAACCCAGGAGGCTCTAGATGAAATCTTGCATATACCACTGTGTCAATACAACAGGACCACTTCTGAAGTCTAAGATAATTCCTTCTGTGCTCAGTCATCTCCAGGCTCCTTATGTCTCACTTCCAGTTATAATATATCTTTGACTTTTGCTTTCCAGACCTCTCATGCTCTGCTTTAAAAGTCAAATTTGAAGAGCTTAGATGCACATTCACTAATCTTAGATCACTAGCACTGTTTGGTCTTGCCCTGATACTGCCTCTGCTCTGGAAGTGAGCACCTTACAGTCTCCTGAAGAAGCAGAAAATACCAAACCTTTTCAGTTCAAGATTTCGAGGCATAATGATTACAGCAGGAGGGCATTTCTCTTCTGATCTAGCAGGGCATCGGGCCATTTAAGGAAACAGAGAGTCATTACAAAGCATTTTGGAATAAGATGTAGTTCATTGATCCCCTGCCTATGGAACCCAGCGAGAGTCAAGAGCTGCCACTTCCAGGTACAGCTATGCTGCGTGTTGCATGTGTGATAGTCTAGAGATGCTTTTGCTATGTAAGCAGATAAATAAGGAGTGAAGTTTGTTTAAATGGGGTAAATAGTAAATGCAAAGCTTAACTATAGCAGCAGTATGCATATGCTGTGGTCTGTGCTAGGCTATAATCCCTTTCCATTTTCCATTTCATTCTCTTGTGTTTTGGGTATATTGTCCTCTTGAAGGTCACCTGCTGCTACATTTGGGAACATTTTTGATGTTTCACCAGAGACATCCAAATGGCTTCTTATTGTTCCAAGCAAAGGCATTTACCTGTCTGCTTTACTAAACATATGTTTCGGTGCAGGTGGCTTAGCCCACTGGGATACTGCAATGTTAAATTGCTGTGATAGCTGACAGAATGAGTCTCATCTTCCATTTTGTGTGAAATTTCACTTTGTTTCTGATGGTGTTTTTTTCCCGCCCCCTCTCCCCCCCCCCAAAAAAAAAATAATGAATATAAGAAGCTTCAGGTATAAGACTGTAAGTATTTGCAGAATCAGTGCTGCTGAAGCATTTTGCATAAGAACCTTTAGGCCTAGTTCCTTTCTTAGGTGCTTTCCCCTCTTGCGTGTTGTTCATGGGAAGGAGTGCACTGGTGTCAGAGGAGGAATTATTCCATTTGCTATCTACTAATTTTAAGGCTATATATAGCCATCTATTGCTGAAGGATTTGAGAAATAAGTAAAATAAGTGTATCAATATACAACAGTAGCAAAGTCCCTAGAAGGTCCTTGGAGAGTAGTCTTGAGGAGAGGTGATACAGATTTTGCAGTAAGATGTAAGAGCTTATTCTCTCAGCAATACCTAGATAGGGAAGCTTTCCTAAAGCAGTTTTGCATTACTTCAGGAGCAGCCAAGGCTCTGTTATGAAGGTTTTTCAGAAGTACCAGCCACTTTATTTCTTACAGTACTATCAAATTGTTTGATATAAGAGCACTGTGATCTTGCAACATGCTGGCATCACGTATTCAAATTAAAAATTCAGGTTTGTGAGGCACAAATCATCAAAGCCATGTTCTAGAAATCTATTTGTACGGGGCTGGTCTTTCCATTTGATGAAAAAGGCTGCATTCAGGGTGCATTGCTTTGCACCCAAAGATCTGAACTGGAACATGCAGAGCTGAACACTTGTTTTACAGGCCAGTTAGGTGTTCTGCCTTCTGAAACTTAAATTGAATCTCATGAGCAAATCATTATTCAAAATGTTATCAGTTTACTGTTATGTTGTAATCACTGAGATGATGATGTATTTACAGGTTTTTATCTAATTAACAGCTACTTTGCCATACAAAATAGGTTCAATAATCAAATGTAAATAAGAGCTGAAATGGCTAAAATGTACCACTCTTGAGGTTACGAGCATGCTGTTTAACAGCCTAGTGAGCAGAGCCAGAGGCTGAGTGGTCTGTGCTGCATTTTACTTCTCTACTCTGTCATCTTCTCCTTTTTGAGCCTTAGAAAAAGTAAAGCCATGCTCATGGTTGTAGCAGTTTTGAGAAGTTTTAGATGAGAAGCTGTCAAAGCTGTACGGTGTTATGAGTCGTTTGAAAGAGCTGTGTGAATATTTGTTCTGGCTAAAACCTGAAGGGCCAAGTTCTTCTCTTGATACTGCAAGAACAGAGGGTGGATAAAGAGCAGAGCAGCTACTTGATCTTTGTGTGTTCAGAGCATGGTTTGTATACGCTCTCATTTCAGATCACTGGCTGTTCACAACGTGTGGTGCTAGCGGAGCCTATGGCCCCACACAGAGCCAATGCAACGATGCCTACAGGAACTCCAACCTCAGTGTGATCGTCGGAGCTGAGGGGATTCTCCAAGGTATTCAAATCTGGAGAGTACCAGCAACCAACACATACAGGTAAGGGAAACGTCTGTTATTCCCAAAGTGTGTGTTTGTGTTTAAAATTTCTCTAAGCTGTGGATACATGCTAGACATATATGGTGTTGTATTCAGAAACTTAGGAAGGTATACGTCTTGATTTTATTATTTCCAGTCTTTCCAGTTTTAGATTTGCTGTCCAGCAGATGCAACTAGTTGGTGAAATGGAGAAGAAACAACTGTCCTGAGGCACATAAATCTTCAGCCTAAATAGTTACAGGACAGGAGGGCTTTATAAGTAACTGAAAACTGGGTATTTTGACCTCTCTGAGCCAAGGTCAATGCATTCTGTATGCTGTTCACTGAACTCTGGGATCAGAATCAGTTTTTCCCACTCTTCATGTGTTATAGGAGGTACAACTTTGTCAGCTTTTCTTATGGGACTGATTGCATCAGCCACTGCTCTGTTTTGAAACTAGATATAGTAAGTTGAATCTGTAAGCCAATCACCACTGTAGAACTGATTTTGGAAGCCAGCCACCTAACTGTTAGGCTTTGACACTGAGAGTTAAAATGCTTAAATCCCCCTATGGAGTTGTCCTTAAAGGGAGACGATCAGGTACAATTTAATGCAACTTAATCTGATTTTTTTACCGCTCTTGCGGGGGGAAAATGTGCAATCAAAGTTTAGCCCACTGTATCTGAATAGTGACATCAAGCCATAACATGAACCACTTTGTCTCGCTGAATCAATGATTATCTAGTGTATTTTTAGTGCAACATTCCCTATTGAAACTAATGATAGTGTCATGGATTTCAAAGCAGAAAATTCTAGCGTAGCCTTTGAACAAATTTCAATTAAAACTTACTGGCACCTTCTGTGTTTTTTTTTTTTAATCTTAGTGAAAAAAAAATATATATTGGGGATAGATATTAGTCTCTAACAGAAGTCTACTGCAAAGCAGTTTTGAGGAACTGGCTAGGCTATGCTCAAGCTCTGCCTGAGTGCCTATTACCAGAAGGATTGACGATAATGAAAAAAGCATTTGTGACATTTTACTCAACTATCAAAAATGAGTTGCCTGAGGTGAATAGAATTTTTCAGGACCAGCATTCAGTAAATAAGGATATGAAGTATAGCCCAAAAGAGAAGAGGAAATAAACTTACAGTATTGTCATTTCTTTAATATTGTAGGCCAAGAAAGAGCCAAAATTTTAGTGCAGCTGTAGGCTGATTTTTGCTACACAATACAAACCACGGGTGAAATGAGGCTCCTGCAGGAAGGACGTAAATATTTAAGTCCTATGAATGACCTAACAGGCTTTTAGTTCTGTGTCGATAATAAATGGCTAATATTATTAACCAGATGACATTCTCTTCTGTGCCTCCTATGGCTGTAGTAGAGAATTCACAGCCTGGGGAAAGGAGGCAGCAACTGTGGGCCTAAATTATCTTGACATATTCCTGATTCTGAGTTGCTGGAGGAGCAGGAGGGACTCCCCAGCATAGCATAGCTCTAAAACATCAAGTTGCAATATCAGCAGTAGGCTTTCCAGAGTCTGGGTCCACAGCCTGTACTTAGCACTCCCTTGCAGGCTGCACAGTGAGTCCTGTAGGTCCGTCTGATACACATCTCCACTATATCTGACCCAGAGGTAAAATCTTCCAGCTGGCTGTTGTCTCTTAAAAAAGCTGTTGTGGTTCGTCAGTGTGTCTTACGCTGCGTAATGCAGGGTTACATACCTAGTAATTGAATAAGCCTAATATAGATCATGTGAACACGAGGCAAAATACGCTTAATTAACTCGCAGAGGCAGAAAGCTCAACTTTTCACAAAACTCTGCTAAGCTAAGCTTACCCCACCATCTGTGAAGGCCTGGGTAGACTGCCACATGCTGCATGCTGCTTCATTTGAAGACTGCATTGTTGCATGCTCCAGCGCTGACGCAGACAAAATAAGCTGGTTCAATCCCATGGGGCCGAACATTGTATAATAGTAATAAAGTTAGGCAGTAAAAAGGAATATTTCTTCTTTCCAGATTTCCTTCCAAGCTTTCAGAAGGCTTTGTCATCCCACATCTAGGCCTGTGATCACATATGAAAGAATCAAGCTGTATCAAATTACATGTTACCACCCATTAACCAAATTCTGTCATTTTTTAAAGCAAGAGCCTTTGGTCCATTTTGCTGTATGACCATTTGATGTCACTTCTACTTTTCTCTTTTCTCTGCTCCCTTCCTGTAACATAAAACAAAAGACTGTTGGAATGCAAGAGACTGTTCTACATTGGCCAGCTCAGACGCTGCATTTTCTCATATTCTCTAAACTAGCTACAGTGTTTCCCATAACATCTACTTAGAGGTGGATTTTTACTCCAGGACCGGCCTGTGCTGTCAGTGCCTTATGCACATTCTGCTCCTTCCTGAAGACACAGTTTTATTTCTCAATTCCTACCAGTATCATAGTAAAGGAAAGGAAGACAATGTAAGTTATGCTATGTTCTGCTCAAGTGGTGTGACTCTTCAAGGCCTACATGGTTAAATGTATCCCTCCCATAAAAGCCAGTTTTGCCTAAGGAAAGGGATCCTGCTCTAAGCTGAAGTCAAGATAACCCATCTGTTTAAATAGCAATACACATTTTAAATATGGAATAGCTGTCTCCCAAACCTGCCATTTATTATTTGTTTGCAGCCTTTGAATGGGTTTTCTCAAATTTTGTGATATCATTGCTTATATGCAAAACCTGTTTATGCACAGAAAAATATGGCCCCTAATTGCAGCCAATTAGCCATGCCAGCTTGCTGTGCCTGACAGCGCACTTCATTAACCATTCCAAAATTCTACGGTAAATTTAGCTCAGTCTTCAGGTTCATGCAGCGTCTGCTCAGGGGAGCCCAGTACTGTGTGTTTATCACTTTTTCTGCTGGCTCCAGTGCAGCCTTTCTGAGAAATGATTGCTTTGGTTACTGAGAGTGGCATGAACGTAGTCATGTCACATTGCAAGGATCTAATCTGCTTTATGAGGCACTTGATGCTTCATGTTTGCTGTGACATTGAAATTGCTCCAGGCTGGCTGCTTCCGAGTGGTATCAGAAGGTGAGTTCCTTTCAGGGCAAGGAGCTAGCTGAAAGTGAGCTGGTTGTTTCCTGAGGGAGGGAGCTGCCCTCCTGACCTGGTCAGGGTGCACATGCACACGGAGCTCTGCTGGTTTGTTCTGCTTTCAGCCTGGAGGACTGTGCTGGGCAAAGACCCACCCTATGCTAGAGGATAGGAGTTAAAGAGTGCTTATTTACTGGAATAGGTAGGAAGACAAGGGAAAATTCTGTATCTTCAGCCTTGCAGTCACTATTTACACACTCCAGGTTGAATTTTACTCTCATGGAAATAGCTGTAAAGCTATGGAAGTCAGTGGGAAGTCACCTACTTATTTCAGATCTAAACTGAGCTATCTTGGTTTCACTTAGTAATGAAGTCAAGTGACTATGTCTTTTGTTGCAGCAGAAATGTGTGCTTCGTCATGATATTTATGACATGCTTTGCAATCCTGTGGGAGAAACTGCTTCAAATATGTAATGCTCAGTCTTTCTCAAATTGTATGTATGCTTATGTACATAGAAAAGGAGAGGGTGGATCTGAGCAATACATTGCTGCAGTCAAACTGAGTAAATCAACAATAGTAAGGACTTCTGAATCTTGACTGCTCTTAATAAAAGTCCCAGTGTCTTACCTGAGACCACAGCAGACTCTGCATGCAAACTAGCCTCTCCTGGCTGGAGACAGGGTGATGTTCACAGTGACTGTGAGTTAAGCCAGGGGGCTTTTGCCTTCCCTGTTTACTGCCAGTAGCGTGTCCATTTACTCTTTTTCATTCTGGTTCTGTAAACTGGAGATCTGTTTCCCATCTGGTCCACTGTACCAGGACTAGTTACAGTCTGCTTTCTCAAATTTCCCCTTCAGTATTGTGCATAAGGTTCCATTTAGCCGTACGTGCTGTACTCATTAGTTCTCCTGCTTTTGAACTTTGCAGCACTCACTGCAACCCTCTCAAGGGCATGCATTCTGGGAAACAAGAAGAACAGAAGACACATAAAACAGAAGACCTCAGTCTCCAAGCTTTGGGTTTAGATGTATTTAGAGTGTCAGGTCTTTGGGGTGAGGCCCTGCGATGCTGTGTGCAGTTCAGGTTTACAAAGCACTCAGTGCCCATAAGCCATTGATATTATCTTCCACTTGTCTCGAACAACTCAGGTTGACGTGTTCTTGTTTTCTTTTTCCTGCAGCATCTCAGGCTATGGAGCTGCTGGTGGGAAAGGAGGGAAGAACACCATGGTGAGATCCCACGGCGTGTCTGTACTGGGAATTTTTGACCTCCAGAAGGATGATACGTTGTATATCTTGGTGGGACAGCAAGGAGAAGATGCTTGCCCTAGTGTAAGAGACTGTCCTTCTTACTTTGCCATAATACCTACAAATCGGTGGAATTTTGTCTGTTTACAGAGAAGATCATTGTCTATGGGAGGCTTGGGTTTACATGGTTCAAGGGATATGCACAGTTTTACTGAGAGGATTTGAATGTCCAAAGATAAAGCACCATATCACTAGGCTCACTTCCTCTTCAGCGTTCAGGCCCCACTGATAAAGCTACAGGTTTCTGATTAATCTGCGTATCTCAGAGCACCTGTGTTGGTTTTCAGAGGGAGAAGTCCACCCTGCCTTCCTTTCCTCTGACTTCACAGGGCTTTGTCTTTGCTCTGCTGCTTAGTCCAGCCCTACCATTGGCATAATACACTGCAGTGGGAGATGCCCACCTCACAGTGCCTGTTTGTTTATTCTCTATGTGAGAATGGGAGAGACCAATGAATTCTTGCTGAGACAGTCCCGATTTTTGTGTTACTAACTAAACTATGCTGCAAATGTCTAGACAGAAAGGAGCAACTTCTGCCACTTGCAGATGCAATAATCTGTTAATCTTTTAGTATTCTTTGGAGGATTTGGGATTAAGAGATTGACATGAACAGAACTAATTATCTGATGAAATTTCACCTGCAAATTTGAGCTGGGCATTTAAATGCTGTGTGTTTTTCAACTTTTAGATGGCTGGCATCCAAGAAGTGAAAGCTTGACCGTCTGTTAGAGCAGAGAAAGTCTGAAAGATGCAGACAAGAAAGAGGGGTTTTCAAGGCCATGTGCTGAAATAAATAATGTTAAACCTGGAATTACACACATCTACAAACAAACCATAAATATGAAGCCTATTTGAAATAAGAAATGCCCTAACTCAAACTTCCATCTAATGTCTATAACTAGGACGTTCCAGCTCAGTGTAATATATGGAGTCATTAAATTTCAGGTCTCTGTAATCTCAGTGAGAATTTATTGAGTGCTAATGTAATTCTTTCATTGAAGCAGAGAGATTGTATTGACTTGTAGAAGGGACCTTTACTAGATTGGATTGTAATCAGTTATGTCTCCGCTATGAAGGATTTTTTTTTTAATTCGGTTGTAATCTAGTGGCTCCTCTGAGTCATTGACTTTGTCATCATATTAATCATCCCCACCCAGCTCCTGATCAATTAAGGAAAGGCTAAAGGAGAGGCTTGTTTTGCTCCATGGACAAGGCTACAAACTCTTAAGTAGACGCCATTCATTCTCTGGCACACCATTTTGTGGTCAACAAAATAGTCTGTATCTTGAGGAGGATGCTTTTATCAGGTCTCTGTTCCAAAAGGAAACACATATGTGAAAGTAGATGGAAACGTTCTACTATACAACTGTTTGTGCATTTTTTCCTTAAAATGTCATTAACTTAGTGAGTATGGTGTACGTAACAAGATAGGGTTACTCAGGTGAAACTTATAAAACAAAACAAGCAGAACTTGAGACTTACAGAAATGCAAAGTAAACCCATCTTACCATGCACTTTAGTGCTCCAATTTAAAATCAAAGCAGGAATTATCTTTTTTTAGATTGTAGTCTGGAAGTACTTAGGAATGATGGCTTAATGTTGTGTTTGAAATAAGTTAGTTAATTCAGTGATTTGCCTGATGTAGAAGGTTCATTATGTTTAGTGCTAAACGGTGGAGGGAAAAAATGCTAGGTGGGAACTGTGGGGGTTTTCTAGTTAGGCGTTTTCTTTAATGCTGTGTCAGCATTGCAGTCAAGGATGGGATAGCAGTTGTTTTTGTAGCCTTTGAACATGCTAGCTCTGATAATTGTGATATAAGTGCTGCTGGATTAATCTATGCTGAGCTCATTGCTACCATGCATGCTATAACTATTTAGGTTAGCTCTGGTACATCTGTGTGATCCTCCAATACACTTTAGCTCTTGATAGGCATCCACTGATTGGTCCTGTTGTTTGTTAGGGTAGAGGGGACCACAAGGCTTGCATATGTACAAGAGCATAGGAATTTATTTTCAGAATTCAGCCTTGCTCTTCTGTTTGCAGACTAATGACATTATACAGAAAGTCTGCATTGGAGAGAACAATGTGATCGAGGAAGAGATACGTGTGAACAGAAGTGTCAATGAATGGGCAGGAGGAGGTGGAGGCGGGGGAGGTGCAACTTATATATTTAAGGTATGGAAACGTAGACTTTGTGCACCTTCAGCATGAATACGTACTTCCACTTGCCTCCAATATCACAGCCTGACATATGTATTTTATACGCCTATGAGAAAGAGCCCACAAAGTTATCTCTGGGTGTCCTTCATTTCTAGCAGATAGCTGTAGTGAGCTGAGATGGCTCTTCACACATTTTAGAATGGCTTCATGGTATCACAGAATCATAGAATTGCTCAGGTTGGAAAAGACCTTCAAGATCATCAAGTCCAACTGCAACCTAACCATACTACTCTAACTCTAACAACCCACCGCTAAATCATGTCCCTGAGCACCACATCCAAATGGTTTTTAAACACATTCAGGGATGGTGACTCAACCACCTCCGTGGGGAGCCTGTTCCAGTGCTTAACAACCCTTTGTAAAGAAACTTTTCCTGATATCCAGCCTGAACCTCCCCTGGCACAACTTGAGGCCATTTCCCCTTGTCCTGTCACCTGTATCGCCACACTTGCTTTAGTGGCTTGGAAATGCCTTTGCAACAGTTTGAAACAGATTTTTTTTCAATGCAAACTGTGATTCTGAAGCATAATACTACAGCAAAGGGCAAATTCCTTTTTATTTAAATATGTCATTGTAGAATGTGAGATTCAGCCTAGGTATTTAACTTATATGATGTAATAACAAGAAAAGCTGAATATAGCCTGTACGTTTTCTATGGGCAACTCTACAGCTAGAAGCCATTGATTTGTACTGCTGTGCATTGTCTGAGACAGTACCCATTCCAAACACCATCTTCACCCTGAAGATAATGTGTTTGAACCACCTGACCTCTACATAATTTTACATAACTCTGCATGTTCAGACAGTTTCCAGTGCAGCAGTCCTTTACCAGTGCAGACGTTATATTGCATTGTGTAGAGCCTTACACCTTAGCTGTTTAATCTGATGAAACGTATCACATGGTAACATTGCAAGATTTGTAAGACCCATCAGTGTTGAAGGTACAATTCACAGAGCTGCTGATTGTCTCTGTTCCCTCTTGCAGACTTTGGTAGGAACAGTGCTATTCGTTAATCTTTTGGATGTTGGTGCATAAATAATGCAGTGGTAATTTGTAGTGTTCAGCAGTCCTAAATGCCTGCTTAGTGCAACATGCAGTAACAAGCATGTGGTTGAACTTCCATTTGTGTGTGTGACTCAGTCTGAATACTGCCTTTACTTCTGAACTTAAGATGGAGAATGGAGAACCAGTGCCCTTGATAATTGCAGCAGGAGGTGGTGGCAGGGCCTACAGGGCCAAAACAGACACTTTTCATCCAGAAAGGCTGGAGAATGATTCCTCCGTTCCAGGGCTGAATGGAAATTCAGGAGCTGCAGGTAAGATAAATTTATTCTTTTTAAGAAAACGATCATGAGTATTTGGTACTCCAAGATTCTGTGGGGATGAGGTGAAGTTCATGAAAATATTGTCTGAGGAGCATGGCAATACAACAGATACATGTAGGATGTACCCACAATGCCAGATACTTGGCCTAAATAAGGATATCAGAAATGGTGGAGTGCTGGAAAAATAGTGTCATACCTAGTGTCTGATAGTGTCTGATAAGCAAAGTTTGTTATTTTGATGAGGGAGTTTGCTGTGATGATAAGACCATACAGCTCCTTGCACTATTTTAGACATAGTTTCTTTGGCTTATGTGGAAGGAGAATAATTGCACGCTGGCTAGGAGTCTCTGTGAAGAGACCTTGTACTGAGCAATCTGCAAAGCTGAAAGTGAGTCACAGCTGAGCATGTTGTATTTAGAGAGGAGTGAGGCATATTTTTGCATCTGTTCTGCTAAATTCCTTTTGTTCCACATTAGAAACAACACTGGGATTTTTTTTTATTTTTTGTTTTTTTTGCCAAGAAGGAGAGAAGGCTCTGTAAGCCAGAAGCAAGTGGTTGGGGAGTAGGTAGGGATATCTTTTGGCATTTTCCATTGGAAGTACTAGTCCTTGTATGATAGCTGAAAAGAGGTGCAGATGATTAACATGATCAAAAGCCCTAAAGTAAGGTCACTGTAGAGCTGTATAGAAAGGACATCTCTTCTAATCAAGGAATGAAATTTGTTCTTTCAGCTGAGGTGCTTTGAATGAATGCTCGTTCAGTGGATCCCTATGGTGTTTTTTTTTTTAACAAAAAAAATAACCTTTGCCTATGCCTTTTCTCTTCTCTTAACCACAGGTGGTGGAGGTGGCTGGAATGATAACACTTCCTTCCTGTGGTCAGGAAAATCCTTGCTGGAAGGTGCTACTGGAGGAAGATCCTGCCCCCAGGCCATGAAGAAGTGGGGGTGGGAGACAAGAGGGGGTTTCGGAGGGGGTGGAGGGGGGTGCTCCTCAGGTGGAGGAGGCGGAGGATATATAGGTAAAGTGGCTTCGTGTTCAAGGTGTCCCTTCCCCTCCTTTAGTGCTAATGGTCAGCAAAAGCCTGATAGATAATTCTCCTATAGCTAGCATATTTGACTGTTATGTAATAGTATGTCTGTGTGTTGCCTTTTTAGCACTAGATGAATGTATGGCATTTAGTCTTTGAGCATAGCCAGATGTCAGTCCTTCAGCTGTAATCCTGGCTTTGCGCTCTGGAAAATGTGCCATCAAGATCCTGTGATTCTTGAGCCATCCATTTTTGGGTTATAATGCTAAAGAAGCGGGAGCCACAGGCTGTTTGCTCCATTGCCAGGACCAGTATTTTGAGTACTTTGGTCCTGGAGACTGGATGCCAGGTTTTATGCTGGGTGAAGGATGCAACTGCTTCTACTCTGCCCTGCTATGGGTAGGCCTCAGTCCTACACAGGTGGTCTTTGGGGGCAGAGCGGCTCCACTGCCCTGTGGTTCCTGTGCTCAGGCTGCCAGCCAGGACCCCTCTTAATAATGATGGTGGTGTTGACTTCAGGCAACAAGGAACTAATTTCATGTGGGTCTCAGGACAGCTGTCAGATGGCATTATGTTGATTATAACTGGTGTGGACCAGATTCAAGATCTCTACTAATCCTTAATCTCTTGGGCCTCATAGTTTCTTCAGCCATCTGCACTGTGGTGGACTTTTTAACCCCTGGTTCTCCACAGCTTAAATCAAGTCCATGATAGACTTGAAATTCTGAGAGGAAGCAATGAGTTTAAATAAGTGCATGTTTTGTACCAATGTTTCTCTGTAATGCTTCTTTTCCCAACAGAATGCCTCACGTGATATAATTTTGCTTTGCACTGAAGATGGTTAAAGAGGAAAAGCCATTTTTGTTGGGGGGTGGGGGAATCTTTGCATGTTTGTATGAAATACAATACTGTGCTTCTGACATGTTCCACAGATCGCTCATAGTTTGCTCCTGGTATGTTTTATATGCCCAAGCACAAATGAGCAACTGAAGAGCACATTCCTCCAGTCCCCATTCCTGGTGGACCACCCTGCTTCCAGGGTGCAAAGGAGAAGGATTATCAGATTAGGCATTCCCTCTGCTGACACATACCTCGATCAGCAAGGATACCGAACTGTGCACTGGTGTTTTCCAGTCTCTTGGTCACATTGATACTGAGAAGGGCTTATGTGTTTTCACAGCATCCAAATGGTTAAACATGAAATTCATACCTTCGTTTGCAATAGTTAGCCTAAAATAGAGCTAAGACTGTAATAATCTGCGGCTAGACATTGAAGTTCTAGACCCAAAAGACCAGTGTTTCATACTGCAACTCACTAGGTGATCCCTATATTTTATATATTTCGATTTATTCTCTTTTCTCATTTGGATGTCTCCCTAAATACACTGAAGCCATGCATGTTGCAATGCTTATCTGTATTTTAGTGCTAATGAGCCTCTGTCTGTTAAGGTAACTTCTGGTTTGACATAGGTGGCAATGCTGCAGAGGACAATGACCCAGAGATGGATGGGGAGGATGGTGTGTCCTTTATTAATCCGATTGGTACTTTATACACTCCAGCACTTAAAGGTATTCACGTTGGTCCGAAGTCTCTTCTAGTGGGTTTCTTTCATGTTAAGACTAGTTTGCATCTGTAGGACCCTTCTAAAAGCTTTGGATACATTTTATTGTCCTTCTGACAGGAGGGAGAAAGATCGCTTAGCCAATCCAGTGGAGCATAAATGGTCACCAAGAAATACTGCCACTCCAGCTATCTCTAGGCCTGTGTTTGCCCAGATGTCATTGTCTGGGTGTTTTCAATGTGTTTAGAAAATACGGGAATATCTATTTGAGCAAGAAAAGTTTGCTTAGGAACAGCAAGAAGTGTTTTCAAATGCAAATGGACTCTGGCCTGTTAGATTCAGCCAAAAAAAAAAATTGAAAATATTGCATTGTTTGATCTCAGAAGGAGTAAAGGCTAAGAAAGAGAAGAGTGAGCCTCACAGCCTGCTGGAAGGTCATGTTTTTCTTAGATTTGACAGCACTCTCCTTGCTATCCTGGTTAAACTACCTGCTGAAAGAGAGCCAGAGCACCTCAGCTGCAGTGAGGCTAATGTAGCTGGACATTATTTTCTTCTCGAGAAAAGGACAGCAGCCATAGAAGGCGTGGAGAAAACAGTTTCTCAGATGGGGCTTACTCCGCCACAGCTGGCAATTGTGACCACAATGCCTCCCTTTCTGTCAGTGCATAGAGGAATGATACGAATGATCTTTCCGGTATTTAACTTTGCTTCTTTCATCCATTCCTTAGTGACAGAGGGGCATGGAGAGGTGGATATTAGACTGCACCTTAACTGCAGTCACTGTGAGATGGACGAGTGCCGTGTTGATCTTGAGACTCAAAAAGTCATTTGCTTTTGTGAGCCAGGCACAGACTTGGCTGAGGATGGTGTGTCTTGCATAGGTAAGCAGATGTGTGGGGTAGGCTAATAACATGTGAAACAGAGAAAACACATGGTCAAAATCTGTAGTTTGGACTGTAAGACATCTGGAAAATCTTTTCTTGCCTCTTAAAAATGGCTTCTATTGTATGTTATCCATCTTCTTTTCTGCTGGTATTGGCTGTACAGTTATTTTGCTAGAACACAGACACATTAGTGCAGAGGTATGGTGCAAGGCGCAGCATGGCTGGTTTGCTTTATAGTATATCAATGGCATAACTGCGCAATGAGGATTGTGATACAGATTTTATCCCCAAGAGGCAAAGGGCAGCAGATCTGGTTGCAAAGACAGTCAAGTTTTGCTTTGAAATCATGGAAGTTTTCTCAGAAAAAGAGTTTTTCAGCTAAATTTCCAGGTTATTCCTCTTAAGAACCCCCAGGTAATGTACAAGGTAAAGGGGAGTGTCATTCCTGTGGATTTGGACACAGGAAGCATATGCAGGACCTGTCAAAAATTCTTCATGAGAGGTCTGTGAGGAAAACAAAAGACTGTACCTATACTTGCCTTACTTAAGAAACCAAATACTTAGAGCTCCATTACAAGGTTTTCCTTCATATTCTTGCCCAGCAGTTATAGCAAGTGACTCTATGCTTTTGGGATCCTGCTCCCAGCTTTGCCATTGACGTGGGAAAATTGTTCTGTATTTTTACCATGGCCACCTGTAAAGTGAGTAAAAGCGTGGTCATCGTGGTTCATTTTGCAGGGTGAAGTAAACCTTAATAGATGGTCATCGAGTGGCTTGTGATCCAAGTGAGGGTGTAGCTAGGGAATACTTTGTAGTGCATATGTTATCAGCTTTGTCTGCCCATACTAGATGCATTTAGGAGATGATATATTGCAGTCCTCCTTCTGCTCTGATTTGGCATTGATAGCAGCACTCTAGACCAGGCAATTTAATGTTCTTCGCATCTCCCCAGCCTCCTACCCCCAGCTTTTATGGTCTTGTTTTCATATACAGGGAGAGCACATGTTAATTCCTTGATAGCAAACCATCTGTTTTAATGGCTTGGTGTTAATTGAGGAAAGTGAAACAATGAGATATTTGAGTTCATCAGTCCTGAGAGATGATCGTGTCAAAGGTTGCTCCTTACACTATAGGAGCAGCAGATGAGTAAACGGAAGGAGGAGCAGAAAAATCTTGCTGCAAAGAAAAGTGTCTGCTGGAAGATTGTGCCAAAATGTAATTCCTTTTCCTCTTGTCTCTGTTGCAGCTGAGCCGACGGTTCATCTCCCTCTCTCCTTGGTTTTGTCAGTAGTGACTTCAGCATTGGTTGCTGCCTTAATTTTGGCTTTTTCAGGAATCATGATAGGTGAGTGTTTCTCTGCAAATGATATTTTCGTGTGATGGCTGGATCTGAGCCAAGAATAATTGGGCCCCGGGAGGCAAAAAGATGCAGTTTTTAGCTGCTGCTGTATTGAATGGTGCCTTCCCACACACACTCTTTAACTTGAGATTTCTGTAGTTGTTTCTAACCACGTTGACCAATTTGAGGAAGTTTCAGTTACTGACTGCATATTTAAAGAGATGTTATTGCTTGAGCTGTGGTGTAAAGCTGCCAGAACAGAGCTGCCACTGTTTTTGTGAGAGCTGCTGGTGCTTAATATCTAAAAGCAAACCTCTTTATTTGTGAGCCTATATACAGATTTAACCCCTTAATATATGACATTTAAGCTTGAAATTCTCACGAAGTTCACCTTTTACAACCTGCTCATTTGTAGAGCATGGATGTTCTTGGCATCTTTATTTGAAATTCAGGAAGGTATTTTTCAGCCTTCCATTTTCATATTTTAAACAATGCTTTTCTTGCATTTAGTTGCAAGCACAACAGATCTGAATCAGTGAAAATCAGCCAGTGATCCAAACCACAGCTCTGCCACCTTTCTTTGTCCACACTGTGTAGAACTGAGAGGAGGGGAGTGACGTACCCACAGTAGCAAATGGCAACTGGTAAATTAGATTTGCACAGCTGTTTCAGTTTTAAGAGTTTTGGGAATTATCGGTTGCACACACGTGGTCCTAGACATGTGATTTCTGGCCTGACCGTGCCCCTTTAAAAATTACTAATTATATCTCAGAGTGTGGAAGAATAATCCACTTTCTGTCCAACCAGACTATCATTCTCATCTCAGGAAAGAGCAGCAATTTTAAAAAGATGAAAGCAATAGCAATGAGGAGGAAAATGGAGGACAGGGAGGGCTTGTGGATAGGTCGTTACATCCATCTGCCTTTGCCAGTGCGTGTTTATGCCTTAAATTCTTCCTCTGAGGAACATCTGCTGGAGTGGATGCAGTAGTTGTTACAGTCACAGTGTTTGGGCCCAGTCCAGCTCCCATAGAAATCAAGGTAAAGGTAACACTGATTTAGCCTGTTCAAGATTGGCATCTTGCTTTGAAAAAAGTACATGTAGCATCAATTAGTATTCCAAGGAATACCCACAGGATGTCTCTTTTCAAGGCATGATTTCCAGTGAGATTTCAAAGGAACCAGTGAAGTGGTTCAAGAGATGTAAAACTACTATAAGCTGAATTTAAATGTAGTCCAGCTCTGTTGTTTAGAAACAGGAAGTTTTGCAAAATAAATTTATGTACAATGTATTATTCTGAAGCAACAGTATTCATTTTGAACAGCGTGGTTCAATAATTTATTTCAGGCTTTTGGTCACTTCTCCATGATTTAGGAAAGTTGATTATAGCCAGACTCTCTCAAGTTTGAATCTGGATTTATAAATGGAAAGTCCAGCTAAACTAAACAGGACAAAACAAAAACCTCAGGTTTGTGAAAACAGATCTCTGCAAGTGAAATTCATTTTGCATTTTCCAAGCGCTTAATGAGCAAGCTGGATTCTTCATGAGATACATAAGTCAAAGGTTCCTGGATAACTTCAGGTTCCATTTTCTGTCTGTAATTACTTGGTGTGCAGAAATATGACAGTATCGCTGTCTGTTTTGATTCACTGGAATTTGACTGCGCATCTAATTCCAGTGAGATGTACTGCACAGCTGCCCTCGTCTCCCAAAGGCAATCTGCATCTCTGGTTTACTGTGTTCTCTATATTTAGTGTATCGTCGGAAGCACCAGGAGCTACAAGCCATGCAGATGGAGTTACAGAGCCCAGAATATAAGCTGAGCAAGCTGCGTACCTCCACTATTATGACAGACTACAATCCCAACTACTGCTTTGCAGGGAAGACCACATCCATTAGTGACCTCAAAGAGGTGCCTCGCAAAAACATCTCCCTCATCCGGTAAATCCATCTTTGCCTTTCCTGTGCTCCACGTGAATGTGGCATCACTCTGGTACCATGTAGCTTTATACAAAAATCCCAAGGTGAATCAGGAAAGCTTGAAAGACATAGGTGCTAATAAGGATGATGCTCAGGGCTGTCCATGCAGCCTGCAGTGCCCTGGAGCTTTATTGCATTGTTACCACATTCCCCCTTGCCTGCTTATCTTGCTGGACTGCATCTGGAAGTTTCTAGCGTATCCTGTGCTGGTGCTGCTGCCTTTGTCACTTGGGCTCTGAAAGAACTTCTGAAGTGTGGCAAGCTGCAGAGAGCAGAGGATGCAGCTGGGAATTGATAGGGGCAGGGATGTTGGGCTATTGGGCAGGAAAGTGAATTACAAGCAGAAGAGTTATAGTTTGTAAAAAGTTGGTCAGGCATAGCAGAGCTGATACCTACAAAATGTTATTAAAGAAGTGGTTGAGTTACAGACAGTCCTCACTGTGGTTTCACTGCTGAGACTGCTCTCAACAGAGCACATTGCCCTTAGCCTGCACAAAAACAGACAACAGACACTCGGTGCAGCTCTGAGGTCAGACCTGGCACTACCAGGAAAGTGCCTGTTGTGGAAGTGAGAGTCTCTTCACCCAGACTGAGGTGCAGGAAGAACATCTCTGGGAGGTTCAAGCTTCTGCTGCCAGTGTATAACTCATGCAGTGTTAAGAGGGTCCTGAGATCTGGATGCAGCTTCATTTTCTAAGAGAGTTCACTTGTTGTTAGGAGATGTCACCCATGTGTTATCATTGTTGTTGCACCAATTGACTTAATACTCAGTGAGCGAAGAAGACTGAATTGGCAGGTGTCCAAAATCTGTATCACAAGGACATAGGGCAGGATGTGGTGTGTGATTATTTTAATTTTTCTTTCTTGTATCCTCCTTATTCAACATAAAACCAAAAGCTTCGTAATATGATCAGTGCTTGTTACGATTCTCAGCATGAATTCCTAGAGCCAAGTGCTTTACAAAGCGCTGCTATCACCATTTCCTTGCTCTAAGGTATTTGTCTAGAATCACAGAACAAACCAGGTAAATATCGTTAGTTTGAAATCTAGGTCCGTTGAGAATCATTGTGCTTCCTAGTTTCTTGTTTAATATCTTCTTCACTGGCAATGCATAAACGTGGAAACTATTAATTAGAGCATGGAAACACCAAGGCTTAGAGATCTATCTTTATTGTCCTGCTTTGGAGAACCCACCACTAGAGCACTGGCACCAAAGCAGTAGAAAATGCTGTCCGTTACACTTCGCAGTACCAGCAGTTTGATTTCACTGAGGACAGTTCACTTCTGAGGATTGCTTTCTCTGCCAGTCACATACATTTCAGGTCCAGGAACAATTACACAAAGGTTTGGTCCACTGTATAGTGTGAGGAGCATTGTTACCAGTGCCAACATCCAGATCTCCCTGTGTCACTGCCATGAAAATTGTGAGCTGTGACCACAGTGTTATAATGTATGTTCTCTGTAGTAAAACCTTCTTGTCTTCTCTGGTCTGTCCAGGGGTTTGGGCCACGGAGCCTTTGGTGAGGTATATGAAGGTCAGGTGGCAGGGATCCCCAGCGACCCCACTCCCTTGCAGGTGGCTGTGAAAGTAAGTGACAGTGTATGAGTTATCATGATGGTTTCATGCACTTTTCACCCAAGAGTCCCAATGCGTTATAAAAATTAAGATGAATAAAGCATTACCGTAGGATGTGTATAGAAAGGTTACTGTTCTGTGTTGCAGCACCTCCATCCATCACAGTGGTGGTACAGCTTGTCATATATGGGCTTGTAAGACTTAAAAGAAGCTGTTTATAAGTAGTAAATAGACAAATATTTCCCTTATAGCTGCCGTAGACAGCAAGAATGAGAAATAAGTTCACCCTCTGTCCATCCTGTGCATGCTGCTCCTGGTGTGGTAACCTGTTCAAAGCCTTTGAGTCAGAGGGACAGATATCTTCATGTAGCTAAGAGCAGCTGGCACATACATCAAAAAGCCTGTAGGCAGGAGGTGGATTTCCAGGGTTCTCGCCACTCCATTATGGGATGAATGTGCACTGAGTGCATAGGTAAATCTTAAAGGAGTCTTGTAGGGCTCTTCAGACCTTCAGCAGCTTGGCTACCTTGTTTTCTCCTAGAGGCTACGTAGCAGCGTAATCTTACTGCAGGTTATAGTTCATGGTTTTGACGGGAGGTAGTGGTATTGCACTGTCTGTGAGCTCAGGAGCTACGGTCTCATTCCTCTTCTGTACACAGTGGAGTCTCATATATTAGCACTGTTCCCTGTGTGCACTGGGGTGCTTCCTTTACCAGGAGGAGGGTGACAGTGGCTTTTACGTGTCCTGGTCTGTACCTTTCACCAAGCTTCACAGACTATTTTTTTAATGGTCTAGCTATAATTAGAGCAAGGTTTCTTTCAAGAGAAACAAGGATGGTTGCAGACAATGTTAGTGCTTTTCATTGTGTCAGATGTTCGACATCTGTCAGTTTAAATGTCTTCTCCTTGTCAACCCGTTCTTTCTTTTCCAGACATTGCCTGAAGTGTGTTCAGAGCAAGATGAGCTGGACTTCCTCATGGAAGCTCTCATTATTAGGTGTGTATGGATAAGATGAGCAAGGACAACCAGCACTGTAAGCCGAAATGTTCCAGATGAACAGATGCCATAAACCCAATGCTGTTGTCACATCACCTGTCAGTGACTGAGTCCTAGAATCCAAGGAAATAGTTCCCCGTCACATTAAGGCCTGGAGAAATAAGGAAGTACTAGAGACGAGGCCTTGAGGAATATGCCTCTATGTAAGCTGATCCCTGTGTCAGCATGTTATTTGGAACAACTCTGCCCTAGCCCAGCTTGTGCCCTGGGACACAGAAAGTAGGAGTAGATTCTTAATGGACATTCTGTGCTTCATATGACCACAAGTCTTGCAAAGAGGACACAGAATATAGGAAACTGAAAGGCAGCTAAAAGCCTCTCCTTCCCAGCCTCCACCCTGTTTCTGCACTGCGCAGACTGAGTGCAAGGGTAGTATTTTGGCATAATCCAGCTCCCCTGACTTTAAGATTTGTTACTTATTCTGGAAAAAAAAAGAAGAAAAAAAAAGTCAGACACATTCCCCACAGCAAAATATTTTGATTCTTTTCTATAATCGCTTTTTGGATCAAAGCTAATCCATTACTGAGCCTCTCTCTCTCCACAGCAAGTTCAATCACCAGAATATCGTGCGTTGTATCGGAGTGAGCTTGCAGGCACTGCCCCGTTTCATCTTGTTAGAGCTCATGGCTGGAGGTGACCTGAAATCGTTCCTGAGGGAGACGCGGCCTAGACCGGTAAGAAAATAGAAAATTGAACTGTGTTTAGTAAGCTGCTGCCGCAAGGCAAATATGTAACCATAGAAGGGCTGATCCATGCGGCCCCCATTTTCCACCATTTTAGAATCAGAGCTTTCTGTTGCCAGAGAGCTGCTCCTGAGGCAGGACACAAACGTATATACAATAAATGTTGCTGGGCTTATGCAGACAAAACTTATCCCTGGACTTTGCTATATAGCATTGCAGATCCTGTCTAATGAAACAAAAATATGTTGAACAAGAAACGATAAATCTGATATTTAAACTGTCAACAGAGTGCATTTCTGTGGATATCTGTCAAAAGTTCCACATAGGCAAGTAGATTATCCAGCCTGGAGCTGTTGAATTAATAGCAAGTCCAGAGTTTTAAAGATTTTCCCTGAAATCAGCATCAGTATGAAAAAAGAGACTGCTAGAAATGTGTGAGAAATGTGTTGTGACTTCTAGAGAGGAGAGGTACTTCAGAAGAATAGTATTTGCTCAGAGCAACTGGATTAGAAAGGCACCCAGTTGAAGTTCAATGCCAGGGCCCAGCTTCATACTTTGTCTCGACATTTATTTGACAGAGGGAAAAATGCTTGATTTTATTAGCACAAAAAGACATACACTGGCTCTGACAGATTTAAGTAAGAGTCTTCTTTGATGCATGTGGAAAGAGATCAACTCGGAAAAAAAAATCAAGTCCTTGCAGTCTAGTTTTCAGGCATATAAAATGGTATGTGCTGCCCAAAACCACTGCAGTCTTGGATAGGGTGCAGTGAAGTGACTTCTGCCTGGATAAAAAAAAGCTAAACACACAGAAATTCAAGGTGCTAGAAGTCTGAGTCTGAGCAAGCAGTCTTTATAAATAGAGGCTGGATTTCTGTAGCACTTAGAGGTTCTCTTGTCAGCTCATGCGAATGGACTGGTGGCAGGTAAATGGGGAAATCCATGTATTGCAATGCAGATTCTGCTCTCACCAGGTGCAGAGCGAAATGGCATGGGCCAAGGTGTGCTGCCTGGTAGGGGTGTTTTTCAAACTGCCAGGATAGAGCGTGCTGTGTGTATGAAGTGGCAGGTAAAACAGAGAGATGTAGGCCAAGGGCATCCATCACTTTGTAATGGAAGTCTCTTTTTTGCTCTTTAGGAAAGCCAACTCAGTAACGACCAGGGTCTTGTGAGGAAGCACACAGACTGCTAGTCCTGAGCAGCAGGAATTTTGAGCTGCTTGCAGTAAAGTGAACTTGTTACTTTTGTGGATGAAAATCCCTCGATATTTATAGGATGCAGTCATGGGAGCTTTTGTATCTGAGGGGTTTCTTTCTGTCCACACCTACTCCAGTCATGAGTTCCTCCTTGCCTGTCTGGGCTTTCCTTTCTGTTAGTGGTAGCTCTGTGCTACACCTGTGAAAGCTGATGTCAGAAGAGGCAGAGGATTCACTCCAGGCAGCAGCATACATTACATCCTTGCTCTTTCTCCCTTCGCAGTCTCTCCTTCCTCTCCTCTCCTCTCACTGTCTTTCTTGGTCTCTTTGAGATTATCAGAGATTGACATGGGGCAAGTGACAGGGTAATTCATTGTCTGGCTGCCCAGGCAGCTCCTGAGCAACTCTGAGCGCTGAGAAATCCCCTGCAGTACACGTGCTTCTCTGCTGACTCAGAAACTGGCAGATTAGGAGACTCGCTGATGAGGGATGAGGTGTGTGCAGGGTGTTGTTCTCTATGATGTATCCAGCTGTGGAATTGTGTTTGCCTTCTGCGCGTGCTTGAAGCGTGACAGTCTCAGTGCCCATGTACATACACCACATGTATTGTGTTTGAGTGTGGCTCTGTACTATTAGTTGTATCTGTGCTCTGATCTGAATGAGCCCTGAGCTCCTTTGTTCTTCCTTCTGCTGATTCAAGATAGGCAGAGAGACTAGGCACAGCAAACTGGAATTCTAGTTTTCTGGGAAAGGAGAAAGGGAAGGGAGGGGAAGGGAGAACAGTGCAGAGTCAACACTTTGCTTCCAACAGGAATTAACAGAACACACAAGACCTAGCCAACTGATTCAGTAGCAAAGGTGCAGTGCTTACTGAGCTTTATCCTTGCATCACAGTTGTCATTTCTCCTTACTTTAGTCAGTTCTGTATTTTCCAGATGCTTTACGTAGTGCCTTATTTTTCCCTTCTACTTCTGCTTTCAGCCTGATTCCAAAAGAGATGAGATTTGTGTGTTCCTTCTCTACCCTAATGCCTCAGTTGCTCTTCCCACTCCATTAACTTTGGATTCATTTACTGGTTTCAGTCAAAATTAATACAAGTGTCAAAGACATTTAATCTCCCAGTGCTCCAGGAAGGAGAAAGCGAAGTGCTAGAGCAACCACGGAGCAAAACAGTTGTCTTCTTTGGCTTGCTAAACAAAGAGAACCTGGGTGACTTGAAGCAAGACACATGCCAGCATTCTGTTGCATCCTCAGCAACTGGAAAGCACTGAGGGAGCAGAGGAAATGATGGAGGAGGAGGCTAAGGAGTGGAAAGGGGAATTTAAGACATTGTGAGAGACGTGCATTGGGAAGCTAGAGCTCCTGTAGGAGTCATCAGAACATGAGATCCAACTCCATGGGAGATCAAGACATTGCCAGCACAGGTTACTCCATGGGTTCATCTGTGTTCATGTAAATAACAAAGGCAACGTTCAACTGACACAAAATGATTCTGCTGGACTTGGAGCAAGAACGATCATATGTGCAAGCCAAATGTTCTTCCAGCATCACTGATGCAATACCATTGACCCCCGTGAAATATCGTCAGCTCGTGCCAGCCAGCCTGCTCCCTGAGCTTCTCATTCAGGCTTCTCCATGGGTTCAGGAAGTCCCAACTCTGAGGGGTTTGTCCGTTCCTTTTCTAATAAAGTTCTTATCCATCACAGGATATCCCCTACCCTCTCTTCTGGAGAGAGGCAGTCCTGGTAGATTCAGAGATGCCTGGAATTGGAGCACTGCAGAATTGTCCATTCTGGGAAACTCAGTGCTGGTCTTTCTCAAAGCAAAGCAGTCAAAGAACAGCACTGGCAGATAAATGGTAGTTTCCCTGTGCGTTCTGCAGCCTATTGCACAGAGCAGTGATTACACTGAACAATACACAGAATTTCATTCCCCTTTAGCAAGATCCAGCCTCACCCAGGGAGGTGTCACATTAGTGCTTCTAGCATGCCTACTGCTCTGAGCAGTGGTGCTTGGCAGCTGGCATTGTTCATTCATCTGGGGAGCAAAAGCTGTGAACAGCTGTGAAGTGAATTCTTTGGAGTCTCAAGGCTCCTTCCCTTGCAAAATGAATCCAAACCATCCATTTCTCAAACAAATTACATGGCTAAAGTGTCCTTGGCTGGGCAGTCACATCTGTTTCAGGATTGTATTTAGCCAAATAAAAGGTGGAAGAAATTCATCCAAGGAGTGGGAGGGAAAAAAAAAAAGGAAGAGAGAGAAAAGATACGTTGTTCAGCTCATTGTGGCTTCATTGTACTGACTTGCAGTATAGCTCAGGTCTGGAGTCAATTGCATAGTAAAGAATGGGGCTTTTTACTCAGTTTTCACATCAAGTTTTTGAGCCTTGCTCAAAAGTGAAGAAATGGGTAGGCTGAAGTATTCAGTTCCCATTGATTGCCCCCTGAAAGGGGGGGAAAAGGGACAGCTGCATCCTGTTACTGTAGCTGTCTTGTCTTGTAGTTGGTGAGTCACTTTAACTTGGAGAGATGAAAAAGGTGATTTCCCCCTCCCCACAAATGTTGCTGGAGGCAGGAGGAAAGGTTTTAATGCTTTTAGGAAATGGTTACTCTGCAAAACAAAAAGTTGAGAGGGAGGCTCAGTCCAGGCTTTTAAAGAATGAATTAAATATATATATGCAATGTAGCGAGTAAATAATAAAATACAGGCAGGTGATACGTAGTCACAAATCATTTTGTTTTATAACACCACATTGAAAAAATATGCTTTGTTCACACGGAGTATATTTCCTTTATTGCATTAGTCAAGTACAGAGGCCAGGACTTTCAGCAGTTCCCATCGCTGGAGACTGTGCTGGCTGGTGTGCCATGGGAGACACCCATGCACGGATGTGCCTTTTGGGCATTGGGCAGGCTGGTAGATGTCAGCAGGGAGAATTAGAGAGTGGGATAGGATTGCTTAGTCAAATAGCTAAGGCCACAGATAAACACCCAGCAAATGGCTGCTGTGGAATAAGCAGTCACTGCCACCTAGTTGTTTGTCGTCGGCCCTGTCGTCAGCAGAAGTAATTTCCTCCTCCCCTGCAAGACTAGTGCAGGGATCACTAATTCACACCTCAGTGCAGAAGATGATAGTTTGGTTTCAGAGGCCCACAAGCAGGAGCTGTTGCTCAGCCTCCCCTTTTCACAAAGGCATCTGGCTTCTGTTGGCTAAGGCTGTAGACTTCATCAGAGGGACAGAAGAAAGGAGTTGGCAGCTCTCATCTTCTGTAGCCACTGGCTAAGCAAACCTGTGTCAATGCTCTGAGGGGCAAAATAAAACCTACACAGATGTGGAGGAGGAAAAGAGCAAATGTGACTCATGCCATTACGCAAAATGTCATTCTCATTGTTCAAGGTGACTGCAGAGAAGAGCAAGAAATAATATAAAGAAATTGATGGAGGATCAGGTCAGGCTACGCATCTCCTCAAATAAAAATATCATACTAAAAATTCAGAAGTGTCTCCCACGAGAACTGGGGGAAATCCATTTGTGTCATGCAAAACAGTGGGAGATTCTTACAGGGGAATCCTGATGGAGCTGGAAAATCAGATCCAGCAGTTCCGATTCTGTCTCTAGGATTTGTATGGCATCCTCCCTGCAAATCCTTGCCATAGTTCATGGAAATGAACTCTCTCTTGTGCATTTTTTTAACCCTTTTATATATTAACGTGTGAGCTACATCATTTGATGGATAGTTCCCAGTGTTATATTGTTACAAATCAAGCAGTCTTCTTGCTTTTAACTAATGTTCTCCTTTTGTCTTTTGGTAGAATCAGCTTTCTTCCCTCTCCATGCTGGACCTGCTCCACGTGGCTCATGACATTGCTTGTGGGTGTCAGTACCTGGAGGAGAACCACTTCATTCACAGGTAGGTGAATGCATCTGTGTCAGCATGGGCATGACTTGCATACAGGCCAGAATGACTCATAATGCCCTGTTTGATATGTTTATGTCCTGCTGCACTCTAGTGGCTGGATAGCTTTAAACAAGGTAGATAAAACAAGAATTACAGAAGCAACTGACAGAAGTGCTGCTGTTGATCGAGTTGCAGAGGTCTGTAGCTTTATCGAAGATCCTGAGCTTTTTTCAGTGCTTGTGCAGCCAGTTTGTGTTTCCCTTTGCCAAGTAACCAATCTTGTGACAGATGTCTTCAAAGCACCTCCCCACTGAGAATTGTGCTTAGTGTCTTCCAGCTCATTCTGGAACTCTTCTCCCTCTCGAAGTACAAATACAGCCAGAAGTACAGCACCTCATGACTATTGTTACCTGCTCCTGTAGAACAGGGTTTTTGCAAGCATCCAAAATTCTGCCTATAGCATTGAGTAGAATCATGCAAACACCCTGGAGAATATGGGCGGGGATGGGAAGGCAGACGACAGAGGGCAGAAGTTAAGGTGTCTTCCCATGTGTTACAGCTTCCTTAGCATTTTCTATTAATTTTTGACAACGCTAACTTTAGAAAATTGTAAGTGAATGTCATAGCATTTAATGTGGTTTGGAGTGGCCGCATTTGTATTCCTTCCAGCTGTAACAACAGCAGGCAACAAGGGAAGCAGAGATGTCAGCAGTTGTTCTTTGGCTCCCACTAATCCTGCACTGCTGTTGTTCATGATGAATGTGCATGGCCACTATGCCTGCATCAGAAGAGCCCGGTGCTAGCATGTGCCTTTGCAAGGGGCTGTGAAGCTGTTGTCGCCAGACTGCAGTTCACTTTTCTGAGTTACTCATGAGGAGTGCAACGATATTATTCTGATCTCAGGGTTTATTTCATCTCAGCAGAGATGGAGCTTTACCTGCATCTGTAGATTCAGGCTCTTCTGCATGTTGTTGTTCTTCCTGTCTCTGATAGTTCAATACCTGTTGGACAACATTTGAACAAGCATGCTAGGAACAGATCAGTGGGTCATTCCCCGGACAGCTTGATGCTAGCACTGGTACGTTGCTAAAATCAGCCCCGATGCTTGCATCTCCCAAGAAAAATTAATAGCTCCTGGGTGACGAGAGGCTTGCAGGAGCCCATCCTGTCTAGAAGATGTTAAGTGAAGGTTTAGGAGGAAATTTTTTAAGAGCAGAACTTCTCTTGCTATTGGAGTAGATTGGAATTTGGAACATCGCTAGTTACCCATGAACACTGACTTTCTGGTGGTGGGAGTTCTCCGCACTTCAGGAAAATAGGTACTATTCTTTGTTTTCTTTTTGCTTTGCAAAACTGTGAAATGATTAAGTGATTCTTCTCCCTCTCTTGCTTTTCTTGCCTTTCCTTGTAGGGATATTGCTGCTAGGAACTGCCTCCTTACCTGTCGAGGGCCTGGAAGAGTGGCTAAAATTGGAGACTTCGGCATGGCCCGGGATATATACAGGTAGCAGAGCTAAAGCCAGGTTATCCACAAGTAGAAGCTCACTAAAATGAGAAAGAAGTGTCTCTGCAGGGCAGCAAGCTCATGTGCTGCTCTGTGTAACTCTAGCAAGGCAAAAGTGGAGACACCCAACACCAATGAATCCATGCTACCGTTTTTGTTGGTTTTTGCCTTCCCCTATGCATTAGCTGTGCTCTGGAGACTTTTTCCGCTCCCTGAGAGCCTGCTTCTGAGTAATGAAGTCTGATGCCCATGGACGGTACTTTTCCTCCCTCTTGTACTCTATCCACAGTTTCTTGCCTTTCTGATGTCTGCACAGAATGGCACTGATGTGCCTCTTTTTGTGGCCCCCAATCTTTCTGAGTTTAATCTTTCTGCCTGATACTACCCCTGCCCCTTTGGCACGGTGTCATCAGTAAATCTCCTCAATTTACTGCAGGTAAAGGAGGAGGGTGCAGAGGAAAGTTAGGAAAATGCAATCACCAAAACTGGAATTCAGTCAGGACTCAGAGTTAACTACTCTGCTTTTGCAAGAAGTGTCAGGAAGTCTTTAATGACCACAAGCAGTCAAGGCTGCAGTTCGAGATCTCATCTTCTAAACAGCACCCCTAGAAGCGCAGCACCATGTCCTGCTGTGCTGAGGAATTGATTTGCCTCTGACTCAGAGGAAAGAAAGCCTTGTAGTCAGTCATCCACACTGTTTATTCCAGAACCTCAGCTGCTTTTTTTCCTGGTTGGGGATTCTTCCATGCAATTACTAAGCCAGGCCTGGCTCTGCTTAACTTGAGGCCTGCCAGTATCACAGCCTGAGGTGATGTGAACAGAGCGTTACTTTCAAAAAAACAAGCGTATCAGAACTGCTTTTTTTTCCCCTATTTCCCTTTTCACTAAGAGCCCCTGCTCAGCCCCACTGTCAGATGGGACTCTGCTGGGACAAAGTAACATCTGTCACACTCACACCATCAGCTGAACCGACTGCCAAGATGAATGAATGCTTTGGTGCTGAGTTTTCAGAGATGCCTTTGAAGTTTGCACGTATTTCAGTGTCTAGGAGTATCCTTTGGATGCTCAGGCTGTTTAGTTATGAACATTAATACTGGCTTGCATGAGAAGCATGCTGTAGCTGCCAGCACAGGATTTGGGGCTTTTAGGTTTTATTTTAAACAAAAACAATGTAAAGACTGTTATACTTCCTGTCCCAGGAGCATAGGAGGTGATTTTTGATTCTGCTGCCCCAGTTATACTAGCCAACCATCCTCCTTGCTGCTCCTAGGTCTTACTAAGGGTTTCGGATCCCACTTGCAGTGCTTTAGACTGGGTACGTTTGGGATAGGCTTTGTTTATTGTAGCTGGGGATGCTTGAGGCCACCACCTGTGAGATGATGTGGAGGTCTTGCTGGGACTGAAAAGCACAGGAGGAAGGATACTTGGGTCACTAAGGTATGCACACAGATAAGGATAACTCAGGTTCACTGGATCAGGCCTAAAGCGAGGGAGATTGCAGGGCAGCCTTTACATGGCCTGCCCGTTGCCACCATTTTTGTGAGAAGAAACAGGTCTCTTCAGCATTTTCTCTACCATGCTCTTTTCCCTAAATTAATCCCTCCTTCAGATGATAATTTTAATATTCCTCGTTATAAAAATTCTGAATGTAAGAGAGTTTTTGGATTCCTGGCTGACTGTTTTGCTTGTTCTCTGCAGAGCCAGCTACTATCGGAAGGGAGGGTGCGCGATGCTGCCTGTCAAATGGATGCCTCCCGAGGCCTTCATGGAAGGGATATTTACATCAAAAA
The DNA here is from genome assembly GCF_002078875.1 of Numida meleagris. Classification (NCBI taxonomy): domain Eukaryota; kingdom Metazoa; phylum Chordata; class Aves; order Galliformes; family Numididae; genus Numida; species Numida meleagris. Next base: position 9,014,663 of record NC_034411.1, on the reverse strand, counting down.
CAGACACATGGTGCGCTTCCTTTACCGCTCCATCTGTGTGTATGTGCATGTGTCTGTCTATTGTCATCTGTTGGGTAAAGTGTGAATGTTCTGTTAAAAAAAAAAAAAAAAGTTCATTTCCCCCTTAAAGGAAAGACGACAAAGTCCTTCAGAGCCAGTAATCCTGTAGGACATGAGGGAACAGACAGTCAGCAAAGGCAGGTGCTGCTGGGGCAGCAAGCAGGCCGGGAAGGGAGATCGAGGCAGATGGATGTGCTGCTTTTTTGCTACAGGGAGGAATGCGTTAGCTCCAAATTAATGAAAGCAGCACACGCCTAACAGGAGACTGCAGGCAGGATCCATCCTGCCAGATAGGGAGAAGGGTGTAATGTTCAGCAGCTTTCATCTTTCTCCTGTCCCAAACTAGTACTGTGACCTCTTGAATTTCCAGCAGCCAGAGAAGGAGGAGAGAATTTGAGTGAACTTGTGAACTGAAAGCGGAGGGCTCGACCAGAAGAATGAAGTCCCTGGTGCTTGTGCTGCTTATACCGTATCTAGGCCTTACCTCACCTGTAGTGCTGACATGAAGCCGGGGTGAAGGAGGAAGGTTGCTGGGGCTTTGGGGGAGGCAGAAGTGCAGGCTGTGCCTGGAGGGGAAGGGGCTGCTGGTCAGGGCACAGCTCCTCAGCAAGCCCACGCAGAGGTGAGAATGAAGGCACCCTCTCTGACAGAGCTGAGTTGCTGCCTGTCAGCACCAAGAGGAACAGTTTCCATTGCTGCTTATAGCTCTTCTGCAATTTCACTCAAGATGGTGATTTCCAAGCAGCCAGCCAGATGAATGCTCTGGAGGGGTTCCTGTCCCAGATGATGTCCCTTGGTGAAGACAGCAGTCATTCCTGTGTCCTTTACTTTGACCTCTTCTCTATTCAGGTCCTTTGGAGTATTGCTGTGGGAGATATTCTCATTGGGATACATGCCTTACCCTAGCAAAAGTAACCAGGAGGTTCTGGAGTTTGTAACCAACGGAGGAAGGATGGATCCACCTAAAAACTGCCCTGGCCCTGTGTATGAGATTCTAACTTCGATCTATTCGTGCAGATACGTTTCTGTTTTGAATGCTGTTCTCTGCTCAAAAGCTAATGATTTTTAAGATTGATCATGGTTGATCTGCCTCACTGAACTTGAGTGCCAGTGACTTCTCTAGCAGTTAGTTTTTCTATCTTCTTTGTGGAAGAATTTAGGGCATCTGAAAAAGTACAAGTACAAGACCACTGCTTGTTTGGTCAAAGGTGGTGCACTATTTCTGTCTTAGAATAGCTATGAAGCTGCAAGTGTGTAAGCTTGGTCAGAGGTAGGAAAAAATGGGTTCCATTATCTGTTCCCTTACCTACCTTTAATGAATTCTCCAAGGGACTTCAGGTAGATGGGTTGTTTTTCTAATGAGTGCAGAATTTACCCCACCTGCAGCCACATTTCAGTAGTTACCAGTATATCAGTTGTCTGATCCTGAGGTCAGATCCCCTTCTTTATTTATTAGAAGAGTGGCAATGTGTGCCTATGGTTTCTAGGCTGCAGCGGCTAGCTGTTACATACCAACAGAATCTACCATTTATGAGATCTCTTGTTCTGCTCTTTCAGATACCGCATTATGACCCAGTGCTGGCAGCACCAGCCTGAAGATAGGCCAAACTTCGCCATAATCCTGGAGAGGATCGAGTACTGCACTCAGGTATCAGTGTTCATTCATCTCCCATGAGGTGGTTGAGGAGGTTCCTAGTTGACGAGCAGTTTGGCAAGCCAGAGTGTGAGATGAGAAGGTGGTACTGCATTTCTGCAGCCAGTAGTCCAGAGAGACTGATGTCATAAGCTCACACAGCTCTACAAATAACAGACCAAATAGCTCTGCTTAAGCTTATGAAGGCACAGATGACTAACAAGCAAAAGAGAAGACAGGCCAGCACCTGTACATACTTCTCATGCTTCATGTCAGCCACTTCGTCCCATTGTTTACCCTTAAGACATGGTCAGCACTGAGCAGAAATGGTCCTTGCTCAGAGCAGCTTTTATAAGTGGCTTCTGCAGCTGTTAGCAGCTTTTTGATTCTTGACTGCACTGGAGAAGGCAGATGGAGGCAGCCATGAGGAGTGGGGTTCCATTGCTGAGCAGCAGGGAAAGGGTATGTCTGGTTTTCCAGCCTGAAATCTGAGCTTTCCCAATTTTTGTTTTAACCACCATTTTTAGTTCACAAGGAGTGGGGTAGTTTGGTAAATGTTTTGCTGCCTGCCTCAGTGTATGCAATTATTTGCCTCAGCTTGCTTTCCCTCAATATTTGGGAGCCTTGATCTGTTTTTTGTGAGAGTTTGGATCCTGGGACAGGGAGGCATTGTTTTCTGTTATCTGTAGATTGCCTTGGTGTCTAGCAGTAGTTAAGGGTTGCCCAGATCACCATGTTTCTCTCCGTTTAATTTTCAAAATTGCTTAAATAGTTCAAAACCTCCCTCTCGGTGGATTTGGGCTTCAAGGAGTCTGCCAGTATTGCCTTCTATATGCCTTCCCGCTCCTCTCCTGTTAAGTGGAGGCAATACTTTCATGACTGAAACCTTCTCAATATTATCTGAGAACGTTATGAACTTTGAGATGGTACACGTGAAAAAACAACATTCCCACAGGAAATTTGGCTGGACATAAAAAAAATGTTTTTTCATTGTTCTGTGCTCTCTGCTGTTCTGTGTTAAGTTTTAGGGTTGCTTTCTTCTGGTAGTTCAGTTTTATGGTATCTCATTGCCTCTCATGGCTAACTGTATTTTGTCAGCATCCTCTACAAGCGGAATGTGGACTCTAGATGATGGGAAAGATGATCTCTAATCATACCATGACCATGGTCAGATATCTCAGCTTTTTCAGTTGAGTACAGTTATCCATTATGGCAGCAGACTTGGAGAAATTCTTGTTCTTCTCTCCTGCAGGATCCAGATGTCATCAACACTGCTTTGCCAGTAGAATATGGCCCATCAGTTGAAGAGGAAGAGAAGGTAGCAATACGCCCAGAAGATCCAGAAGGAATTCCTCCTCTCTTGGTTTCCTCACACCAAGACAGAAAGGATGACAAGCAAACCCTGCCATCTCCACCACCCCTGCCATCAGCCATCGCTGCAGGAAAAGCTCTAGGGAAAGTGGGATCCTTGGAGCCGTCAGTCCCTGGGAAGGTGCAGGCAGCCTCAGGTGGGGGACATATCAACATGGCCTATGCCCAGTCCAACCCTCCTTCTGAGCTGCACAAAGGCCGGGGCTCCAGAAACAAGCCTACCAACCTCTGGAATCCAACCTATGGTTCCTGGTTTGCGGAGAAGCAGGGCAGCAAAAACAATCCTCTGCTGGAGAAAGAAATGCCTGAGAGGGAGAACTTGGGACACGAAGGAAACTGTACTGTGGGGCCCAACATTGTGACTGGCAGGCTACCAGGCTCCTCCCTGCTATTAGAGCCATCTTCCCTAACAGCAAGTGTTAAAGAAGTGCCTCTCTTTAGGCTCCGTCACTTCCCCTGTGGGAATGTCAACTATGGATACCAACAGCAGGGCTTGCCTTTGGAAGCCTCCACGCCACCTTGTGCTAGCAGTTACGAGGACCCCACCCTTAGAAACAAGAGCCACATAACCCAGCAGGGGCCCTGAGAGCCCTCTACCCTCTTGACTTTTCCCCCTATAGTTCCAAGCCTTGAAGAAATGTCCTGTTACCCAGTACGCCATGAGCAAGTGATGTGACGGCATTACCTTCTATTTGTGCCAACTTGCTCTAGAAGTGACACCGTCGAAGCTGTAATTTCAAATAACCCAAGAGGCTTCAAATCACCAGAGCCCCAGTACAGTAACAGAAACAAGGGGGAGGGAGGGAGGGTACAGGAAACAAATGTTAACTGCAAGGCCCAGCTTCCCGTTGCATTAACTCATCTGCATGGTTGTTGTCATGCCCTTCCTGTGAGCTTTTCTCAGTTCTACGTTCTCTGCTTAAGCATAAAGCCACGGCTCGCTGCCTTGAGTGTTTCACGTCTGGGATTTTCCATGCCAAACTTGTGGTGGCTGAGGAACACTTGGAGAGCGCCTGCAACTGGCAGAGGCTGGAGTGGGTTTGGGGAGAGCGTCCTTCGTCCCAGCTGAAAAAGGAGACGACAACTTTGAATGGTGATGCAATGGTATATTCCCAAGTTGTGTTCCAGCTACAGTCTTGTCTTTGAAACTCCTTGAATGCACAGCGGTTATGGTGTCACTGGCAGGGCAATAGGAAGACTGGTGAGATCGCATCGCTTGCAAGAGACAGCAGGAAGCACAGAGGATGGGTACGGATGCTGTGAGGCATTCTGGCTTGGTGCAGGGGTGTTGTTCTTCTCTGTGTTTTTTGTTGCTGTTTGTTTTTCTCCTGTGCTTAAATACTAAAATGGCGTAAAACCCATAGAAATCCTTCTGTTCTACAAATGAATGTCCTTCATCACAAACTTGTGCGTGTCAAGTGCAACCAAAGTGAAGCTTTAAAGGACCGTGGTTATGAGAGAAACTTTAACTGTGCCCTGAAGATGGACAGCCACCTGCATAGCTCAGAGGTTTAAAGGAGCTTTCAGCATACCCTGTACAAGCAAGAACAAGGTAAAGGCAGAAGACGGACATCGTGCCACAATCTAGATACCAGATACTGTCTGTAATTGAAGGGCCGCGAGCCCTTGTTTCTTCAACAAAATATGTGTATGATAGTGGTTTAAAAACAAGCACTGCATTGACTCATTTTGTACACCTTGTGCATGAAAAAATATTCCAGTAAGCGTGTTGTCAAACCATAGATGTAGGAAATGATTCATGTGTAAAGATGTGCATTCGTAACTTCAAATTACGGTTGTAAGGAGCTGTTTTAGCATCGATGCTGTCTGGAAAGGGGGGTGCCTATCTCCATAGAAACGAGTCTCCTGAAGCATCAGCAAAGGACGAGGGAGGTGTTCTTCAGTCCGAGACCTTTCATTTCGGTGAAGTGATTCTGAATCTGGCCCCGGCTCCATACACCGAGGTAAGTCAGTTTCCTGCCTGCTTAAGGAAATGGTATTATTCACATATAAGAGCAATTTTCATTTAAATGTTCTTCCTTTCTCATTTTTGAATGGGTTGAAGCTCCTCGTTGTTTTCTTTAGCTCATCTTTGCATAGGAGCACACAGAGTGTTTTGCTCTTTTATGTGTCACCAAGGAGTGAACCTGCCCTGTGTGCTGATGAGCATTCTTAAAGCATACTCAAGACCAAAAAAGTTGCAAAGTAGGCAGCAGCTGCACTAGTTTGGGCTTATTTTAATGTGAAAAGCTTTCCTTAATGATGCCTGTATTCCTCTGTCACTGAAGTAATGATTCCCACCTGAGCACTATTGTTTACTGTCCCACCTCCAATTAGCTGGGGCTGTGGCAGCAGCTACCAAACAGTCCTGCCTCATTCACCTGCCTGTGAGAGCTGCACTTCCCCTGCAGCTGTGCCCTGGATGAAGAATTACTCACAGGAGTTTGTGCAGGACTGGGGAAAGCGATTGTGAGGCTCTTTCCAGGGGCGGTCTAGGACAACACCAGAAACTTAGCAGTGTGCTTCGGGATAGAATTAACAGATGGCATTGGAGAGGTGTGATTAGTAGAGAGACTGTTTGTGTGTGTCTAAAGAGCTGAGTAATTACCTTGTCAGAGCTGTTAGTGATGAGCTGATGTCTTAAATTCTGTACAGGAAGGTCTTTAATAGCATTTATTTTAGCATTTCTGACACAACAGAAGTAGTCAGTGTTCATGTCTGTGTTCCAGTTTCTACCAGTTTCATTCCAGCAAATTTCTTTTGCATGGACACCATTAGCAGAAGCATTTTGTCCAGTAGTTGTCCAGTTAGGAACTATGGATTTTTAATTTGTCAGGAAATACGCATCTGTCCAGCTCTGAAGCCCCAGAAGGCTTACCTGACTGAAGGGCACTCAGCATGTGTAAATTCCAAATCCCTTATTAGGTCCCCTCCACACAAGGCTTCCAGTGTCACAGGAGAAAAAGCCGAGGTTATTCTAAATCTCTTGCAAGTTTTCGTCTATTGCTTTTTCTTTTTAAATGTTGGTATAATTTTTTTGATGGAACACCCATTTTTAAAGTATGGAACAACTTGCTTTCAAACTGTTTCTCTTCTTCAGTGGCAATATCTATATTCCTGTCTTATGTGCTTTTCCCGCTCTGCAGTGGAAAAGCAGGAAGCAGTATGATCTCCAGGATGTTCAGCATGAATGGGAAAACCCTGTGCCACTACTCTCACACTCTGAAAAGGACTTATTTCCCTGTGGATGTTATCGGTGTCCTATAGACATTAGGTAGGTTTTCTGATCCTGTACAGATTTGTAAGCTGCTGAAGGTCACAGAGGTTGGGCTGCCTGTTTATCTGCCTGTCCCGCTGTACTTCATCTTTGGTTTTGCTACTGACCTGTTTCTCCATCATGTGCCTGAAACTGAAGCAAGGCATGGGGGTGGTTCTGTGTCCGGAGGGGCAGAGGATGGAGTGGTGGTGGGAGAGGGTACATGGAGGCCTCTGTCTGGCTCCCCTCCCAGCGTGCTCTCACCAGGTGAGAGGTCTGTGATAGGCCATGACAGACTGAACTGTGCATGTTTGCTCCTCTTACTGAGCCTGTCTTCTTGGTGACGAGATCCTTAATGTAGGTATAGCATAAAACCGCCTCTCACAGCTGCAAAGACATCACAAAGTGTCCGTCCCAAAGTTAAACCTGTCATGAGAAAATGTCTGAATTGTCTGCATCTGGCTTCTTTTAGTAACAGAGCTTCATTATAGGAATGTCTGTCTCACGTACAGCAGTTTACGTAACACTGTTTATAAAGGAAGGGCCTGTGCACTTCAGGGATACTATGAAGAAAAATGCTAATATATGATCATTGAGTATTTTGTATTGAATAGTGTCTTTGTATTGTAAACAAGTGTAGTGAACCAAAAGGCATGAAGACAAATAAAATGGCTGTAACTGGCTCCCTGCGTGCTGGGTTCTGTAGCGACCGCACCACCCTCAGAGCACTGCTGCTGGCAATCCTGTATCACAGAGCAAGGAGATAGCGAAGCTTCCAGGTGCTATTCCATAGCTGCTGTTTCCTACTGTATCTGCCTGTGTAATTTGTCCATAGGACTAGAAGTAAGAGGATGTACGTGCTGTAACGACCTCAGGAAACTTCTCTCCGCAATACTACTCACCAGGCTTTCATTTTACTAATACACCAAGAAACAGATATTGGACAAATTCATGTTCAGTACATCGCTGAGTTCGCTATATCTTCAAATATAAAGCATTTTTTTTTTACTTTCAAAATTTACAACTTTCATACTCAATTAAAAACATCCCATAAGCTAGAATACAATATGCAGTATTTTAAATACAGCCAAGGAAAAATAGCTACAGTAGTATTTCAAATAACATAATAGCAGCAGAATTCTGTCTAAAAATAGCATACTAATTTCATTTAAAGTGTCTCTTATTTCAAGTAGGTAAAAGCAAGCAGATCATTTAAGAATAAAATGATCATTCTGGAACACAGAACCACCCTGATAATAGTGAGATAAAGTTGACAAATGCTGATCAATTACAACACGTTACATGTTTAAAACATGGACAACAACAAGCCATTCTTAAAAAAGGCTGATATGCAAGTGATGTCACATCAACTTCTGTTACAGTGGTGTACTTAACATTACCCTTAATTTATCCTAAGACTCTTACAAAAAATTTACACCGGAAACCGTTCCAAAGAAAACAAAAAGAAATAAAAATAATTAAAGTGTTAATAGCTTGCTTGAAAACCCAGCCCATAACCCAGACTGCTGGCAGGGATGGCCATGCTGTATTTCTACAGACTACAGGACAGCTGTGTTGCGTAGCTCCTCTCAGGCTTTATGTGCATTTGAAAACTATGATACCCGTAGCCTGCAGCACACCAAACAGAGCAATACCTTTATAAATGAGGGAGAGCTCTCCAGGAGAGTGCAAAGTGCATTATTTTAAGGAGTGCTTCTTATACACACCTTCTTCTAAAATGCATACAATATATTTACCACCTGACATGCACTACATTTGTGCTTTTTAAAGGCTTTTTATTTACTTGCTGTTTGCTAGGATCACTGCAAGTACCTGCATTTATTTATCAGCCCTTTTGGATTCAGGAGGAGATAATGGAAGGAGAAAAAGAAGAGGAGGGATCTGATGATAAAATGTAGAAATATCTCACAACTGCTTGAAAAAAAAAAAAAAAAGGGGTTTTCTTATTTTTTTTTTTTGCTTTTTTATTGCTAGCAGCTGGTATTGAAATTGACATAGTGTCTGGTGAACAGACTAATGTCACTCATTAACCACCTCCTCTGTTCAAAAGCAGGCAATGCACAAAGCATTATCAGTTCATTACTACAGAGGAAAATCGTTTAAATACTGCATGAATCACAAAGCAACTCTAGAGAACATTGGGTATACCTGTGTTCTCCAGCTGGAGCATGATTCAAATAACACAGCATCTCAAAGGCAAGATGTTTTTGGAATTACTTCCCAGGTAAAAGCTGTTTCATTAAGAGAAATAAAACAGCAGTTTTACTTCTTAATGTCACCCAGCTTATATATATATATCTCTCTCTATGTACTTAGTGTATCTGTGTATGTGTGCGTATATAAATACAAATATATATAATCATATATATCTATACGTAAAATATAAATGCAGGTTTAATCATTTAAAAATAAGTTGGCATTCTATACAGGGATCCTGTGTGCTTCAAACGTTTCCTACCGTCCGAGCATCTTCTGGCTCAGCAGATATCATCCACGAGCTTGGCCCCATTGATCCCCCGGTAGGTTACTCTGCTAGGTCGAACCAAGACCCCGTGGTTCTGCTTGCAGGTGAAGTAACGCTTCTCCCCCACAGAGCCATCGTTCTTTCCCTTGGCGCTTCGCAGCTCAAGGCCAAGCCATACCCCTGGTGCAAAGTCTGTCGGACCAATGTACCTGATGGTGCCCATTTCATTGGAACTGGTCAGAAGAACCTGCGAGCCTTCGTGCAGCTTCACCAGTGCTTCCGTGGTGGCTGTACTGGGGTGACTCCAGCTGTGCCGTGACACAGAACTCTTGGATCTAGTTTAAAAATGGAGGGGGAAAAAAAAAAAAAAAGAGTCAGATTCTTTCTATAAAACATCCAAGGCGCATTTCTAATTCAGTGCAGTGCATGAGAAAAACAAACTCCTTTTAAGAAAATTGGGTTCAATCTCATGTTACTGGCAGAACATGTAACAGCTTCAGTGTGCTACAACAGAGGGCAGTCTGAAATACTTGGAGAATCAATTTGCTTTCACTTGATGCCAGGATTTGCAGTGCTCACAGTAGCAAGTAGTACAGGAGGCAGAACAGAGTACAGTCCTTTACCAAGACCTGCTGAATTCAAACAGCTGAGTGATAATACAAGGATTTGCAAAATACGCAGCGCTGAGCAATTGGAAAAACATTTTGATGCCACCTTGAATCCAAGGACTGTACTCCTGGATACCCACAGGAAAAAGCAGTAGGCTACTGCTTAATTTTGGAAGAAAGAGAGTGGGTGTACATAATAACATCTAGCACTTCATGAGCACAAGGATTTCCTTTGCAGCAAGAAGCAGTAAGGCTATCAGCCAGCTCACCCAAACATCTTAAAACTCAAATACTCACCTAACAAAGGAGTTTCTTCTGCTTATCTCTTTTTGTGAAGATGCAGAAGTTGTGCTTAAACTGCGTCTAAAACCTAAATGAGAAGGTTAATGAGCTTTGTGGGATTTACAAAGATTTTTGTTTATGAGTGAGTGCATTATCTCTGTGTTTTTTTTTATTTTGCTCCCACTACCTTTGCTACATATTCTCCCATTTGGAAACTGATAAACCTTTTCGTGAATGTAAGTAAGTGTCCATAACATGTTCAAACATTCTGAGACAAAAGAAATTAAATTAAACAAACTGTAAAAGGGTAATTTGAAGCAGGCTTTTTTGCAAAATAACCTTCAGTGAGGAAAAACTAACTACCTCAAGTATCTCACAAAAGGTTTATTAATCTTGTGTATACATTTCCCTCCAATGATATCCTTGTTAGATTCAGTTTAGATGAACGACCAGGTTAAATATGTTTAAAGTACAATATAGTTATAAGGGAAGAGCGTCAAGGGTCTTAATTCTGATGGATTTTCACAAGGATAAAGCCACTACCAACACTGTACTTCAAACAGTTCATTCTGCAGACAGCAACTGCAGGCTTCATTTGTAGGATGGGAACAGTCAGCCTGATTGCTTGCATTTGAAAACCTCATGTGCTTTCAGAGCCATTAGGTTAGTGCAGTAGGTTCTGTTTAAAGAATGGCAGCCTACAGCAGGCTACATAAGCCACATCGTAAACAGTGTCTTACACACCTACCTGGAAAAGTGTGATTTATTTTACTCGATGAAGTCTCTGCAAGAGAATCCATTGAGCCTGTTAATCTGAAAAGCAGTAACACAACAAAGACACCATTTCAACTCAAATTTTACTGAAAACTACTGCTGGAGTACTTCTTGTCAAACATCGGTTGAGTTCTAATTGTTTTCCTTCCCCATCCCTGCCCAAAAGACACTAACACCTTGATGTAAGAAGACTGGTATGTAAGAGACGTGTGTGGTAAATGAGTATACTGCAGTTAATTTTATTCAGAGCATTTATCATTTTGAGGCAATGCTGTCCCAAATTCTTGGGACTTACTTCCACGTGGTTAGCTGGAATGAAAATAGCATTTCCAGTCACATCCAAATGCAGCTTCCTTTTGTAACTGAACTTTGCTCGGAGCATCAGGACTAGGTCATAAAGGTAAGACTGAATGAGCTCTGGCTGTCCTGGAGATGGAGGCCATGAAATGAAAATACTTTAAGTGGCAGCAAGAGAAACAGGAGAGCTAGGTTTCCAATTTATATTCTGCTTTCAGGAAGCTGATCTAGAAACCAGGAGGTTGTTAATGGAGGTTATAAGCTTCTGTTAGCAGAAGAAAAAGATTATTATTTCTTCTATATCTGCTTCAAAACTTTGTTTTCCATGGGAAACGTACTAAGAAAGCATTTGACAAAAAAAAAAAAACAAACACACATTTCACCTGCTTCAGTGCTTACCTCTGAACGCGAGAAGGAGGTGCAAATATTCCATAGCGAGGAAGGCAGCTGAAGTACTGGACACCGCCCACCGAACCATCGTTCTTACCATGAGGCTTGTCCAGTTCAATTCCACACCAGAATCCTACCAGGTTTTAAAACAGTCCCATGATACCTCTGAACTAAACACCTCAGGCTTTCTTTTGTCTAGACACTTGATATTCATTTGCATTAAGGAAACAGTTTCTATGTAGAAACTGTCTAGCTATATAATAACGATATCTAAGTATAGATCTAAAATACGTTATACAAAATAACTATGCAAAAATCTGTATCAGAGTAAGTCTCTCAGTATTTTTCACATGCTTTCAGAAAAATTAATGTTATTTTGCATAATACAGAGAAAGTAAAACATTTGGTACGTGCACTAAAGTTGAACGGAATGTTACTGAATGTAACAGTGGCTACTTGGACAAAACAGAGACGTAAAAGAACAGCAGTGGATGTTCAAGTTTCCCTCCTCGGTCCTCTGACCACGTGATTTCATCTGAGACCATCAGCACTACTATTTCAGTTCTGATATTCATTTCTTCCTTCTCTCCATCTATCAGGTTCTAATTACTACAAATTGCAAGGCTGATGGTGTGACACGGAGAGAAGGGCGTGATTCAGAACTGGCCAGCAGAGCACTGAGCAGCCATTAGGACATTAATAAGCCTGATCATTCGTAACAAGTGATAAATGTGAGCTAATTATGTAAATGCACTAAATTTCATACTCCATTAGCAGGCCTTATGCTATCCATCCCCAAAAGACTCAAAAATTTAATTCAAGTCACTTGGTACTAAGGCCTTGGATAAAATGCTAATTCTAATTATCAGCTCACGGAGCACAGGAATGACACGTCATGAATTAGAAGGTCTCAATTCGTCAGATATTCTCCCATTCCTGTTTCCAGACTTAAAGAAAGATCAGCACTGCAGCAAAATGAATAGGAAATGGAGTTTTGGTAACTACCCAGAGCTTTTTTTTTTTTTTTTTTTTTTTTAAAGTATTGATGCCACCAAATGCCAAGACAAATATTGCCGATTACATATCAATCCAACAGACCTAGGTACTTACACCAATACGTACTGCTTATGCACTAATGTTGCAATAATAAGATTATAATTATTCCTTATATATATATATATATATATATATCCTACTTATATTCAGTGAAACATAATACAGACGGAACTCTACATTTAAAGTATTTTGGAGAGAGTGAAGATGGAGTTCTCAATGTCCCTGTTCTCACGTCCAACCTATTCCAAATGATTCTACAACATACACAAGGAGTATTACCTGGTGCAAATTTTGTCGTCCCACAAAATCTAACAGTGCCTGTTCTCTGTCCTACTACCAGTACTCTGTCTCCAACCTGAATTCCTCTCTCATCAAAAGGGATTTTCCTTGTAGCTGGAGAAGAACTGTACAACCCTGTTAACAGAAGATTTGGCATTGTTAGCATTCCATCTTCAAGCAATTCTTAGGAGATAATGAACCAACTGATTGGTCAAGGTCTATCTTTACCACAGCGTACCTTTAACACATGGGAATACATACAAATTTTGCCTACAGAATTGCTTTGCCCCAGCATGAAGCTGCTCTTGGCAGCTGAAAGGCACGGTGGCAAACAATGACAACATTTTTTCTGCTTGGAAGATGTTCTAAAAAACTTACGAAGCTGCAAAGCTTAAATGTATGGATAAACTACTTCAAGTGTCTCTCCTTAACCTTTTCCAATTCTGAAACTGCACATTTAAGTTCTACATAAGTATTCGATACAACAGTAACGTTCCTTCCCATTCAACACAGAAACGTATCGTACCGGCACTAATTCTAGATGAAGCAGAAGACACTCTAGTCAGTGGCTTTTTACTGCTGCCAGTTGAGCTCCGCTTCTTAGAGTAATTCTGTTTGCCTTCTAAGGAGGTAGTAGAAGAGGAAGAGCTGCTGTATTCAGGAAAACCTTAAAGGCACAAACAGAAACAGTCCTTCAGAAATGATGTTTGGAAAAGAACAGAGTAAGCAGAAGGGAAAGCTTCTGAAAGAAGAAAGTTATCTGTTGTCCATCCAGGGGGCAGAATGCAACGCTAAGGGCCAAAAATAGAGGGCTTTTTAGTAGTAGTTATGCAACCACCTATGAGGAATGACATAGGTACAGCTGATCCTCCCTCGGCAGAAATGTGCTAGTTCAGTGGTGGAAGAGGTCCCCAAAAGGCTCTTCTTTGTTACTCCATGGAAGTTGTCTTGCAGACAGTCTCGAGCAGATTAATTATAGTATGGAAGCCTTAATAATAATTAGTAAGTGATCACATCACCCTTCCTTCAGCATCCAGCCTATTAAAGACTCGATGAGAAGCATAAGGAAGGTGATACTGCATGAATGAATTATTATCTGGATTAAAGCCTACTCTATCTCGTTCCATACTGTATTAATATTAAAGCCTGCTCTATAAAATAAGAATGGAACATAAATCATTTTTTTATCTCCATTTGCAAACCTTGACCTCTAAGTTGTCCACTAAGACTTACATTCACCCTTCATCCCCCATTTTCAAGACTGTCCCTCAGTTCTCTCCTGCCCCTAACCCCTTCTGCGCAAACTGAGGCAGAGTACAGCCAGTCTCATCTATGCTTCAATTTATCAATATCAAAAATTAAGATAATACTGCATGTATCAAACACACCAGAAAGTTGAGTGGCCTACTACAATCGTTTTTTGCAACGTACCTCAAGATCAACACGGAATTACTGTATTCAATGTGATTTAATCCTTCTATTTGGCAAAAACATTAAGAACTGCAGAAAGACTAATACAGGGGGATGGGTCAAAGCAAAACCTTCGGTATCTAGGGACCTAAGACAGAAGCCTGAAGACTCCTGAGGTACAGCCTGCAGCTATGCTGCTTTGAAGAAATGAAAATGCATATTACTAAATGAATGATGACAGAACAGGCAAAATTCAACTCCAGGTCCACGGTATAAAAAATGTGTGCATTTGCAATCACATTCTACAAGTCCGTAGTTAGAAATCAGATTAGATGGAGGTCAAACCACCCAGCATTTTTACACGAACGCAACAAGAACCGCTGATACAGCAGTACAGAAAGCTAAAGCAGTCAATGAGATGCTTCATTTTGTGAGAAATTATGGGGTGGGACGAGAAGAAAGAGCAGAAAGGACTTCAGCAGCTTAAATAAGCCATTCCTCTTCCATGAGGCAAAACAACTGTTTGTTAGCTCTTCCCCAGCAGACGAGAGCTTGAGCCGTTCTTAAAAACCTCCTGTCAGGGGGATCTCATGGCTCCCTCAGCAATTTATTTCACCACATAATTAGCTACTGCTAGAGGGTGTTTTTAACTCTAATATAAAGCCTAAATTACCAGACTTTTAGCTCCAGACTTCTTTTCTTACTCTTCACACATGCAGAACATGTTATATTGTTCTTTAGGTTTGGAAGTCTCTCGTTTTATCCCTTCAGTCTTTTGTCTTTTTATTCACACAATCACACTACAGTGTTTTCTCTTAAGTCGCATTTTATACCTCCAGTTATCACGGTGTCTTCTCTGAATTCTCTCTCATATGTGAAGCTTGCTATTTTGAGCATTTTAATGAAGATTATCATGGAACGTGAGCAGCACAGGGCAAAAGGTCTCTGAGAAACACGAGGAGGTACACCTGCAGGTACTCTGTAAGATCATTTACTAGGAGACTAGGTTTAAAAATTAAAAAAGCAACATTAATTTAGTTACCTCCTTTTGCAGGTACAGTTTTCCCCCTGTTAACAGTCATGAATTTGTTTTCAGAACCACTGGATTTTCTTGACTTATTTATGCCTGGAACAAATACACGTATATGTAAATATACAAATGAATATGCATGTCCTAACAACAAACAGCAATTTTGAAGGAGAGTCATGTACAAACTCAATGCGAGAGACTGGCAGATTGACAGATGCACAGATTAAGTGGATCAAGCTGTAAAGTTCCTCAAACTCTTGTTAAGCAGGTAAAACAAGGCTGCAGAATTTTTCTCATGGACGTCAGACACCTTAACACCTTTAAAAACAGTCCAAACTATCTCGTCACACGACAAAATCGCCTGGAAGATATTCATGTTCACCTTGAAGGAGTTTCACTTAAATCTTTCAAACATTTACATCTATTGCATAAATGTAATAAATAAAGACTTTAGTTGTACTTCATGTGTACTATTCACTGGTATTCGTTTCATAATTTCTGCATTAAAGACTACATAAAGTTTGAGACCAAGTCTTCGGTCTACAAATAGCGAAGCAAGTATGCCAATGCCATTTTTAGAGCCTAAAAGAGCCTAACTCTTAAAGCAGCAATGATGTGGTGTGCACAAACAGGTAGTGACACCTGCTACAACCAACAAAAAGCTCATGTATATTTCTGACCATTCCCTTCCCCACCTCAAGGAGAACAAGCTGATACCTGATTCACCCTCTCCCTGTTACAAAAAAAAGAAATCCCATCTTTTTTATTTAACTAACTGCATCTCAGCTTAATTCAGCTATGGGGGGCTGAACTCATGTGCAGACATATTTTCAGAAATTGTATATTTTAGCCATCAAAACATCAGTTCAAAAAACTACCGCGCTGTGGCTAATAACACATTTCTCAATTTAAAGTCATCTTGTTTCTAAAAACTTGAAAAAAAACCTACCATCAATCTGAAGGATGGTTCAAATCCAGCAGAAACAAATTAAATGTGAAACCTCTACACAGTGTCATATTTTACATTTCAGCTTATAACTGTATCTGCAAAAGCATATTAAGTTTTTCTTGGATCTTGACAAACCAGTGATAAGCAGGCATGGAGTTTAAAGGAAAGAAGAAATTTAATCCGGTGATGCACATGAACACAGCCAAATAAAATTATGTGTTATGCAGCTTCATCCTCCCACTGCAGACAGTGAATCAGTCAGGCAAGTTCATTCTAGTGGACCTTTCAATACATGAACATCCTAAAAACAACAGCTTCAAGATTACTGTTTGTGAACATAAGCACCGCTGGGCAAATGATGCATAACTCACTGATTTTTACCTAAAGGAACTGTCAAATGTTTTACAGGGACAGCTGTGCACCTTGGTGACAGAAGAGGCAGCTCATGACTAACCTGTCTTGAGCGCTGTGTCTGTCACAAAGGCCACACTGCTCTCCATCAGAGCCTAACAAGTTCTAAACAATTCACAAACTGAATCAAACACTGAAGAACGATTGACAAAGTCAACGCAGACGTGCTCCTGAGCAACACCGCTAACACACTATTCATAGAAGCATATTATGTGGGACATCAGTTTATAAACTGCTTAAATCTTTGCTAATTGTAAATACACGTAACTAGGGCTTACTTGCCTCTCATGTTGGCTTACATGAATCATCCATAATGCTGCCAAAACAGCCCTCTCTTACCAGCCCACTACATTGTTTTACAGCCTGCATGTCACTGGTAAAGAGGGGAGCCTTGAGGCCACTTAAGCACTGCAATGTGAGGGTATTCTTCCATCCCTGAAGCTGAGCTGCCTTACTATGAATCACCAAAACAGGATTCAAAAGGCAAAAGACATCCTAATGTAATATATTAATACAAGGATGTCTATTCCCTTTTCATTTGCCTCTGGATTTACTCAGAGAATTTCATTAGCAAATAAAACACTATCAGTTAAATAGCTCCATGATCATTTTGCCAGAAAATAAACATACTCAGTTTCTACAAATGAAGTTGTATATAGATTTGTTTCTAGACTTTCACTGGTTTCAGCAAGATGTTCCAAGTTACCCAGGAAGATGGCAGGAAATGAAATCACATTGTGTTTAGCCATGTAGCTGACATCGCAGCCGCTCAGCTATCAGTTTGAACTCTTGAGAATAGATGGTTCTGGTGAATGCCTATAGAGTGTATAAAGACTGTAACTTCTCAGCACATCAGATCATTGTCATCACTGAGTTATACACACTGTCCCACCAGTACCAGGCCAGTGAACATCTAATAACAAGAGCGTCCAGTCAATATCACCTTTTCTTCCCACGCAATGAATTAATCCCAAACAAGTACATTCATACTAAGATTTACAGGACTGGTGCTGATTCTTCCTCTCTCCATCCTGTCTCAACGTAAGAGAAAACACTCACCAGAATTCACTTTGGAAGTTATGTGCGTCACGTCTATTTTCTTGGATTTGATCAAAGGTGAAGATCGCGTGGAAGAACTTCGTACAGAGGTTTTCTTGTGATCATGAGCCTTGCTTATTTTAGAGAGAGGTGCAAAGATACCTGGAAAGAGGGTTGTGTGGGCCAAAAAGAACCACGGACAACATTTATGTCATTATACCTTCTCGCTTTCTTTTAGAGCCATTAATTTAGGTATTCTAGCCACAATCATGGCTTGTTATACTGCTGAAGCACTCATAGGGTGCAAGGACTAGCTCAAATGAAACCACATCCAAATCTATTTATTCTCCCAAAAGGTTTGTATCTTCCAATACCTTTTTTTTTTTTTTTTTTTAAATATTCATGTTTTAAGAGAATTTCAGAAATGAAAGTACAGGTCATACCGCGTTTGGGTGCGCACTTGAAGTACTGGACTTTTCCAACACTCCCATTGTTCTTTCCCTCTGCTTCATCCAGCTCTACGCCAGCCCACTGCCCGCTGGCAAATTCCGTTGTGCCACAAAATCTTAACGTACCAACCTAAAGCATTAAGCATCAACACAGAAAGATTTTGTTAAAAATGTATGGTTCACAACAACATGGTATAGCTTATGAAGGAGAGAGCAAGTAATTACCAAGCTTTTCATCAGAACAGATAGAGAAATACAAACAGCACGATCTCCCTTGATGATTGACATTCCTATCTTTCAATGCCAGCCATTGCATTTTCCAAAACTATCAGTCCTGTGTGTCCACTGAGCAAAAGCAGCAGTTACTGGCAGATCACGTAACAGATAGGAATTTGACAGTAAGCACTATTGTACAATACAACTCAGACTCAGCAAGGTGTGTGCCTACCTAGTTCTACTTTCAGAGCCTTCCACAAGAATAGTTCTAGAAACCTGACTGGATAGCTTTCTGAACTGAAGATTCTGTGGAAATACTACATTTAAATTTCCATAATTTATTTTTTGGAAATTACATACACACACATACTCAAACTTGCTCGCAAATACCTTCAATGTTTACCAGAAAAATATTTTTAATCCTTAAAAAAGAATACTAATATTCTTCAACCATTTCAGAGACCTCGATACGAGAACAAATAAGAAGTATGAACATCAACTGCAACCAAGTTCAATTTCTCAAATCCATTTTTTAAGATAGCATCTAACAAGCTTCTTAAAAGCTATTCAAATCTGAGCTAGACCAGTATCAGCTATGTCCTTCTGCTTCCACAGAACAACATACCAATCCCTTTGGCAAAGCACTGCTTCAAAGATTTTAGCTGCATTGCACCAGTGAAACTGGGTTATCCTAGGTTAAGCAGAATTCATGGATTTATTTTTTACTGCCTTCTGGAAGCTAACAGGGTTAATTCACAAATGGATGTTGATACCTTTGAAAGCTGGGCAACTCAAAGTAATCAATAAGTATTATTTTCATTTTGATGTAACACCAGAAATGTTAATAAGTAATGAACTGTGCTGATATACTACAGGAGACTGTTAAAAAATTGCTCACGGATGCAGACATTTCCTGTCAAAACAGCTTTCCACAAGTGACTCAAATACTTCAGCTCGTTACTTTCTGCACCCAGATCCTTACTGCCATCCATAGTTCATACCCTCCAGCAGGGGTTTCAGATGTTCAGATTTGAAACGTCTCCAAAGGAATAAATAAATCGACCATCCATAAATTGTGAGAATAGTACAGAATCACAGACTGGCTTAAGTTGCAAGGGATTTTAAAGATCATCTAGTTCCAGCCCTCCTGCTGTGGGCAGGGTTTTCACCCATTAGACCGTGGCCTCTGATCTATCCAATGCCTGCAGTGATGGGGCACTCAAAACTTCTCTGGGCAGCCTATTCCACTGACTCATCACCCTCATAGTAAAGAATTTCCTCCTAACATCTCTACCAAATCTTCCCTCTTTTAGTTTAAAACCATTTCCCTTTGTCCTAGCACTATCATACCACATAAAAAGTCAGTCTGCCTTCTGCTCACAAGTTCCTTTTAAGTACTGGAAGGGTGCAATGAGGTCTCCCTGGAGCCTTCTCTTCTCCAAGCTAAACAAGCCCAGCCCGCTCAACCTTTCTTTGCAGGAGTGTTGCTCCAGCCCTCTAAGCATGCTCGTGGCCTCCTCTGGACCCACTCCAACAGCCCCACATCTTTCTTGTGCTGGAGGCCCCGGGCCTGGACACAGTACTCCAGATGGGGCCTCATGAGTGCAGAGCAGAAGGGGACAATCCCCTCCCTCACCCTGCTGGTCACGCTGCTGCCCAGGATACAGCTGGATTTCTGGGCTGCAAGCACACGCTGCCAATTCTTGTTGAGTTTTTCCAGCCATCGCTGCTCCCAAAACCTTTCCCCACAGGGCTGCTCTCAATCCACCCATCGCCCACACTGACCTAGGTGCAGGATCATGCACTTGGCCTTACTGAACTTCATGAGGTTTGCTTGGGCCAACCCCTCAAGACTTCCCAGGTCCCTAGATGACATCCCTTCCCACCAGCACATCCAACACACCACACAGCTCAGTGTCATCTGCACACTTACCAAGTTACTCATCATACCTTCTGTCCTGCAATAACGACACGATCTCCCAGCTTCAGGCCAAGTGATAAAAGCATGGCCTTGCCTGTGATATGATCATAGTTTGTAATCATGGCTTTTGAGATGTCACATGACAGAGGCATCGCATCCAGCAATATCTGCTTGATTTCTTTTGCACTAGCTGCTGCATCTGCCATTTCCAGTGGCATATCTACTGGATCAGGAACCACATCCACTGGGATCTGCCCTTTGTCATTCTGTAAAAACGATAACACAGCACAGCATTTAATAGTGTGGCACCTGATTAGGGGAAAACATGGCAGTTTATGAAGTTTTTAATGAATATAAACAACTATAAAAGCATTCACAGTTTCAAATAAGGATGCCAAGACATCCTATGGCATATAAACTAGCATTTACAGTGTCTTGTTTTCAGAAGTGCTAAATTTCCAAATTCTTAATCTTAAGAACATTATTAGTACTCTGGACACACGGGGGAAAAAAGCACCTGGATATGAAAAAGTATTTTCAAAGATATCTAGACTGCATATCACACAGAACTGGCTGAACAATGACGTTTCAAAAGAGTTCACACCATCAGCTGGTACATCATATCATGACTTTTGAGTAGCCCTAGAACAGTTACAACTTCCCATAAAAATGAATTTGAAAATGGAGAACTGAGATACCACCTACACTTTACAATCCATACAGGACTGGTGGCCTACGTATAGCAGTGTTTTACACTCAGTCAGGCCTACTGTCTGGTTAGTAAGCAAAGCAGCTGATATTTCTTATCAGTTATTCATGCTATGACCAAGTACCCTACTAAGTAATACACTGAGTTCCTAGAGGCCACATACTTCACCTCTGTATTTCTGAAAAGATCCACCTCTGCCATGACAATTGATGCAAGATACAAAGGAGAGTTAAAGCATCAAAGAAATAGAACTCGAACTACTGAGCTACACACGGACACGAAAATACAAACTTCAACACACAAACATGACAAAGCACACAAAAATCATCCACTACAAGTTACAAACAAGTTCTCAGAGGCGCTCTCTCTTCACGTAACAGATTTTTAGCTAACCAAACCTGGACAGACTGTTCCATTTTTCCAGCTATATTTCCCCAGATAATCAAGTAATTACTGAGGTATATACAACCTAACACCTTACCCTGAAGGCAGGATTTGCTCCATGTTCCAGCAAACACTTGACAGCTCCTGTACACAGGTTAAATGCAGCAATATGCAAAGCTGTTCCAAAATCAAAATCACTGCAGGTAGCATCAACATCTGCAATTAAACGTCACATGAGGTATGTAAGTATTGTACTTGTACATTCCATCCTACAGATTTCCTGAGAGGGCACGTTCTTATAATTTTGTATGAACATTAATACAGAAACAAAATGAGCTACGTACTGCATGTATATGAGAAGCTGTTCCACAAAATATCAACCTTATCTGCAAATGTTGATTCAGACCATGAGTTCATTTGGAAAATGAGTGTTTACTTTCATTTATTTTATAATTCTGAAGACTTAAGTGCAAAACTGCTGGTATCTGTGATACCCAATCTACTGGTTCACAATACACACTGGCATTAATTGTTCCCTGTATATCTTTCAATGTACTGTAAGTTAGTCCTTGGCACCTCTCCTGAACTATACAAGAAATGTCAACTTATGTCAATTACGTACATAACCACTGATTTAAAATGCCAGCCAATTTCATCTACAGACCAAGAGACAAGAATATTTGCAACGATCCAATCTGAAATACTGATGAGGGACCTAAACCTTTCCACCTAAGGGCTGTGGGAGGTTTTTGTTATTTTACAGCTGCAGTAGGTCCTAAAAAACACTAACCCTTTCCACAAACTAATAAACAAAATCTACCCTGATTTTATCAACATCCTAATATATTTATACTAAATTAATATTTTTAGGAAATATAAGATGTAAACACAGGCATAACTTGTACATATTTAAGTGATCTATATGTAAACTTGATACATACTAATAAATATTGACTGACTTTAAAAAGATGAAAGATATTGAAATTTAACAGTTTTACAAATGCTCCAAACATGAATACATTAATTTAATTTGCACATGCATGAAGAGTGACTGTATTCCTCTTTGCACTCATAACCACAGCTATGTATGCAGAGCTGCCTTTTATCTGTCAAATGTTAAAATATCACTACAAGTTTAAAGTTTGGTAGAAGCTGCATAGTGGTATCCAAATGCTGAAGCTTCCACATTTGATAAGGCCACCAAAAAGGCATTTTATCTTCTTAAAAAGCATGTATGTATTTATGCCAAATATTGAAGTCAAGCTGTTCCTTAGATGCAACTTCTAGATAGTCGAGATGTGGGGAAAAACGAGCAAGTCAAAGCTGCTTCAGTCACTAGTTTGTCACATCTTGTTGTCAGACCTCTGCCTCTTTCCTTTCCCATTCTCCCAGTGCTTCAGACACACTTCTCAATGAGTAAGGCACTTTAAAAACCCCAAGGAATTGCCACAATAGCTACACCTTTCATTTTCTGCATGCATTCTCTTATTTCTCAAACAACTTAGAATTAATCTGTTTGCTTTTGGCTCTTGGATACTTCTCTATCACTTTGTACAAAGTGCAAGCGAACAAAATACAAACAACTACATGAAACAGCAGTAACAACGCCTACCTTTTGGCTTTGCATTTTTCAAAATAACACTAATAAGTTCTGGAACATCAAAGTAAGCAGCATAATGCAAGGCGTTCATATTTGTCCAGCGGCTGCGTAAGCTGCTATCAGCACCCAGATCAATGAGCTGCATTGCAAATTTTACCGCCGTTTCAACATCACCTGCAAGGCAAATGTTTTCCAACATGCATTAGATTTGCTTCCAGGCCCTCAAGAAATATGCACATACTTATGTGTAAAACAAAACGTAGCTTAGTTCACAGTTTGTACCTCAGTCTGAAGCAGTGTTTGCTATATTAAACAGATTTTAAACTAGTGCTACTGTTTGAAATACCCATACCACTGTCACAGCCCCATCACAGGTCTGTGTCTTCCTTTCTGACAGCCACTAGAAGCCAAAACTAAACACTACAGTTTACTGCAGGAAAACATTCTGCAACATTCAGTGGTAGAAATCTTTCTGAATTAATTAGGCTAGTACATCTATAATGACATTTCTTTACTCACCAATACCATGAGCCCCTGATTTGCAAGTGTAATGCAGAAGAGTCATATCAGTCAGTCCATCTCTGTCATTCACATTGCAGCCTCTTTTAATGATCTGAGGGATGAGAAGAAAAAGTGTTAGCTGTGGCACATCCCTAACATCAGCATTACTTAGCAAGTTAACTAAGATATGGGTTCTTTTTATTTGCTAATAACAAAGAAGCTTCCTAGACTACACTGTAAATGCAGCACTGAGCAACGTGCAGAAATGTAATGAACAGAATTATCTGAATATTACTAACTTTCATTATTTAATGCTTTGAAAGTTATCTTATATTATTACTTCTAAGATGCAGGTCATATGCTGAAAAGTTTTACTGAACAAGGAAAGTGCAGCATTTAAGAAGCTCCTCCTTCCTGTTCTTTGGTTTCTCAACACTTCTTTCCCCCCCAGAAAACCCATTCTGTTATGGTAGGAAGAATTTTTTCCATGCCTTCCCACCGATCCATGAAAGCCTATAATCCTGAAGAAAAACATGAATGGAACACAAACAGCAGGTCCTACGAAAGCAGCCTATTGCAAGCCTCAAAAATATCCTGGATTCTATCTCGCTTTGGCCTTGGAAACACTGCCCTTAAGGTGAGGCTTCAGTGAAACTTCATGTATCAGAGTTTTATGATTACTGTTAAATAGGAAAATGAAGCACCAAGGTTGATGGCCTCTGAGAAATAACTGGTTTGAGAAGAAACATTCACTTTCTACCATCTATCCAAATATGAATTGTCAACCAATCCTCTCCTTCTTTCCAACTGGAAATGGAAGGTACACGCAACACAAGGCGCTAACCAGTAACTGCGAAAAGGCAAAGCCTGTATCTGCATTTAGGAACAGTCCTGCTTTGGAATGAACTGTTTTGAACTGATGTCACCAAAGTATATCTTTAATGCTGCAAGCGTTCCAGGATCTTCGTTTATACCTCACCTCGTTGCCAATAATATCAATGTTCTGCTGGACCTGCGGAACCCACTGCCTTAAGATAGCAAACAATTCGGAAACGGACGTTTTGGGGTTGAAAAGTATTTCTTGGCACGCTGCATCATTGGGATCGAAGAAGGAAAACTCTGTTAAAAAATAAAGGGATTACGTACAATGAAAAGTTCTAACATTCTCTAAGAATATGCGTAATTTTCAATCTCAGAGGCAAAGAACACAAGAGAGCTTACTCCATTAACAATCACATTGGAAAATCAGAACGTCTGATTAATTCAGATAACATTCTTTAACATCTGGTCTATTTATACGAAGTCTGTATCTTGCTTATCCATCAGAAAGTTTTGAATCAGGAACAAATGCAATGGTACTGCAAGGCTGATTTTGAGTTTAGGCAAGGACCAGCAGAGATGGCAATGGTTATGCCAATAACAGCTCAGCTTTGTTTCAAGCTAGGCAACAATTGCTGATATTAAGCTGTTCCCAAAGCACAGGCAAGTCTCTTGATCTCTCAGTTAGGTGATGAAACATACACACGATTCTTCCATATGCTGTAAAACATCTTTTCCTTCTCCTTCCATCACAATTCACATAAAACACAGAAAACACACACACAAATCAGGACAGTGCTCTGTGGCCTCTGTTTTTTTCCTCTCGTGAATGTATCCATCCCACCTGATGGCAGCTGCAGGTAACAAACAACCATATACTATCAAATCAAGATGAGAGAAAACAACAACACCTATTTTTATGATTTTAAGCCTCATGTTGCTTCAGGAAACCCAAAATTTAGTCATGAGAAACACCTTATCATTCAAGTATGGTATTTTGCATTACTAACATGCGTGTATCTGTACGTATACACAAACTGTACTCTTTTAAACTTGTGGAATTTCTTCCAGCTCAGAAAGAATCTGGATAGCAGTAGCAATTAGGAGAAGGAAGGCAAGCAGAACCTACTATCATCAGCAAATGACAGAATAATGGAAAACACTGAACTTTCACTACTGCTGCAGTTGTTACGGACTTGCCTTCTAAAAAGGTTTCAAGTTAATGCAACAACATCAGCTTGCATCAACCACAGATACAGGGCTCTCTGAACAGAGACATGGGACAATCAACATACAGCAGACACCTGAAATAGGACAGGGTGTATGACATGGTGTAAGCTGCCTCTGGATGAACCATCATAACCTTCCTTCAAAAAGAGCACACCACAATTCTAGATAGGATTAACAAACAAGAGCATGTATGCAGCTCACTTCCTGAGTACTTAACATCCCTCTAACTGCACTTCCTTGATTCAGCAAGAAGGAAAAGGAAAGCACCTTCACTGATATTTAACATCAGCTTTTTATTTTATTTAACTTTTTATTTCCATCTTGCCCGCATTAAAGAAAAAAAAACAACACTCCCAGCACTACAGAAAGCATGCTTCTTAACTGATGTCCTATGCTTTGACACAGATCATCTGATTTCTCTTTTAATATTTGGCCCCTGTACAGACCTGAGTTATCTTATGCTGAAAGCTGAGAATGAAGCACGACCAGCCAACAAGATTAATGATCTTACACGACACGTGTGATTCTTATTCTGCCAAGTTTTCCAGCTACTAACCCAAACCAAGTCATATCAGTAATCAACTCTAACAGGCTGCAAGGCTAAAAAAAAAAAAAGAGAATATATCAACAGCAACCATCGTAAGTGCTTAACAGCCAGTGACCTGCAGTGCTTGCAAGAGGAAACCAACATCATACAGAAAATCTTTTAAAATAAAAAGTTCTACGAGAAGATAATGGCATCTAGATACCTTAAAACCTTACTTTATAAAGTATACAGATACCACTATGAAGACATTATAATTGTAGCTACCTGTGAAGATCATTAACCAACAGGACATTTTAATCTATTATATATCTTGGTTTAAATATTATTGTAATTTAAACACTTGAAGACAATTTGACATTTTTTCCAAAAGCCAGTCACCAGAAGGTGCTATAGTTTTCTGTTAACAACCATTCCACAGTCCCTACCACCACAAACATCCTACACTTCCGACAGAAACATTCAGCTTAAATACTGAAAGCCCACTGAGAAGAAGTGTGACTCACACACTTAACTAGGGCTGAATTAATGTGATTTTGCACCTTAGCACAATATCCAATTCTACATTTAGAGCTATAAACATCCAACCACACATACAGAAGAAACAGTAAAAGTTCAAGGACGTAATTAAAAATATATGCAATAAGAAAAACAGGAGAAGCATGGGTCTTCATCTTTCATCTCCCTTTAGAATAACAGTATCCATTTAATAAGGAATATTTTTCTTTTTCTGAAAAGAGAATATAAGGAGTCAATAGTTTTTTCTCAATATTTATCCCTCTAATTTACTCTCTGCTCACCACAAACTCATATTCTGTTAACATACGTACCACAGTCTGAAGGCATGGGTGCTGCAGCAACAGAAAAAGTAACAGATGTTTCAGAGCTTGGAAACAGAAATCGATCTCTTCCACTGAAAGAATCTCCTTCAAAGGAAGGTTCTGGGATACCCTCTATGGTCATCTTCCAGAAAGCCCCTTTAGCAGGAGGGAAAAAAAGAACAGCACTGGGAGAAATTATTTGGATTAGTTCTATTGCACTAAAATGCAAAATACATGGATAAAGTCTTTCCCTTTGCAAACAAATTATTACAAATATCACTTTCCTGCAAACTAATACAATGTATTAATTCTTAAAAGTGAGTGGAGCATGGTGGCAGGGATACACAGCCTCTAGATTTGATTTCATCAGCAAACTCTCATGTAATTAATGGAGAACATGAAATTTCACCCCCAGTTTCCCACTCGGGCAGTATGAAAATTATACTGTAAATAGGAACCACAAGTGATAATGAACAAATTTAGACGTTTTACAACTTTAGAAAAGGTGAAGCATAGACTTTTCCTCACACTCGGCACACGTCTTTCTCTCACGCCATCAGCAGGAACATGCTCCCAGCTACTGCTTTCCCCTCCTCTAATTCTCATGACTTGAACTGTCTGCAGCTTTATGCAGGAAGATTAATCACTGAGTGATTCACTCCTGGATGCATGATTCTATCATCTCCTTTCCCAGCTTCTCCTCTCTATGTTTTAAAATAGCACACTTACCACCGTGTTGGAGCACCCACCCAGCTGCTGTTTCCAACCAAGTTTTCAAGCCTTACAGCAACCTACAAGAGAGAAGAAAAATTAAATGGTCACACTAAGTTCTAGTGACGTGTTCCAACCAGGCCACGCTGCATTCTACTTACTGTCTGCCTGCTAAGAGAAGAGCTGGCTACCACACATAAGACATCTACTTGGGCAAATTCAGCAATAAAGGAAGAAAAAAATTATTCTTGAATGAATAATAAGTTTTTCAGCTGAAAAACTGGAATTCTGCATATTGAAACTTCATGGCTAAGGAAAGTAAAAGCAGCACTTCTACTAAATAAGCCTACATTTTCATTTTGGAGAATGCTATACCAGTCCTCTTAGGCTCCAGAATCTGCTTAAACACTTTGACTGAGAGAAAGGATTAATGGAACTCCAAGGCGTGCTTTTATTACATTTTATCCATGTACATGAGTGAACAAGAATAGAAAAAAAGGGTGGGTTTTTTGTTACTTTGATTTCAAACATTTATTTTGTTTTGTCTCTCCTACGCACAACAAGGTAAGTGAATGGATTTATTCCAGTATTTTCCCAAATAAACCTGCAACGCTATTTGGGACTTCGCACCATCCACGTTCTAATATAGAAAATATTTTAGGAATAGATTGCAGCTGCCAATCTTGAAGTAAATAAAACCTCTTTCCCTTTTTTCACGTCATGCACAGTTCACCTCCAAGCTTCCTCAACTTGGAAAAGAGATTCAGATGACAAACAACCATTTTTCTCCAACCAGCTTATTTCCTTGGTTTTGCACAGCTGTACAAATAAATGCACGTGCTGGCACAGAAGAAAGATCAAGGAGGAGGTCACTGGGAATGACAGGACTATTTTTTTCCAACTACATTATTAAATTGCATTGGCTTCAGCAGTCAATTCAACAGGGCCAAAATTATCACTGATTATTTCAATTAGTATTTTCATCCAGCAATGTAGAGTTTACATTTTGAAAGGCTTTGTAATTGTCATAAACATTAACAGCAATGACTTTCTCATACAATGGACTAGGAAGTCTCTTAAAGCACAAGTCAGTAATTTAATCTCGTTTGTAAGGAGCAGTGAAATACATCTGCTATCCTCTGATATATGTTCAGAGGCTGTGGTCAAAACAAGGCTGTTTTGTAAAACTTATGAATCCACATCAGTTTCCCATGGCAAGCAAGTATAACCCTCTCACAGAACGTACAAGTAATATGCATGCATAGAGAAGACAAGTGAATCAGTTAAGTCAGAAAAAAAAAGAAAGGAATTAAAAGACTTTCACACAGCACTGCAAGCACAACAGTGAAGAAACAAAAGCAACACAGTCAAGAGTAGCCACACCTGACTGTGCAGCTCCTAACAGGTGAGGTGTGTAAGGCGTGATTGCAAAACTAGCTGGAACTAGAGATCAGCAGAGATATTTGAAAGGTAGTACAAACAATGCTGTGCACTGCACACAGACAAACAGACTGAACAGAACAGAACTGGTGCTTTTGCAAGTGGCCAAGTCATCCTCTACATCAAGGGGCCAGAGGAAAGAACACAAACCATCCCACATGAATGAAACAAACAACTGAGCAAAGCAGGCCAGGAAACAACCTGGGCTGTTGGGCAGGTGACGCTAAGACCCGAGCACCACAATGAATGTGCTCGCCCAATACCGCTAAGAACGGTTTCAAATGCTCACACTGGTGCCAACACCCCCTGGCCTACATCCTTACACTGTGAGATTTTCATGAGGATCTTGAAATATATCACCATTTTATGACACCTGGAAAAGCAAAAGGAAAGCAAAAGTTTGACGACAATTTCACAGAAATGGAAAAGGTGGAAAAACACTGTCTTCGGGATGACTTCTGTTCTAAAGAGAAGCACAGCACTGAGATATTAATAACACCCAAGACAGACCGACTCAGATGGAAGTCCTGGTGACGTGGAATGAAACATCTTCCAGAAGTATTGAAGAGATAGGGTCAGTAGGGTCAGAAGTTGAGAGAGACAGAAGAAAATGGTTAGAGAAACTCGGTGAAAAAAAAATGCCAGTTCTCCTTTTCACAGCATTGTTAAATGCTGCTAGGTGT
Organism: Numida meleagris; assembly: GCF_002078875.1. Lineage (NCBI taxonomy): Eukaryota > Metazoa > Chordata > Aves > Galliformes > Numididae > Numida > Numida meleagris. The sequence continues at coordinate 8,985,306 of NC_034411.1, read as the reverse complement.
AGCTTAGTGCAGCAGAGAGCACCGTACTTACTATCTGCCAGCCATAAGTTGCTGTGATCCGAACACAACCTGAAAATGAAAGAGAAATATCACTAGCAAAAGAAAAAATTAAGAAAACTCAACAGAGCCATCACCCATACATACACTGCCACTGCCAAGGCCGAAAGCAAGCACAGCCTTCCTAAAACCCACATCTTACACAGGATGTGCACGGTTAAAAAAGGAAGAAGTTGTATAATACGCGAGCCACTATTTTGTGCAGACTGCACAATTTCCAGTCTTACGTCAAAGCGCCAACACAACGCTTCCCTGCAGCACCTGCAAGCTCTGAAGGTCTTTAAGCAATGGCACACACTCGTGCTGTGGGTCGGGCAGCGGGCCTGGTCACCAGCTGGGTGCCATTTTGGACGATCACCGCGGATCACGAACTGCTTATGACCGTACGAACAAGAAAACCCCATCCCGGAGCGCGAGGCCCTCCGCCGTGCACTGCCTGCTCGCGCATGGCGGAGCCCTCAGGGCCGGCCCCCGCCTGCGGACACGGCTGCTCCCACCTCCGACAGAGGGCACGCGGAGGAGCGCGGAGCTGTCGGAAGGAAGCTCCGCAGAGCGGCTCAAGCCGCCCCGCGGTGCCCGCCACAGACACTGCGCGCCACGAGGGGCCGGCAGCAGGCAAACCCCCGTCTCACCAACCGCCCCCCGCCCCATACCTGCTGGGGGCGCGGCCGGGCCGACCCGCGCCCGCTGGGAGCTGAAGGAGCCGAGCGAGGCCCCGAACCCGCGTCCGTCGCAGCGCGGCGCTCACCCCGCCCCCGCCCCGTGCGCCTGTCGGCTCCAGCACCGCCCCCTCGGCCCGCCCCAGCACTCCTCTTAAAAGGCGCTGGGCTTCCCGTTGCTTAAGCAGCGTAGGCAGGTTTTTACATCGCGGCTTGGCTGTAGAAGAAGACACACCGCCTTATATACAGGTAGAAAACCGGTTTCACCCGGAAGCAGCTCGCAGTGGAGGTGGGAGCTCTCATCTCTGCTGGGTGCGGACAGGCCTGGGGAGCAGCCAGCACCCAGCAGAGCACACAGCTGCCTGCTTCATCCACTGCACCTGCCCTGCTCAACCAACCCTGCTAAGAGCAGGGGGCTACAGCGCTTGGGAATAAAGCCAGGGGAGAATTAAAGGCAGTCCAACTGCAGCTTAGACAGCTTGGATCTGTGGGCAAGCAGGACCTAGTCCCTGCGCTCCACATTTACAATGTAATTTACAATAACCTAATAACGATCTAGATACAAACACTGGTAAACTGAGAGATCATGCAGTGGAAAAAGCATTTCCATATAACTGGAGCCCAGGCTACTCAAGGGGAATAATCTCGGATAATAACGTAGACAAACCCTGCTGTATTTTACCATGCTTGACAAACTGCCTGCACATCCAGCATTCCACTTACCAGCCCCACAATGGAAATTAAAAATACATAAATAAGGCCTAGTTCTATAACTTCTTACAATATCTTTTTTTACAATATCAGGATATGAGTCTAAATAAAATTCTGTTCAGCCTATCCTGTCTGACTCATTCTGTGATGCCATGGGCACTATAGTTGCTGAGCACCTGGAGAACTGTAATGTCTCAAACAATGAACTACAGCCCCTCTGATCACATCAGGAAAAAGATGGGGAACAATGCCTGTGAGCAACTTTTTTTTTTTTAATGTTAAATACTATTTTGCCTTTATTTCTCTTCTTGAGCAGAAATAGGGCATTACTAACCACTTCCTTCATCTTTACAAATGTTCATATCAGAGGAAAAGGATTATTTAAATAGCTTCGGAAGACTTCAGCTTCAAGCAGAACTACCCTGGAGCAAGGATTAGGATAACAGTGAGAATAGGAGCACACTTACATACCACTTTCTATGCAGCTTTGGAGCAGCAAGCATGTTTGTAAGACACTGGATGCTCCAGGAGCTGCCCTCAGTTAAGTGTGTAACAGGAAAGCTGCACAGACACATGTGGCTCATGCTTTGAGGCACCCTACAGGAGGAAGCCAATAGGAGTGCTGTAGTTATCTTGATGTTCAGAGAACACCCGAGATGCTTTAGATAAGGAAACCTACTGCGGATAGGCACAAGGCTTAACAGCTGCACTGTTTTCTACAGTGCCCTGGAATATTTTTTCAGGAATACAAGTCACCTGGACCTAACCTCTAGATCTGTTTCCAAATCAACACAACCACCTCCCAGCAGAAGTGACAGAACCAGCTGCCTGCCTGTTAAATTCTGTCACCTGATAGAAACTTAATTTCCACAATGTTGCTCCACAACCACAAAACTGCATCCACTTGTGAGAATTGATGCAACTACTGCTGAGACTAGGCCTGTCTCCTTTTAATTATGTAAATTTGCATAATTCTGGAAATCTGTATTTGAAACATTATTCTGTTTCCCACAGTCCTAACTTTTACATTCTGGCACTGTCTTAACCATTGAAAACAGCAGTGAATATATGCCAGACAGCTGTCTTTTAAATACCAGGGGATTCTTAGCAATGAACGATTATGATCAAGTGACCAGACTACTCTTTTCAAAAGTGGTGAACACATGTAAATATATCTCACAAAACCACTGCTGATGTTGAGCAGCGTTAGGCCCCATATGCTTTTGCTTTACTCTTCTGGGGCATCTGAGCAGTTAGCAGCCCATGTACAGTCCAAACCACAGAAGCGATTCTAATTTTCTACTAACATTTCTTCTAAATTTCCTATTTGCTTAGTGATATCTAGACCAAGAGTATGAACAGCTCTCTGGTTTTATTCAGTTTGCTGGTATTGAAAACAACAACACTCAGTGAAGTTGTTATCACTGAAGCTCTCCATAATCTCTCAGTGAACAAAAACTTTCCTCAAAAGTCATCCACAAACACAAACCTTCACCTTTTAAGACCTGAAATAAGCATTTATACACATTCCCCTTTTTAAATCCTGTGGCCTTTCAGTAGCAGTCCTCCATTATCCTTTTCTCTTGCTTTCATAATTTTTAGGCTTCCATTATTTGTTTCACACTGAAATTTCAGTTTCCATCAACAGATTCTCCCATCATCCAGCCCCGAAATCCATCCCACAGCTACTACATGGGCAGCATCTCTGAAGGCTGAGTACCATACATCTCCATCCAGATTCAGGACTCTTGCCTGTGGTAGGGCACTTACAATGCTTCTAGGCCCACTTGCAGACTAGCATGGTTTTTATCATCCGCTGCACCAGCTATTTCTGGCAAAGTTTAAGAATAGTTTAAGTACTTTCCTTCAAGAGTGACATGCGACCAAGCAGCTTGTTCAATTGAAAATATTGCCAATTTTAACAAGAGGAAAAAAGGGTATGAAAGAAGAAGCAATGGTATCTTAAACTAAATCCACATGCAAGGGAAAGTCTCTGTTAATCCTTAATTATCTTACCATGCTTCTTCCCTAGGCTCTGTTCGTCAAACATAGTCCTGTGTTCATGTGGGGTGCTTGTAAAATGGCTCGAGTCAGCACATTCACAGATAACAACATAGACTCAGACACGATCAACTGTTTCCCTTTTGATTTTTGTTGTGTAAATTGTAGCACTGTAAGCCAAAGTATCACTATAGTAACTCTACCAGGAATGACATCAATATACCGTTCATAAACAGCAGATGACAAATTCATTTCATTACCTTACTGTCAAAAATACTTGCTCGTCATTCTCCTCATAAGTATTCTCTTCTACCACCATTTTCTCTTGACTTACCTATTTGCCACCTCTTTTGTTATATAGCCATGAGGCAAAGCATTTTCTTCTGCATTTTCCATGAGGTAAAGCTTTTTTTCTGCTTTAAGTACCTCAGACTTTCAATGCAACATACATTGACTTAGTAACAAGAATATCAATGACAAATGCAGTTTCGTAAGTGGTAGAAACAGGCATAAAGTTTCTTCTCAGAGAAGCTAATAAGTTTGACAGAACATTTAGTATACCACATAGACATGCAAGCTACAATTAAAGTAAGGACAACACACATGCCTTGTTCAAACATGTTTTCTATGACCCAGAATCTCTATTTAAAAATAAATAAATCAACATAAGTTAATGTTAATATTAATTGTGGAGTAATAAATACATAACCATCATAAATCAGGCACTGTGTATAAGCCACATTGTGGTGGGATGCAGAAGCATTTGGAGAATTAGCTACATGACTTGGAAGAAGCAGAGCCAAGAAATAATTACCTGATGATTTCCAGAAGAGCACTGAAGAAAATGGCTGTGCCATCACATACATTAAGTACAATTGATGCGTCCCAGAAAAATTACTTGAGAGAAAGCAATAGAGTTTTTAAAATTTTCTTAGGAGTCACTGGCATGCCTTCTCCCTTGTAAGACAAGTTAAGTTTGCTGCTCCTGTTGAACAGAAGAGATGTGAATAACGAGGCTACAGAGAATAACAATTTTCCAGAAGAACAATCTGCCACAGCACCAAGGAATGAGTCATGTAAGCAGCTCATTCAAGTCTGAAAATGTTTTAGAGGCTTGGCAGTATAGAAAGATTTTGGGGAAACAGACAAGATACCGGCAACCACACAGAAATTGCTAGAGAGAAGCAGTAGGCATCTCCCCAGTATTAGGTTTAGCCACTCTCATTTGTAATCTTTTCTGATACTGAGAAATTTATAACTTTGGTAGAAAAGCTACTCCTGGAAATTAAAAGATGAATCCATCCAACGTGAGTAATGAAGAGGGAAACTGGGGCCAAGTGCCATTATCATCCTTAGCCACATACTGTCCTTCATAAATAAATACTTGGAAAATATAGAATCATAGAATGGTTTGAGTTGCAAGGGACTTTTAAAGGTCATCTTGTATAATTCCCCTGCCAGGAATAGGGATACCTACAGGTAGAACAGGTAGCTAAGTGCCCCGTCCAGCCTGACTTTGGATGTCTCCACAGATGGGGCACCCACCACCTCTCCGGGCAATCCATGCTAGGGCCTCACCACCCTTACTGTAAAAATCTTCTGCTTTATATCCAGTCTAAATCTCTCCTCTTTTAGTTTGAATCCATTTCCCCTTGTCCTATCACAACAGACCCTACTAAAGAATGCCCCCTTCTTTCTTCTAGCCCCCCTTTAGATACTGACAGGCTGCTCTCAGGTCTCCCCAGAGCCTTCCCTTCTCCACGCTGAACAGCCCAAGCTCTCAGCCTGTCCTCATAGGGAATTGTACCATCCCATGTATCACTTTTGTGCCCCTCCTCTGGACACGCTCCAACAGGTCCTCATCTCTCCTGTGCGGAGGACTCTTCACTTGGGCACAGTACTCCAGGTGAGGTCTCTCCTGCTTTGTCACAGTATTGCACTTCCTGCTTTGGCTTCTTTAACTTCTTTTTCAGAGTTAGGTTATTCTGGAAGTTGTTTTCCCAAGAAGCAGAAGCAGCAAGCGATAAACGAAGTAACAGAAAGAACAATTCTGTCTTGGCTTTTTAAGTGGTTTGAATAATTTTTTTATTTTAGAAATCAAATTAAAAAAATTTTTAATCTAAAATTTTTAATTTTTTTAATTTTTAAACTTTTTTTCCTTAGAGTTTTAACACTTGAAGTCATCCCATTAAAAGAACCAGTCCCCGACAGATGAGGAAGAAATAAAGGCAAGCAAGTCACTTTTGTGACTGCAAAGAACACATAAGCATTTTATCCCAAGAAACTCAAGAGAAAGAAAAACCTGTTTGTTTAATTTGTTTTGTTTTAGAGATCTATTATCTTATAGAAAATTGCATGATTTCTTTGTGGCCCTAACCCATAAAAGAAGTCTGAAATTGATAGTTCTGCCTGAGATTTGTCTTTTTTTCCCCAAATCAAGTCAGGTGATATCACTGAGCACTGTGCGAGGTTTAACTAACAGCATTTACAGTGACAAGAAGAAAGTGCTTCTAATATTTTTGCACAAATTCTACAGTCTAGCTCTACTAGATGCAGACACAATCTTAATTACATATGCAAAACTTATTCTATAAATACTATTTTATTCTGCTATTCAGTTTTTCAAGTTGGGAAGAGGAAAAAAAAACTACTTTCCAAGAATGAACACTTGAGAGGGGTGAAAAAACAAATTCTTCTTTGGAAGTCTTAGAATGAAAAAGGAAATCACTTGCAAGTAAAGGAAAAATATTGAAGCCCCTTGAGGCAGAAGCAGAACAAAGTGTCTCTAACCCATTTGATTCACCATCTTGTATTCTCCCGCTGCTATATACTCCATCAAGGTCATCTTTTTCTTGGTTAAGCAGTATCTTAATGGCATTTGTGCACACATTCAAGTAGTTTGCCTTCAAAATACAGTTTCTTCCTTTGGATCAGTACATTCAATTATGCGTTACAGTTTTGCAACAAGGAAAAGAAGGAGGGACAGGTACCAAGTCCTCTTGCCTCCCAGTATAGTGCAGAAAAAAGTCTGCCTTTATAAATACAATATGGATGCTGACTGGCTGGTGCCTGCTTACCCTAATGAGCTTAAAGTCTTACTTGTAGTGGACATCTGTCAAGACAGAAGTGAGGCACGCAAGTCCTCTTAATCCATTAGCTCTAAATCCAGCAGAGCTTTCACACTCCTTTTTTTGAATCAAAGAAGAAAACCTGTGTGGAAACATACAGTGGGACAGTGCACGACTTCAAGACCAGGTCCTGGGCAATGAGCACATGAGATTTCAAGGCAAACTACATCAAGAACTGTCAACAAAACTAAGATTGTGATGGAAAACTTGTGAGAAAAAGGCCAGTCTGCAGTTCGGGATGAGACAGTGAGTTTGATTCTTTGTTGTATTTTCCATAGTTCATCTAGATTTTAAATCAAAAATACAGCCAAAGACGAAGAAAAGATGGGCTGCACACCATCGCACAGCGAGATTGTTAATACTCTTGCAAGAAGCGGCCTTAAGGCCTTGAATAAGCCCAAAGGTGTTTTGCGTATTGATCCAACAGATAAAGGAATCCCACTGCTAGTTAAAGGTTCGTCTTGCTACAGTATTGATGAACTTCACCAGTATGGGGTCCAGAGGAATGACTGCCCAATAGAAACCAAGGAGAAGATGTCTGAGCAGGATAAGAGTGATAATTTGCAGTTTTCTTCCAACTCTCATCCAGACCTCCACGTTTCCAGGGAAGGCAGGGTAATTGAGAGGACAGCCACAGAGGCTGAAGTTATTTCCAAATTGATTGAATCTCAAAAACACATCACTGAGGCTATACAGATCAGAAAGCAAAGCTCCTGTGAATCAGAAGCATCAGCTTTCATTTGGGATAATAAGAATGAAAGCAGTACAAAGCAAATCCTAAAGAAAGGGAAGAAGCAAAAGAATCATAAGACAGCAAAGCAAGGTCGTCCTAGCAAAACTAAAGAAAAGGACATTTTGTCCCCATGTGAGACACAGGAAAAGGTAGACTTCCCAGAACTGCTTGTTAAGGCTCATCAGAGTGCATATGCTTACTTAAATCCCAACCTCTCCAAGTATGAAGCAATACTTCATATGGCCGACCAGGCTGCCCAAACTCAGCTCTTCCTACAACAGATGGTAAGCTTCCTCGTGCTTCGCTTCGATGAAATCAACCAGCTCTTGGAAGAAATTGCTAATGACGGGGAAAGTCTTCTCAAAGATGTGGGGGGGAATCTGGCATGGCCATCAGAAAAAGGTGATTTCAAGGAGCACCCTGATCTTCTGCAACAGCTACTGCAATACACAATCAATAAAATGCAGTTACTGAGCGGAACGCTAGCCTCTCTCACCTCCGATGCCCTGCAGGAGACATGTAACTACCTGCAGACCGCTGCAAGCAACTTGGAAGGAAAACTGAAAGCAAAGCAAATGTTTGATGAGCGCCTGCTTCAGACAGTAAGGCTGCTTGAAGCCTCAACCATGGGGAACCCTCAGTTCCACGGCGATGACAGGACTCTCTGTTCTGAGGACAGTGGCATTGGTGTGGACAACGAATCCCTCAAAGACTTCAGTCCTTTCAGCCAGCTTGGAGCACAAGCAAGCTTTGATTCCTCTGCACACGGCCTTCTGTCCCAAAAGCACACCAGAATGATGGAGCATATCCATAACGGGACGAGGCCACCAGGCACCGCCACATCTCACAACTATACACTTGAAAGGCATTTTAAAGATGTGTTTCATTCATCTGTACAGAGTAGGGAAGGAACTTCTTGTCAAGGCAGAGTACCAGAAGGTATTTCCACTGTGGCGCAATATGCAAGCTTGAGCAAAAGCCACTCCTGTAACTCCTTCCAGTCTGACTCTACTCAGGAATATGAACATTTCAAAGCTGGTGAATCAATAGATTCTCCTTCAGAAGATGATGATGAAGGGAGCACCCTGGGTGAAGATGATGACAACATAAGTTTATCAGAAATGGGAAAGGATGCCCTGCCAAGGAGGCCCCAGTCTTCACCTGCAGTCGCTGATAACACACAAAGACAGTCCATCAAAAGGACAGAGAATGCAGAAGCAGAGGAAATGATTCTGAAGATGAAAGATGCCATCAGTGAAAAAATCAAGTTTGTCCCAGCTAAATCTAGGCGTAAAGAATGGATGGAAGATGAGAACGGAACAGCCATCTTAACAGCAAGGCCCAGTACAGCAACAGGCAGACAGAAAACCTTTGGTAAACAACGACGATCCCGATCAGAGGAGTCCCTCAGAAGCCAGGCAGAGGACCCAACCCTCCTGGAGCTTCAGAGAACTCAAAAGGAGCTCAGCAAAAGGCTAGAAATGTTTTATGGAAAGAAGGAAACAGATAACAACAAAGAGCCTTGGAAACTAAGAACAACACGTTACTTGCAGGATGAGCAAGTTACATCTAGGTCTTCTAGCAAACTGAAGGCATGCCTCTCAAAAAATTTCAGCATCCTGCCAAACCAGGATAAAGTCCCTTCATACATGGTTGATCAAAATCCTGCCCCTCAGCTGGATGAAAAAAGAGACAAGAAGCCTTTGAAAGCTACCGTGCCCACCCAGGAGACATCATCAGGGAATGAAGAAAACAAGCCTCCTAGAACACAAATGCTCAGTGGCAGCAGTTGTGCCCCGCGCCAGTCTGTCAAAAAGCTCATTGAAACATTCAGTCCCACTGATGAGCTCGGAAAAGCCACACCTTTAAGATCCTTAGGACCAGTAAAATGCATCAGAAAATTTGGACTCCCAGTCATCCCACCCACTCTTCCCTTTCAGGGAGGCCTAGCACCTTTAAATGTTAAGCACCGTATTTCACCAGTAGAAGGCACAAATCTTTCAAACAACAGCGGAGTTTGTTCTAACTTTCTAAATGCCTTTCCTCCTGTACCAGCTGCAGAATTATGCAAGGACACAAAGGAAGAGATAGATGAAGACATTGAGAACCTGCCACCACCACCCCCTGAAATGCTAATGGACAATACTTTTGACTCCTCTGAGATGGAAGAAACTGTAAGAATAGAAGGAAGCTCATCAGAAGATGCCAAAAAGCCTGCCAAAACAGAATTTCAAGCTACTAAGAGAGCACAAGTCTCCCCAAAAATGAGGGCCTCCCTCCAGTCCATTGACTTATTACCAAGTAAAAATATCAATGGCCCCAATGCAGCTGCTAACAAAGTTCTAAGGAACAGTGAACCGAGGGATGATAAACTGCAGATATATTCTCTGGAGTTAAACCCAACCAATGTGTACACCCCTAGCCAGGAAGAGATATTAGCGACCCAGAGAAAAGAGGCTGCAGATTTGTACAAGCAGACGCATAAAATTATTCCTCTTCAAAATCCCAGCAGGGTTTCAAATCCACACAGCAACAGCTCAGAGGGCATAGAGGCCAATTCACCCGCAACTTCGGTGCCATACCAGAAGCACAGCTCTCCCAACTCGCTCAGGAGAAACGAAAAAGGCTCAGCGTTCTCTAGGAGGGTGTCCCCAGCGAGAACCCCCCCTTCTTCTCCGCCAACCGAGAAACGGCTTTTCAGCCCTCCAACTCACCACAGACACTCTCTGCAAGCTTTCAGCAATCCACAGCCCAGCTCGCCCACCATGCAGAGGAAACCCAGCCCTCCTGCCAGCCCCAGAGCAGCCAGCCCTCCTTCGCAGAAGAAGCTGCCCTCTCCACCGGCCCAGCGCAAACTGCTCAGCCCTCCCGCGGAGCACAAGCAGAGCTCATCAACCCCACACCGGCCGCCAGGCTCCCCAACATACCGCCGTGACACAGGGCCTGCTCCATTTCCCATCGCCCCATCCCCACCAAGCTCCCCATCTCGCTCCTACAGAGGATCAAGAGCAGGTTTGGATGCTGGGGACGAGCTCCACCCTTCCTCCCCCAAGAAGGGCAGCAACGTACATTCAATATTTTGCCCAGCCACCTCTTCGCTATTTGAAGCAAGACCTCCACCAGCACCCAGAAAATCCTCAGAGGAGGTCACCAGTCAGCCTGAAGCTTCAAAACCTTCCCAGAAGAGCAGCCTGCTTTTCCAGCAGCTGGGAGCCCGAACCAGGAAGCTGTCCCTGAGCGCTGCCAGTCCTCAGCCATTTGTGAGGAGAAGTTTCTCCGACCGTCGACCAGGGGTCCGGTTCTTCCTTCCAGCTCCTGTGACAGCTGCCAGTGAACCCGCTCTTAACCAAGCAAGGTAAGAAATTTTCAATTTAAATCAGGAAAGCAACAGTATCGCATTGTGTTGGCTCTATAAACTCCTGAAGAGAATTTGTTGTCATTAAGAGATTCCCCAGAAAAGTACTCTGTTCCAATAGGTGGCAGATGGCTGGGGAAAGATAGCATCATCTTGCCCCAGATTTCCATAGATGCCTGTCAGAGTAAGAGAATAGTTAACTATGCACAGCTTGCTTAAGCCTTACACTGCAACCAGGGAAAGTTCAGCGTTGGTTTCATAGTGTTGAATTTCCCTTATGTCTTTGGGTTCTAAGGACATCCACATTCAATTCTTAACAGCTATGGAATAGCCTTCAGGTTATAAACATTTTTAAATAACCGTGAGAAGATCGACTGGGGTGTTTTTACTAGCATCAGCTTCTAAGCCAGCAAACTGTTCAACAGAAATGTATGTTAAACTATTTCAAGTCAGCTGGCAAGAATAATGTGTAGATGAGGGTAAGGATCTGTAGGGCCATAATTATAGCTGAAAGTTGGACCTTATTGTGTAAGCTTTCAGATCTATGTACTAATACCCAGTCTGGTGGTTCCAAAGACCAAACCCAATTTCAAAAAGGAGAATCTCCCAAGGCTGCCAGAGATTCACTGGTATCAAAGCATCAGATACAAGAAATTCCATGCTTGCAACCACTGGTGGACATTTTTGAAATACCTGGGCTTGGCTTTAAATTTTCTCTACCACTTAAAAAGAAAAACAAAAAGGCCCTAAAACTCATATGAGTATTTGGGAGCCGTTAAAGATCAGTGTAACTGTCTGGAAGTACAAAGTGTTGTTATTCTAGTTTCTTAGCATCTTAGGATGTTTTAGTCCATTAAGCTCTAAGCTACACAAGAGGATTAAGACCCTTCCCAGGCAGGCTTTCCTCACATGAGGAGTATTTTTACTCTTGCTGCAGCAGAGCTGAAATCACACAAATTGTCCCCATGAGCAGAGCTTGCAAGATCAAGCCCAACAGAAAATAAAATTGCATGTGTGAATGCACAAGCATACACTCCTTCCCAAAGACAGGACTAGAACCACACTCATGGAAAAAAAAGGGGCTAAACAAAACTGGGAAACAGTTTTGCATTCTGGGTTCTAATTTTGCATTGTATTCTGACATTTGAAGATTATATGAAAGTTGTCTACATTGCTGTTGGGATTTCTGCTGTTATGTGTGGTGTGAAGCCAGCTTTGTCTACTCCAGTGCCCACTAGAATTAATTAATGTTTTTCCAAAGCGGCTTTGTGTCAAACGCTGTAAGACAAAAGCCCTGGGAGTTTTATAGCTCAATTTTAAAAACAGTCTACTATAAATTGTTAACTAATTTATGCTTCAGTGGTGTGTGTTATCTCTCTATTGTAGTCTGTCACAGCACAGAGAGTAATATAAAGAAAAACCACTGTAAATAAAATCATCCCTTTCATGAGAAGCACGATATCTAGTGTTATGATATACACCATTTCTAGCCATTTTGGAAGAAAGAAATATATCCTGAGCCAAATTCAGCTTATCACTTATACAAACAGAGATCAAATGTTGTCCCATTGAGTTAGCTCAAATTTATGTCATTGTAAACAAAAGGGAAACTTAGCCCATTCATTACTACACGCACTGTCTCAAGATTCAATATTCTGTTGTTTGCTTTCTTAGACTTAAAATAAACTGCCTAGAATTGACTTTTACAGACCTTGCTTTGGCATAATACAAATGTCACAGCAAATGTGCTGATGAGCAGAGAAGGGCTATTTCAGGAAGCAGCACATGGCAGAAGCTCTGAGAGCCCCCTCACATCACTGCTGCCCATCTCTTTGCCTAGCACTGAGCAGTTGCCACAGCTGTGAGCACCTCAAACCACACACAGATGCTGATCCTTGCTGTTACAGCAGATGCCATAACAGAGGAAGCACCACACTGATCCATCTTTCACCTTCAGGTTTATTAGCCATGCAAGGCTTCCTCTGCTTTGCAATTCATTCTGCTAACAGGAAAATTTCAAAACATCTCCCTCAACCAGATGTTATACTCCTAAAATTCTTCATACTGGCAGTGTTTGCATCTGGTCTCAAATTGCAAGCTGTTCCCACCTAACTCAGTGTCCTTTCCTTCCTTCCTTGCTCTTCTTCTCGTCAAGTTCAACAATGCCTCTGTGCATGCAAGTTTTTGTGTATGCTATGAGCAGCTTCAAGCTTTAGTCACAGGAGGGAGGAGGGACAGGCAAATCTGCAGTGGTATCACATTTGTACAGGTAAAGCAGTTTGAAAGTCAGCAATGTAGCCAGTTTCTCCCATGCTTGTGCAAACTCTGGGATATATCACTCCATTTTCCATGCCCAGGTAAAACAGTTGGTTTCTGGGAAAATACTAAATATAATCTGTCAGGAGTTTGTACAAATAACACATCTCAGCAAGTCATCGGGCAGCAGAGTCCCCTTTCTCACCTACCCCATTTTAACAGCAACAACAGAAGCAGCAGCAGCTTCCATTCAGCTTTGGTAACTAGCATTGCCAGGCATTAAATATCACTGCTACACACAGATTTGCACCTGCCACGTGCTCACTGCTCCTCTAGAAGGCAAAAAGTGCTTCTTTCCCAAGTATATCTGCCACCCATCCTATGCTATAAGAAATATCAGGACTTAAAAAATCATGAGCCTTAAAATCTACAGCTTTTGTATTTAGTATTAGGGTACCTGGGCGAGAAGCTCAGTTCCAGATTTCAGTTTCTATGTTCAACAACTACTAGTTGAACAAATCAAGTAAAGCATGCAGTTCCTGTTTGGACAGATTACGGATGGATTAAACTGAGCTAACTTTGCTGGTTTGTAAGCTTGGTAATTTGACAGAGATCAACAGTTATTGGTATATTATCAAGGTATTTACAATTGTTCTGCTTATAGAAATCCTGATAAATTTGTAATACACAAAGCTCATATGCAGTTAAACAATATTTAATTGAAACTGCTAATCTTCCAAGTAGTAGACCAGAGATGGAAGAAATGCTATTGCCATTAAGATATTGTTCAAGAAGGTATTGGCAAGGGAATTTGTTCATCAAATCAGGCCCAAAGCAAGTAGCCAAAGTGCTACTTCTGCACTTGGGGGTTATCTGAATCTGGATTAGAGTTTTGTGACTGGAAACATATCACAAATCTCTTTCATCCAGTCTTTCAAATCTTGAAAGTCCCAGCAGATAGAATAGGAACATAAAGCTTGTCTATAGTCAAAAGCCAATTCAGTTTATCAGTTTATGTGCTTAAAATACAATAATGATTCTGGATAACTCCGGGGTATTTCCTTACGTTTAGCTTAAACTCTTAATTAGTTAAAGCAACATGGGACACATCTCAGTATAAAGGCCTGCGGAGTGAGATATCCATGGCTAGTTCTTTTGCTGTAATCACTCTTGATTCACAAAGTTTCTGTGCCTCTGGAGATTGCTTGTGCAACCTCAGGAACATCACTTGCACTCTATGCCTCAGTTCTCCTGTTTGTAATGGGGCAGCTTTATGCCACCAGAGCATATATTCCATTGCCATGTTGGTGACCTCAGAAATCCCTGTGACCATGTGGATGTAGAGGTAAGACCTTTCATCCAGCAGAGTCTGGGTTTGGAATAAGACTTCTCACTCAAATCCGTCTCCATCTGCAAGTGAATCTAGATTCATACTGCTTCCCTGTTAAACATTTTAAATATTTGCATCCCAAGGAAGTTTTGGAAGGGGAGAGAGAGTACAGTGTGTATGGTACAACAGAAGAGGGAATGAAAAGAAGAAAGTCTGGAGGGCATATAGAGAAAGCATGTACGCAGAAGAAAATAGGGAGTTACCTAGTACTGTGCAGCATTTGTGCCTCATGGGTTAACGTGGCTAATCAGTATTATTTTGATAAATAACAATTCATTAGCCTCTTAACTTGAACATCTTTCCTTCTGTAGCATGGATGAGAGCCCTAGAAAAGCAGGCGACCCTTGGAGCAACCCTTGTGCCCCTGAAATCAAAGAGTCCAACAGATCCGCCTCCCACCCAGAGCTCTACATCGTGGGCCAGGGGCTGCAGAGGGACTGACTGCAGAAGAACCCAGGAAGGCAGAGGCACAAGCAAGGCCTGAGGTTTGCAGGAGGGAACAGCCTTACCCAAGCCTCCAAACACCACTCTGTTATTTTTAATCACAAGGAAACAATACGATGGCATTGCATCTAAAAACCCAAATCTCAGTCTCCAGAGGAAATACCAGAGTAGTAACCAGCTGCTTCTCCTTCTGATTGCAATCTAGGATTTAATTCAAAGGTTTACTTTTAACAACAGAAACACTTCCCAGTTCTGAGAGCTTGATGCAAACTGATTCAGAACTTTCATGGAATAAATTCAGGCCCCTGGGCTTCCTCAGCCCAGAGCAGAGGAGCTGAGGGGAGGCCTCACGGCGGCTGCAGCTCCTCACAGGGAGCGGAGGGCAGCGCTGAGCTCTGCTCTCTGGGGACAGCAGCGGGGCCCGAACAGTCATGAACCAATTGAATTCTATTGCAAAATATAAATGACTTCAACAAAGTCACAACTTTATACTAGGTTATTTGTGAACTTTTATAGAGAGAAAAAGACCAAATACAAGTTAAAACAAAAAATGACCCTTTTTATTCAAGGGATATTAGAAACGTTATTTCCTCAAAAAGACTTTGATCTTCTAAAGCATCTTTGATTATCTTGTAATCTCATCATCTCTAGTTCTCAGGATACAAGGCTTAATCCTGATTAGAGTAGTTTTGTAACAGCCCAATCAAACGTCCTGAGGCACTTAAGGACATGCTAAAAGAAAAAAAGGAAAAGAAAAAAGAGAATCCTGTTCTCTCAGAAAGAGGTTTATATTCTAGTTTACGCAGTTTGAAGGGATTTACTGTGACTTCTAGACAGATTCCTGCTAATGAAAACACAAGATACTGACAATTGGTTAATCATAGGCTGTTACAGCACCCACTAAGATAGTTTAAGAATTTACTGGATTTTGCTCATAGAACTAGTTTGTCGTCAGAATTAAGATGCAACTTTTTAATTTACCTAATTTGACTTGTTTTTATATGCCAGTACAGAAAAAGATCCAGAAAAAGACTCATTTCTAGTCCTACTTTGGTGGGAATAGCTTTAGTTTTTCCTACAGTTTTCACGATGATGAACACTTCATCTACATGCAGAATTTTTAACCCTCTCTGGCCACCTTCACAATGAGGGAATTGAGGCTTGCCTTATGCTGTACAAGGGACCCCTTTGGTTACTGAACTCCTCTGACTTTTACAATAGTGCCTTCATCACAACCACCCATCTTCAATAAACTCGGTGCCATTTTGTACCATACACACAAGAAAACCTTAATTGTAGTATTTAAGGTAAAGCATTGAATGTAAAGAAGTAACTTGTAGCACATAGATGCTTTGGATCATTGGGGGTCTGTGAGCGTGAGGTGACAAAGTAGCCATACCCAGGGCTTACAGGTAGGAGATGTCAGCAGATCCACATTGTAATCACATGGACAGATACGCTATTCCCTATAAAATGGGGAAATCAACAAGCAGATGCTGCAAGGGTCCTCAGCAGAGCAAACTCTGTAATTCAGTTCTCCTCCTCATCAGAAATTTTGTCCACTCCCATTGCATTAAAATTACGCATACATTTTGTACGCATTTTGGATTCATCTATTCTGCTGGCATTAGCTGTCAGAACAGAAATAAACCAGAAACATGACAGCAGAATTTTGGCACTTTGCATGCCTAAATGTGGTGTTGAAGATGAAAATGCAAGAGCAAAAGGACAACTTCTGCTCAGTTGCTACAGTCATTTCATTCCTTCATGGCCTAATGCTGAAATTTCTCAGCATCCACGATGGGTGATAACTGAAAGTATGTTATTTATGCCCCCCCGAGCAGCAAATTTTTCTGTGGTGTAAGAGCTACAGCAGCCCACAGAGAAATGCTAGAGCAATCAAGCTGAAAACCTGCTCACACATGTGCTGGCTGGACACGAAATCAGCCAAACCACCTTTCCCTGATTGAAAAAGGCTCTCCTGAAGACATGTCACATAAGCCAGCTTCCAGTACAGCATCCGTTCCAGTTTTGATTAAGGTCATGTCATCCGGATGCTCATCTCAACCATAGTTCCACCTAAACACTGCAGCTGTTGAGGGATTCTAACATTGCCCTAAGGAGGTTGCAGCAAACTGAGCATTATATTCAATAAACAGCTTCTCCACTTGCGATCTACAAGTCTGTATCATGAACTCATGACTATGTATAGCTAAGAGATTCTCTTCTGTACACAACCCTTGCAAATAAGGTGTTTACCTTCAGCTTGTATTAAAAGCATGAGGTTGAGAGTAACAATGATATGTAGAAAGCAACAGCGTGGCTGACCAGTTTTTAAAGAAATGTTATTGTTTGTTTGTTGTGACATTAATTTTTTTGGATATCATTTCCATTTTTCCTAAATTCAGTATTTCTGAAATACAGCTGTTTGTAAGACCATGCTCAATTTCAAGATGTATTTTTTACTGATGTAAATAAATCAGAGTTTTATACGCAAGTTATGAGTTTGATCTCCCTTACATTCTGTCTGACGTTAGCACAAATCTCAATCTAACATTATGCTACCGATTCCTTACTCAGTGCACTAATGAGTGCCCTTTGCTATGAAAAGTCCTTTTGCTTCTTTCTTCCCCAGCCCAGCACAAGTTTGTCTTGTTTTGTGTTTCTCTAGGACGTCAGTGAAATAGGTTGCATTTTCATTCTGCAAATATGCATTTTTAGGCTACAAAATCCAGCCTAGACACCAACAGACCAGAACAGAGGTCAGCTGTGCTTCCGCCTCCATCTGTCCTGATTTAAGCTTGAACTACCTGGCAATTCTGTACTCCATTCAGAGTTTCTACATACAAGCCTTTAATGGACTCATCATTTCATACTCTCAGCATCCGTGGATGACCCAAAAGCACTATACACCCCCAGTTACTTTATTTGACTTCAAGAAATACCCCAGATAGAAATCTATGCAGGTGATAAAAAAAACAGCGTATTGCAGAATTTTCAGTGCCACACTTCTTAATATCCAAAGCATTTCATAATTATTTATGAAGTCTTATTATTAAGAGAAATATTCTGAGAAGTTATGCCTTTTGTTTTGGGAAGAGAAGAAATCACAGGACAGAGTTTAAGTAACCTGTCCTTACTGTCACAGCTCATCACTGCGGAACTGCCAACATCTACTGAAGATAGATTCTTCTAGATTAACAAGTCATGAAACCTCCCACATCAGATAAACTCAGTGGCATCATGATTGCAGCATGTACACTGCAGGTATGAACTTCAAACTGAGATTTAGCTCTTGCTGTGCAAGATGCTTGGTGCATCTTCACAACAGTATATTGGGCTATCTGAAAACTTAGTGCAAAGGTAGCAAGTATGCAGTTCTTCCTACTGACCACTTTGAATGAATAATAAAAATATTAGTCAAAAAAAGGATGTTCAAATATCAGTAAATGCTCAGCAGGGGAAGGTCATCAAGGCCCAGGGCCATATTATTCCTCTGATCCTGTTTCCATTCATCTCATGTATGCCTGCCCTGCAGCTATCCTGTACCACGCTGCTTGCATCATCATCTGCAGCCTTCGCAGCTCCAACTGCTTTCCGCATTTCAAAAACTCATCATATTCTTTCCTTTTTCTTTACCAGTACAAAACTCTGAGTGCATTAAGTAACCCTGTAAGGATTTCTGGAGATAGACGATCTAGTGTACACCCTTTAACAATGTTATTTTAAAGGAGAAAGAGGCAATAAGCCTATCTTACTCCATACGAATCCCTCCTGCTTTAATAAAGTTTTCCTTAAGGCATAGATGAGCTGATTATATAGCAATTAAAGAGAAACCAAAAGCTTTTGATGCTTCAGACTGAGCCATTGGGTCCTTAGTATACGAAAGAATCAAAGCTGAAGCTTAAGGATGCTAACAAAGACCTGTCCTTCCCTACAGCATTGCTGTAAAGCTATGAACAATACTTCCCAGGCTTTCCACCACAAAGATAAGCACCAAGGCCAAGATCACTCTAGAGATAAAACCTAAACCAAGAAATTCACTAGCTGCTCAGCTTTTAAAAGCAAGTTCGAGCCAATCTAATAGTGCAATTTCCATCTTGCAACCTTACTTCCTCTTAAGCCTGCTTAAACTGGGCTTAAGTGTAATAACTCTTTCTTCCTAACTGGAAATTAAGCCTGCCAGTACAATTTAATGATTTGTTTTTAAAAACAACTTTTTTTTCTCCACTGTGTAGCTTCATGATTTATGAATGTAAATATAGTTAACACATGGGCAATCAGGGCACAAGGCAATACATCTCTCTGGATTTTTCTAAATACTGATTTTTTTTTATTCAATAGCCCAATATCTATGTAGATCCCTTTATCTTCATATTTCAGAGAAAACACATGCATATACATGCTTGCATTTATCATCATAACAGCCTGGCATGCAAGCGTGTTCTCTGTATCGCATTTTTGTCCTGTGGATAATCCATGGAGCACCATGGATGCCCTCCTGTCCCACAGGGATCTGCAGCTGAGCAGCCAGTAAAACACAGGAGTCCTGGGAGGCAGTTTCCTATTCCTGAGCCTTAGACAAATTTCGTATCACAGCAATCTGTGTAGCAAATTAACAACAAATGGTAACAGAGAGTCCTAAGGTGCAAAATAAAGAACGAATCTCGAAAATAGTATGGACAATTAAAAAAATATAATAGCATATTCTTCAAATTGAGAAACCTCAGCTCTTCAGAACTACATGTTCTAGAAACAGCAGAGAAACCACATACTGCAACTCTATGCTCTGCTCGCCCTGACAAGTCGAAGATTTTCTATTTCTACAGCATTCCCTTATTCCCTTGACAGCCAAATAACTAGATTAGCTTTTACACAGAGGAAAAAAAAAAAAAAAAAGAAAATACACCACCTCTGCAAACATCACAGCACTAGGAATACAGTAGGCATTTAGATGCTCAGTGCATTCCCAGTTTCCCTCAGCAGACCAATGGCTCTGCATCTCTCTACTCCCAACATACAGTGAAGGTTGCTGTGACCTCTTCAAAGGCTGTTTGCAGACAGCAAAAATAGAAAGGCATTTCTCTAAATAAACAGCACACTAATAACTGTAACAGTCATTTGATAGGTTTAATTTAGATTGCTTTCAGCTAAAATGAGACCTGTGTGAGCCTCTGTAACCTTCCAGTGCTACTTCCCAAGAGACTGATACGTTCAGAAGTACAAAGCAACAGCGCTAAGGCTGACCCTCTCCATTCACCCATTTTTGCACAAATCAGTTCTGTGAGAAGATGAGCAGCTCTGAAAGCTAGTGAGGTGCCCAATGGATCCAATCATCTCGACTCAAATTTTCCTTTCAACCAAAATTTGCATAAAACTGATCCAAGGCCCAAGCTACAACTGAATTAGTTTTGTAAGTCAAGCACGTACCAGTCCTCAGAAGCGTCAGAAAGAGGACCCTGCATCATCCACACTTGTTTGTTTGCATGTTTTAAGACTACAAAATGCCTCTGGTATGAAAGAGCAATGACTTTAAAAAAAAAAAAAACACTATCCTACAAACAGTACGGTTACTAATTAAGTGTTGAGTTTCACTATTTTTACTATTACGTATTCTAAGGTTTGGAGAGAATACTGGAAGAACGGGCAGGTCATTTCCATAATTTTATCTCCAGGGAAAACCTTGAAAGGGCGCATTCACTGTGCTGGTTGGTAATGGTTACCCTGTATGCTCACAGGCTGAAGAGGGGATTCGATTCTTCCCTGTGATTTGCTACCTCGCCTGAGCTGTACGCAAAGGGCAGGATTAGATCCATAGTTGAACAAACACACACAGACACATGAAAGAGATTTTGTCCTTCAGAAAGCCTAATTAACACATCACACATGCATTTTCCCCAATAATAACAGAAATTGGCAACCATGCAGAATATGCTGTCAAAATGTTATGGTTTGCACTAGGCTGTGAAGGGTTTTTTCCCCTCAGGCAGAGCAATAATGGCAACTACAAATAAAAACGTAAGTTTAAAAGATTCAAGTGATTATGAAATGAAACAATTTTTTTTAAAACTGATCACACAATCTACCAAGAGCTTGGGCTGAACCCAGGAGTGCACGTTCCATCCACATGGGAATTTGTTACAAGGTGAAGCGTTGGCCCATGGCAAAATAAATTATCACATAGCTCTCTGCTGAGCAGTTGTTCAGGATTGGGTATAAACATAAGCCATGGCACTCAGGTGAAGTCTCCAGGGACTAGAAACAGAGAAACATCACGCTTTTATTTTTTTTTTTTTTAAGAAACAGTAGAAATGAGGACCCGGGAAACAACAAATTGGTGAGCCACACCTCAGTGCCTGGGAAGATCATGGAACAGATCCTCCTGGAAACCATGCTAAGGCATATGGAGGTGATTCAAGACAGCCACTGTGGCTTCAGTAAGGACAAATCTATGATGGAGCGATTCCTGCAAGGCCTTTGATGCAATCCCACACAACATCCTTGGCTCCAGCTGGAGAGCTATGGATTAGAGTGATGCTGTTCAGTGGGTAAAGAAGTGGCTGGATGGCGCACACTTGCAGCCCAGAAGGCCAACTGCATCCTGGGCTGCATCAAAAGAGGGATGGCCAACAGGGAAAGGGAGGTGATTGTCCCCCTCTGCTCTGCCCTCGTGAGGTCCCATCTGGAGTACCATGTCCAGGCCTGGGGCCCCCAGCACAAGGAGGATACTGAGCTGTGGGAGCAGGTCCAGAGGAGGGCGCAAAGATGCTCAGAGGGTTAGAGCACCTCTCCTATGAAGAAAGGCTGAGGGAGCTGGGCTTGTTCAGTCTGGAGAAGAGAAAGCTCCAGGGAAACCTAATTTTAGCCTTTCAATACATAAAGGTGTGTTAGAAGAAAAATAGAGACACATTTTTTCCAAGGTCATTAAGCAATACGACAAGGGGTAATTGTTTTAAATGGGAAGTAGGTTTAGATGAGATATAAGGAAGAAATTCTTTTCTCATAGGGCAGTGAGGCCCTGGCACTGCTGCCCAGAGCTGTGGGTGCCCCCTACCTGGAGGTGCCCAAGGCCAGGTTGGATGGGCCCTGGGCAGCCTGAGCTGGGGTGGGGGGGGGCAGCCCTGCCCATGGCAGAGGTTGGGGCTGGGTAATCTTTAAGGCCCCATCCAACCAAACCATTCTATGATAAATGTATTTGAGAATCCCTTCTCACCTATCATTGGTCTCATGGTCAACTCATCCTTCCACAAGCAAATCACAAACAACGTTATCTGACTGCTGTTCCAGGTAAACATACACCTACATGCCTTTTAAAAAGCAGTTTACCTTTTCCCCGTGAAAGACATTTCCTTTTCTTATGTATAAAACAAGATAAAAGGCATCTATGAGCCAGAAATAATTCAAATTGCAAATGTGCAAAGCTGTGGGATTTGGGCTATGTTTACTTTGTCCACATCTTTTGTGAACACAGAATATGTCTGCTTAGAAACATGTATACAATACAGGACTTTTCAGGTACACTGTGTCCCAAACACATTAAGAATTGATGCCACTGCAATACTAAATAGCAGTAACAGAAGGAACAAAGAAATCTTGGCAAAATAGAAAGAAATGGAGAGTACCAGCAAGGAAATACTAAGGTGGCTCAAATGTATTCCTTATTGGAATTGCATTACAGAAGACCTGTTAGTCTGAAATAAAGATCTTCCTACAGGTGTGAGATGACCACTCTGGTCATGAGGAGAGTGCAGGCACACCTGTCACCATTACTTTCACTGGAACTCTTAATTGCAGGATCAATGGAGGATGAAAGAGTAGCACCTGCAAGCAGCTGCCAAATCACACTGTGAGGTCCCACTGCTGCAAGAGCAGCCTGCTAGAGGTCCAGCCTGCAAGAGCACCTACTAAAGCAAGTGGGACGATTTAGTTTTGCACTGGGTGAAGCTGAAATTAAAAAGCTGCCAGAATAAACAGTCAAAGTAATAGAGATCCAAATATTGGCACAATTATACCTATATGAAAGTCACCTTATTAATAAGAGCCAATTTTCCTTTGGGGATAGAGCTAGATGATCTTGAAGGTCCCTTCCAACCCAAACCATTCTATGATTCTACAATTCAGTGTTTCAGCACAAGGACTTGCACCGATAAAAGTGCATCAGTGCTAAGCAGTTTTACAGCCTATATTACCCTAACAGCATACACAGAGGACAGGTGCAGAGAGGTATAGACACGAGTATATAGAGCGCATCCTCCTGCAGATAAAACCAGCAGCACTCGAATCACATGGGATGTGAAATTTCATGCTGTGCCCAAGAGCCTGGGCATAACTCAATACTGAGCACGTATGTCCTGCAACACAGCAGGCAATGACAGCCTTCACTCCGGCCTCCAGATCAGAGTTTTTACTTTCTGCTTGTAAACGCAGCAGAGGTGAAACGTGCTAAACAGCCGTGAAAAGAAGTACAGCCTTCATTTATCTGAGACACAGCTATTAGCACAGAGAGATTTTGCAAGCTCTTTTGTCACTGCTGATTGCATTTCAATACCATTTGGGAGGCTTCAAGGATACACGGGGCAGTCTGTTGGCCCAGCAGTCACTGTTATTGTCAGCCACTGATACCAGGGCAGAGCGGAGGCTTAAAGATTCAGGCCAGCTCTAATTTTAGCTGGAGTGGTTTTCTCACCTCTGCTTGCATCAAAAGCTTTATCCCGGGATCAGGATTCAGTGTCAGCTGGCAGGGATTTGTTAGCAACGCCAGCACTTTTATTCCCACCACCGCTACTCCACAAGGATGAAAATAGCCGCCTCAGTGCAGCCCCTCTCCCTCCCCTTGACTGAAGGGGCCAGCAGCTGGCTCCCAAGCCCACCCTTAACCTTAGCAAAAGCAAATTCTGCCAGTTACCGTAGTTATGCTCTGTGACACAGCACCTCAGCACAAGCAGCTCCCTTCTGGTGGACTCTTTAATTCTCTGCCCCAGCTCTTAGCAGTGCCACAAGACAGCATCAGCCTTATTTACTACATTAACCTTCAGTCACAGCATGACAATGCGGGAACTTGCTTCCTGGTCTTCCCTCCCCACCACCCTTTCTATTTGCCGTTCATTTTTCCATATCAACCCCCATTCCCAAAGCGTTCTTGACACCAGCAAGATCATAGGTTTACATTCACACACACGCACACACACACACAGGGTTTTCTGGTTGCATGGCTGCAGGGAACTTGGAGAGCTGGGGTGTAATACATCACTGCGGGCAAGTGCCCCGAGCTGCAGACAAGCCACACCACCACGCACAGGCTGCGACTCTTGGTGAGAAGAAAGTGCCCACATGACAAAATGATGGGTTTTGCAGGGTGGACTTGGAGCACATAGCATTGGTCTCTCCACCCACACGACTTCATCCTCCAGAGCTCTTGTGCCCTCTTACGCTGGGAGACAGCACAAGGTCACTACCCAGTGTCTAGGGAAACACGAGCTTTCTGCAGTCCTTAATGGTACTCCTACCACATTATCCTTTCTCCCCTTCCACTGATGACAGTGCTCTTACCTTCAGCAGGAGAAGACTGCCTGTGACAGCTGGGATCTCTCTCAGGGCTCTGACAGGCTGTAGGGTAGAGGAAGCCAACAAACAAGATTGCCACATGTACTTTTTGCTGTGCTAACTTCTGTGGACTAGCAGCTGCACTGCGCAACAATCAAATGAGTTAAACTAGCCCTATAAGCGCAGCTTGCAGTCTCCTTTCTGATAAGATCTCTAGAATAATATTATAATAAAAATAAGTTAGAAAAAAATATCAATTTTCTTTTTACTAGTTCTAGAGGAAGGTTCAACACTGCCCTTTTCCTAGCTTCCAAAAACCTTAATGGCTACACAACAACTTATCCCATGCACCTGTGCAAACAGGTGGCAGGAGAGCTCATCTGAACTGCATTAAAACTTACCATTTAACCCCTGCTTCTCTCTACTTGCTGCAACTCACACTTCATTGGCTAAATTTGACTTCTCTGTGGTAAGACATTGCCTCTGTTGCAGGGAAAGTATCTTGGCTGGAGAGGTTTTTTGTTTTAAAAAACGCAACAAAAGAGCAAACAACCACCTAGACAGAAAATAGGTAGCAGCAGGCAGTGCTTTATTCTCATTTACTCTGGGGCATGCATGAAAGGAATGCTCAAGGCCAGCAGAGAGTTAATAAACCAGTTACACAAGTTACTTTTTAAACCTACTTTGCAAGTCCTACAACTAAACACATAAAAAATATGCTAAAAAAAAATTATTGCCTAAAAGCAGACCTCATGCAGCAGCCAACTTCAGCTGCTTAATGAAGTGACACAGTTCAAGATCTGCAGTTTAAACTCAGCCACCCTCTCACATTCTTCATTCCCACTTAGTGCTTTTGGTGCATGATGGTACTCTGCAGAACACCATCACACCTGGTTTTGGTGAACCATTACTAAAACTTCTCAGGACACCAAACTGTACCATACCTACAGAACCATGGCTTCTAGCAGCCTCTGCAGGATCTCCTGACACACCAGAGTCTCAGAGCAAGTCCCTGGCCTAGATCCCATGCCATGTCTTTGCAGAAAGACAAATAATTCCACCGCTTCAGTGCCGTACTGAAGAAGTGTTTCCTGAAGAGGTGACCCAATGCAGCAATATTATGTAGCAAGTTGGAGTTATTTAGCTTTAGACATACAAAACAGGTGCAGCAAATAAATGTAAAACCCCAGGACTCGGATGGACAGATCTCCCTGCTTATTCTTTGGCTTCCCAACCTCATGCAAGGTCCTTTTACCTGCAAACTCCCATAGCCCCAGTGTGTCTCGTACCATTATTTTTCAATTCTTTCTTCTCTCCAAAACTTCCGTTTTAGTTTCTCTCACAATTCTACCAGTATGTGAACATAGATCAAGCTGCTCTGTTTTCTTACCTGAGTAAGCATCAGCACCTGCTACTTTCAGCTCATCCTCTTTTCCTTCATGATTTCTCCCCTTTGTACTTCCAAACCTTTGTGTGGTGAAGAACTGGCACTTACCTTCTCTCCTGAATCTCAGGTCAAGTTGTGCTTATTCATCCATAGATAAGGCAAACACAGAATTTCTTAAAGGACAGATTTTTTTTCTCTTTATCTATCTTTTTAGACATTGAGAAAATGTATATGTTAAACAAAAATTTGGCTTTATTTCTTCCATGGTGCCAATCACAGCTTACCTCTCTCCAGCCTCTGTAGGACTCCCTCAGCCCATTGTTGCCCCAGGACCTCTGTGCATCAGCCCGTGACATGGGGAAGGAAAGGGGACTACAGACAAGATACATCCCTTGAAAAAGGAGGGAAATTTCAGCAAAGCTGAGGAGATTTCTCCTGTTCTGGTACCAGAGAACTTGACCTGTGCATCTGCCACTGCACTGGCAGCAAGCTATCGAATCCTGCAGCTTGCATGTTTCCAAAACCCATCTCTTACTTTGTAAGTGAATATATATGCACATCTCTCACTTTCCAAATATGTATATAAATATATTAATTTCCTTTTTACAGTTACAAATTGCATTTACACGTGGGTTTTTATTTTTTTCACGTCTATGTAAGTTCTGTAGGAAAAAGGAGCTCAAGAAATACAAGCTTTGAAAAATACTTACTTTAAAAAACAATAGCCTACATCAAAATAGACTGTATGTCTGTAGCTATAAATTCTGTAGGATAAATCTGGTGCTTCAAAACCAGAGTAAAACCAATGCCGGGGTCTCTGCCAGCTGCATGGAGGGCACCAAGCCTTCTTCACTGACCATCCAGGTCCAGAACATGCCAAAGGTGTTTTGCCACGTGTGGGGGCTGGCTGGCAGCATGCTCTTTGAGGCTGGAGCCCATCTCTCGGTGGAGACTCTTGGCAAGCTTGGTGACTGCAGCCCTGACATTGCTGCTTCGCCCGGGCAGGACACCATTTCCAATCATGTTGCTCAGGAAGAACCAGAGCACGGGCAGGGCGTAGCGCTCGACCACGTGGGCTTTCCAGGGATAAACAGATGCCACAAGCACTGCCAGGCAAGAGAGACAAGTTTCTTAACAACCTCAGTGCAAGCAAGTACCTACCTGTAGTTTTGGTTCTTTGAAGGCTTTTCCAGTCAATGCCAGCAAGTGCAAAGAACCCAGTGATCCCAAAACAGGCTGATCGTATATTGAAATGAATGCATTGACTAAGAGACATGATCTAGTGGGGAAACACTGGTGGTGGGTGGACGGTTGAACCAGACAATCTTGGAGGCCTTTTCCAACCTTGGTCATTCTATGATCTTATGTCTACTGAGGACCTTAATTTCTCCAAATCAGAGGCTTTGTGTCCAAGATAGACTTACTCAGCAAAGCACATCATACACCTTTTGTAATTTATTTCACTAACTACTTCTATATTACCAATGACAGAAGTGACAAATCTGTTTATCTCCATGAAGAAGTTGTCTAAACCAGCTGCAGAGGATTTTGAAATGCAGCTTAGCGAAATAATAGAAAGCTTTCTAATAAAGAGGATGATTTCTCTTTGGTGACCTTTGATGAAAAATGCCACAAGTCTAATCTGGCAGTGGCCTGTACTCAGTGGCACACAGCAAATGGCAGTACTATACCACATTTCAGAGCTCCAGCCCACAAAAGATGTGTGAAGCTTGACAGTCATATTAGAAACATTGATGACTAACTGGTATCTTTGGCAGAAAGGTCTGATTTGAGCTTTTTTCTCTCATACTTGGTGGCTTCTAATGAGCAGCTGTTTCCAACTTCAGAATGTCCAAGATAATAACCCAGACCCCACTGCTACAGCATTTCAGCATCTGACAACTTTGATAGCATTTATCCAGACAGTGCTCCCTGAAAGAGGGAAATAAAGATACAAACTCTTACACAGTGGGTTATCTTTAATCAAAAAACAAGCACTCCGGCTCTGAAATCTGCTCTCAGTCCATTACCCAAACTGAACTGTATTAAATGCAAACAAAAATTTACTACAGACAGACTCTTTGCATGGCAGATTTTGCTGAGAGATCAAAATCTGAAGTGGTCAGGAGACAGAGCTCTTATTTTCTGTTCAGTGGAAATGTTATGCAGTAACCATTCATTACTCTATAGGGGAAGGACCTTCATTCTCTGTACGCTGGTAACCCAGCATCAGTCATCAACATTTAAACAGCTGCTGCAAGTACTTAAGAACAGTTCTGGAAAACAGAACAAGGTTATTATACCTATTTTTAAATGGAAGTTGATTTGAGCATAAGTGCTTATTAAGCACAGCAGTCTCTATGGACTTTCTTAGGAAAAAGAGTTGCCTGTTCCCTCTGAATCCCAGAGAGAACATCTGCCCTCTCTAGAATAGTCCCAGTTTATGTTCAAATGCTTTCTTTCAAAAAGAGATTAAAACAACTGTAAAATTAAATTATATGTTTATGGTGATTTACTTTATTCAGATGATCTTTAAAGGCAGTTTTACATTCGCTGTGGCTAAACACATCCTTTTGAGATTCATAATGAAGAAGCAAAGCATATTAAACCTTGGATTAAAAGATGCTGGCATAATTAGCCATGGATTTAGCCCTAATTAAAGCAAGGTTATAAATAGCCTCCTCTAGCATTTACTGAGGTTATCATTTCTTTCACTCCTTGGCTGCTGCCACTCACAGTAAGCTACTATTATAAACCAATTATCAGCTGCATTTGTAGTGTGTAGGACACCACTGATACAGAAGCGGGCTGTTTGCACACCCTGAAATGGTCAGAGCAACATGTCACATCTGCAGCATATGCAGGGAGCCTATGTGGGTCAAACTTTTCTGCCCATTTCTTCCCCAAAACCTTGGCCTGCATATTCACCTTCCCTGTAAGATGTCAACTACAATGTCTGGGCTCTGCAGGATGCAGCCTCCAGCATTTCCCACAGTAAGACAAGAGTCCCATACTGACAAATCAAACCGATCCTCAGAAACACCAGTTGCCACACATTTTTCTATAGCATTGTCATTTGCTTCAGAAAAGGGAGCTCTCAGAGTCTTCCCTGACCTTTCCTGCACTGGACCAGGACGGGGTATTTTTAGCCCCTCTCATTCCCAGAGGGGCATCCTGAGATGCCCCAGTGAGAGCTCAGCACCCAATCTCACACTGCATACTGTGACAGCACGCAGGCAAACCCTGCCAGACACAGCTTCTAGGTGTATTTTGCAGGGTGGACAAGCCAGGGCCTTCTGGTGTTTGATGAGCTACTGAATACTCAAAGGAATGCCCACTCAATATCTGCTATTTCTCAAGAGAACACTCAACTTAAAAGCAGAGGTTGGCTGAAGCAGACAGTACCTGAGAGCTGCTCTGTGACATCCTGCATGGCTCGGCCGCTGAGGAAACGCACTCGGTGGGCCAACGCTTGCAGCAGTAACACGTTGTCTGAAAGAGAAACGTTGATTTCTGCTCACTAGAATAGGTTGTAAGGGTGAAAAAAATAAAAAAGAGGCAGAGGTAATGGCATTTTGTAAATAAAATACATTTCTGCTGGTTTCTGAGTTTGCGCTTTCTTTAAAGCTCACTTGAGAGGACTCAAAATTCACAAAGAAAAGCTTTCATGTCACACCTATAAATTCAAAGTAAAGTGCTGTACAAGGAGAAGTGTTACACATTTCTTGTCAGGGCCCTCAAAATTTAAATCACATGTAAGCAGGGCATGGGTTTTGCGTGACAGAATTTTGCAGAGGTGAACTTCTCCCACCTCGAAGAAAATGGGTGAGAAGGCCCAGAAGTCCATACAGCCATTCACTCCTAGTGGATAAACCAGTGTTAAATCTGTAAGTTACCTGTTGGGACCTACAGACAAGATTCCAAGTTACTTTTATCAGAGAGAATTACCTACTCATCGTCAGTGCCAGCTCCTCTCAGGCTCTTGTAACATCTCTGAAATCAGACCTTGGCACAGAGGCTGAAAAATGAACTGATTTCCCAGTACTTGACTGTCATATAAATTTAAGTTTTTCCTGTACTGCCTGTTGTTGATTTGAGGTCTTCTCTTAATTATAAAGTGTTGTGCAGATTGGTCTGCAGTCCTCCAGTCTTACCCCTTTGATAAGCTGAGTAAAGCTTCTCTTGGACAAGGAATGCTTGTGGGGTGGTTTTAAAATAGAACTGTGCTATTAAGAGCTCCTTTTAACATGAGGTATAAAAAGAGTGTCCCTACTGATCTTTTGGCAAGCATGCAGTAAAGGATTGATTCCGTTATTTCAATTAATTTTCTGCTTTGGTAATTACAGTCTTCTTGTTCACCTTTTCTAACAGACACTTTGCTTTTTTGCTCGCACTCCTGCAATATTGGCAGGTGCTGTTCTTCTCCAGAGAGTTACCCTACAGCTGCTGCTTTGAAAAAAAAAAATAGATAAAAACAACCCCAAAATGAGATCTAGAGATCTAATCCAGTGCAAAATGTTAATTAATACCATTGGTATCTACACAGGTTTTCATGGAAACAGTTGCGGTTTGGATGAGTCAGGGGGAATTGTTCATAGTCACAATTCACCTTCCAGTGGAAGGGCTTCAAATGCCCTGTGCCTTTTGAAACACTAAAAGCACCAGTCAATAACAAATTTACCCAAACTTTGCTTTAGCTGCCTCAAGAGACCAAAAGACTGAGTGGCGTTGTTGGCTGTTAGAGACAACAAGGCAGCAGGCAATTCAGTTCTTACTAACTTAGCTTTAACTCTCTGCATAAGGTGCCAGCTAAACCTGCTGGACACAGGACAGGCCCAACACTCACAGTAGGAGCAAAAGAATCTGCTTCTCCGTAATCTCGTTTTCACTGTGTTCAGCTCTTTGCTGTGCTGTTACTTACGGGAAAAGATTTCCCTTCTCTTCCTGGGGAGGGCTGATGACTGAGCGCTACAGGGGCTGCCCTCCTGACCCCACACCCCGGTGTCAGGCAGCAGCACATTTCTTTCATGACAGGGGACAGATGAGGATGAATGTAAGAGGAGAACAAGGTCTACGTCTTGGTGTCCAGGCTTGATCTGCCCAATTTACAAGGTGGCTTTGTTTTCTGTGGGCTTTGTTTTGTTGTTTTTTACATCTGAGCAATCAAGCAATCTTAAAACCAGCTCGCACTTCTGTGTGGGTCATTAAAGGTGACAGATGAGGAAATCACACCTCAAACTTAAAATCTGCAGCACCTCAGCGCAGTTTCAGAGAAATAGCTGGGCTCTCAGCTAGGAAACTCAGTGGAGCAATGGGGCAAGACGTTGCACGTACTCACTCTAAGCTAGAAGCATTGCCCAGTCCTTCAGAGAGTTCTGTTGTTGGGTTTTTCTGGTCATTTGCCTCTTGATTTTAAATTGTAAAGGCAGAAAATTTTAAAGCATGAGGAAAGGTTTAGCTGAGACATTTCATCAGTAGAACCTTCCTTTCCCCACTAAAGCCTGAAGTCTTGAAATTTCAAAATATTTCAGACTCAATTGTCTTTTTGAATTTGTTCTAATGCCCTTAAAAATGAACAGACCCACAAAAAACATACCCTGCCTTATTGGCTTGAACCTATGTCTAGGCAAAGTCTGTTTGATTAGCAACAGATGTGCCCTGCTCCTGTTCTGACATCTGCCAGCACTGAAAATTCATGGTGATCTCTCAAAATTGGTGAGAGGGAAAAGAGGACCAAATGCTCCATGCAAAACCTTGAAGGGATCTGGTTGCCGCATCCTCTGTTAGCAGGATTTGGCAACTCTTCCCCAACCACCACAAAAAATGGGTCAGGACCAAGAGCAGGACAAGTCTCACACCCTTGTCCCCACAACCTCATACTTGGGATGTAGAAAGGTAACAAGGTCAGCAAATTCACTGGATTCACAAAGAGGCTGATGTGGAGAAAGCTGTTAATTTCCCTTTAAGGCCTGCCTCTTCAACACTAAATTTTTCAGGCGTATTCACCCAGTGCTGCATTTTCAGAGCTGACATAAATCTGTGTGGCAAGGGAATTTACAGCAGACCTTGGCTATGTAGTTATTGGCTATAGCGATCTTGCCCCATGCAGAACAACATTTGGAACAAGCCATCATTTACAGCTAGATTTATACCTGTTTGTTCTAAAGAAATGAGCTTGGCAAATCATGAATTCACTTTAAAAAAATGAAGACAAAGAAGAAAGGTGGAAAGCAGACAGGACCAACTAATACCCATAATGTAGAGTCTTCCAGGAAGCTGTTCTGCAGGAGCTCTGATGCACCACTATCCCTTCACACCAACGGCAAAGCAAATCACCTAGGAAGTCAAACTGGGCCCAAACAACATCCAAAAGTCCCTTTGTCCCCGAATTCTACCTCAGCTGTACATCAGGATTTATTGTCCAGCTCCTTTTGTACCAAAGCAGACAAGCAGCACTGAAAGAAAGCCTCCCAAGAATTTGGGAAATGCTGGTACGCATTCAAGCTTGTCTGGGAAGTGGTGCATAAGGACTGCGCCATCAGAGCTCCTTGTTACCCAGCTCACCAGTTGGAGCTGGCAAGAATTCAGGGCCTTTGATAAATAGCATAAATGATATGAGTGATCTGCAAACTTGGCATCAGCCCTAGAAGCCAAGCACTTTATCTGGAACCTGCTTTTCTGCAGAAGATTTTAATCAGCATAATAAACTTCTGGTGAACACTTTTACTGATGGCATCCATCTTTCCGAAACCAAACTCCTTGCATGCACAAATGCACACCAGCTCTCATCTCACATTTCAGTAGAAGTCACAGCTGCAGTAAATGCCAGATGAAGAGCCTCCAGGAACTGGAAACTTCAGGTCACAGCTGCAGCAGTGACAGTGGTAGCACAGGTATCATCTGTGTGCTTCTAAATCTACACCAGGAGATCAAGAGAGAAACAGAAGGCCGTATTCATCTCACCAAATTCATCTCACACTTCACTAGGAAGACGCAAACACCTCCAGCAAACTACATGGATCTGCCCCTAGTGTCTCTCCCTGGTGGAAATATGTGCAAGAAGAATAGTCAAAGTCAGCGCCTCTCCACTGGATCCTTGCAGATAGATCCTCCAGTGGATCTAGCTGCCTAAAATAAAGTGCATAAGAATAACCCAATAGTCAGAGAGAATATTTTCTGCAAACTTAGAACTGTTTTTGAACTGTGTCTTCTGGCTGCAGCCAACCCTACCAGCCCTTCCTTCACTTGGAGCTGCAGCCAGCTCTCCATCCTTGTGCTCACTGTTGTGAATTATTAATATCAAACATAAAGCTGAGCTGAGAGGAAAAAAAATGTTAGTGGAAATTCTCTGCCCTTCACTCCAATCCCTTTATTTCTGCTTTTCTAATTCTCCTTATTTCTAGGTGACTGTCTGCAAATTAAAGCAAATTGAAACCTACGGCGTGTGAGGAGAAGCGGGGGGCTAACCTCAGGGCTGTGTCTCCATATACTTTTATTAAGAGAAACATACTACCCATGCACATATAATCAGTTTGCAGAGCAGACTGCAGCGGAATAGTTCCAAAAACACTGATGAAACAAGTAACAAGGTGATCCTGGCAGGCAGCAGAACTGTGCATCCTGCGGCAGGCCGTGTGGTTCAGGACACAGAGGAGATCAGAAGCTTACCTCCTCCCTACTGCAGTAATGTGTTTTACATCTGCAGGCATACTTGTGGCCTCATGTTTGAGCATCCAGAAAAGGAGATGATAACAGGCTCCTTACCCTAGCAGAAGCCAATGTATTTCTACCCTCCAGGCTGACTATCCATCAAGAATTTTCATCCTTCATCTGATGATCTCCCCCATGATCTCTCATAACACATAATCTTATTAAAATTTAAGTCTCAATCTTCAAATTCAAAGTAACATTTTCATTTGAGCTCTACATAGCTAAGCTACTGCCTAAAGACTGCAAAAAGAGTGAATTCAAAGCTTTAGGTCCGCAAAGGCCAGATGAAGGCTCTTGGCCAGATGCTTGGGAAAGCTACCGCTGCCTGAGCATGGAACAAAGCCCAGCAGAGCAAAGAGCCTCCACCACCCTTCCCATGGCATGCTTCAAGGGAAAAACACATTACTTTCACCTTGATTCTGTGGATATAAACTTACCAGAATGCATGTCTTAAAAATCTAATTCAGTAAAAACAGAACACATGCAACTTCCCAGGAGGAAGGGAGAAAATGGTCATGACATGCTAGTTACTTCCCTCATGCTCTTGTGGCAAGCGCTTAGGATAATGCCTACAATGTCCTCTCTACTGAATTAATAATCAGACATGTAACCCAGATAATAAGCAGTATCCATTCAGCTGCGTATCATGATGAGATACAACAGATTGGGTTCGAAAGAATTCAGACAGGACTTCATAAACACCTTGCAGCTGCTGAATATTTCCACAGACAACAACAGGTATCAATAGATGGGTGTTCACTTGGCTCTGAAATGGAGAGTCCACAGTTAAGAAAAGTCAGTGTCCCAGGTCAGCCTTACCTAGGTGAGCAATGGATGCTTCCAGCACCTTCACAGCTGCAGTGTAAATCCCTGTGTGCTTCGAGTTCAGGTTGTCAGTGACTGCTGCTATGACAGAGACCAGCACTGGGTGTAAGGTGTCTCTGAGAATGGGTATAACTGAAGCCAGAGCTTCCAGTGACTGCTGCTTCACTTTCTTATTGGAATCCTGAAGTCTCGGGACAAAAACATCAAAAATCTGTTAAGAAAACAAACAACATGAAAGCTGGGTTAAAACATCTGTCTTTCTGCAAGGGATGTAGAAACAAATTCCCAGCCACTTATAGACAAATGTAATCCTTTCTGTCAGGTCAGTGCTTACTAGCACAAATTCACTGTCTTTCTGTGGGCTACTTACTATAGTGTTTCCACAACCTCAGGCTGGTTTAAAAGATTTTCAAGTAGTATTACAAGGTTTGGGTGAGAACGGGAGTTTCTCTTCACCTATATACTATTCTACTGACCCCATACTAGTAATGCAAAGAATATCTTTGGTGTAAAGATATGAAAACAATTACTTATGTTCCCCATTTTTCTATAAAGTTGTTTCAAGAACTGAAAGTAGTTTTAACTTTGCCAAAACAAGGGCTGGATGAGATCCAAGTTTTGTTTTATCTCTCTGTCTCAGAGCCTGGGCCTGGAGGAGGGTGGGGCTCTGATGAATTCTTGAGGATCCACACCAAGTCTCAGGTGAACCACCTCTCTAGGGTAGACTTCTAGGGTTTAGCTTGTGCCAGTTCTCATTCAAGCACTGCCAACCACTTCACCAGGCACCATTTTCTGGAAAGAAGGAAAAAAGCAGCTGCTAAAAGGAGAAGAAAGCCATGTCTCTAGCTATATTTGTTACCTTGGCAAAAAGAGGAGAGGACCCCTAAGAAGGGTGAGAATAGTCTTTCCTAATCAGGAAAGAGATGAAAAGGGTAGTAAATGGTCTGAATTGTGCCTTTGTAAAAAAAAGATAAGTTTACAGAAGTATCCTTTAATTTTTTATTTTTAAATCAACACAGCACGATACTTCTCTCCCTCATCCCAAGCCATTCTTCTTCTGGAGAAGAACAGCCAAGCTTTCAATGTCTGGATTTCCTTTCTTTCCACCTAACAGAGTAGGAAACAACAGAAGCTACAGCAGCAGTAAATCCCATCATCGTCTCATGGACAGCACCAACAAGGCACCTGCCAGAGAAATACATCGGACTGAAATTGCTTGCTTTGAACATGGAGCTGAATTTAATTATTTTGAGTGAGAGGGGACCAGCCTGTCCTGAATGGCTACCGTGTAGTGCTGAGACAGATGAAGTTAATTTCACTGTGACAGGCTTGGAAAGGAAACTAAAAGGAAAGGAGCTATGGAGATGGCCTAGTTACCTGGACCATATTAGCTGAGATGAGCTGGGGGTTGCTTTTGCAGTGATCTAGGAGGAGAACGACTCCTTCCATCCGTGTCTGAAATTCCTTTGCTGTCAGGAGCTTGTTAAGCTCCTTGAGTTGTTCAATCTCTTCCACAGAGCGAAGCGATGTGCGCCGAACTGTCTGATGGGGTAAGAGGAGGACATCAGAGCTGGACCTCAAATTGGAAAGTAAAAACAAAGTAAGTCCTTTTGGTGATGACATCTTCAGTTAATTGAGAGGAAAACATCTTGAGGAGACTTCCTAATGATGTTATTTCAGCTAGATCCTGATCAGAAAAGCAACTTTGATCTCATGGCAATCGTTACAGGAGGCAACCTCCAAGTAACTTTGTCACTACTGGTTACTCAGGAAAACCAAGGCACCGAGGATAGAATTTATCTCAGTTATCTTCAGATGTCTTCAAGGTACTCATCTAGCATTCCTTTGTGGGGAAAAATAGGCACTACTTCAAAGTTATGGGTTGTCTATATTACAAGGAAATGAATTATCCTGGGGAAGTGCCTGTGTAATATGTATGGGAATCTGGATAAATAGTTCATATGCATCTGAACAGGTGAATCCCACTCAGAGAGATTAAATGGCGTATCTGAAGGGATTCAGAGAGTTGGTAACGCAAATGTAAACCTCAGTCATTCAACCCACTACTGAGCTCACAGTATTGTTTCCCTAGAGACAGATTCACAGCTTAGCAAACTCAGTGGAAACAATTCCCTTAGATCAACCTCTCTCTGGCACAAGTGCAGGGGGATCGTAACCACGGTAGTGAGGTATGTGGTCATCTTCTTGCCACCACTGAGTGCAACAGTGTGCTCTGCTGTCAGAGGAAAACAGGTACAAGTAGTTTTCTCACTGGAACGGGGAGGTAGCAAGGACTAAATTCCTATCTTAGATGCTAATCTGCAGCATTGAGGAAATGCTGTCCATCAGCCAATCAATCATGGGTCTGAATGACATAGACAGCTACATAAAAAGACCACACTGAGTTGTCTGTCTTCCAGAGTTGCTCAGGAATTGTCTCGCTGATGCTGTTTGAAAACAATTGATTTAGTCAAGTCAAACCACACGCATGGAAAATGCCATTTTGAGAATAGCATCTTCATTCCAGACTGGGATCTCTCATCAAAATTACCCATATTAAAAAAAAAAAAAAAACACACTCCAGTAGGATAAGGTCCTGACTCTGAAGTCAAACAGCAGAGACGTGACCCTCTCACAGCCTCCACATCACTGTCCCAACCACTGCACTGGCTCTTCTGAGCTGCCACTGGTCGTTCTCTCTTCCTCTCTCCATTTTTGAGGAAACCTACTCCCCCCCTAGAGAACTTGCATTCAGCCTAGTGCAGAAGCAGACTTTTTTCATTCTAGAAGGTTTTGCAGGGCATGAAACATACCCTGGCACAGTTCAGCCCCACCAGAAAGATTTTACTGAAGAGAAGACATAAAAAGCTTGTCACATGCTCTGTCAAATAAAACAGAAGAGTTCAGTACCCTTCATCAGAAGGCAAGTGTTCCTGGGACGTCATCAAACCACTGTTCCTGGACTCCCCGCGGCCTTTGGCAGATGGAGGTTCAGACATACGGTCTTCTATCCCCTAAATACATATATTAAAAAAGCACATTAATTTATAAAAGATAAAATAGGAAACGATTTGCTTAAACACAGATTATAACCAGGATCACACTTATGAAGAAAAGCTCAAGAACACATTTCATAACATAAAGAGGGAGGAGGGCCAGAGATTCAGCAATGTCTGCTGCAGGTTTTGTTTTCACCAACCTAGTGCAGATTGTAGCTGTTACCATGACAGGCAGCAGTAAATCATTAGTTATGAGCACAAACAGGAATAATGCAGACTAATAGGGAACACGACTTCTCAGAGAGAAAAGCAGAAAACTTCTGGACTCTCTGGAGGTTGGCCTATTATGTTGAGAGTTGATTTGGTCCTCCCTCTCACTATTCCTGCACAAAGACACATTATTTTCTAGAATATAAATGGAGAGGAACGAAAAGAAAAACAGAGATGATTTTCTACTGGCTGCCAAATTCACAGAGTTTCTTCAAGATCCATGGTGCGTGAAAGCAGGGCAGCATTCCCAGAGTACAGACAATACTGCCACTGGTTGTGATAGCTTTGTGTATATTTGTTTATTTGGGAAATTTCTTGGCACTACTGCTTCCTTTTTCTGATGCATTCTGTAGGGTGGAGGGCAACAGGGTTTTTTTTTTAGGAGATTAGGATTTAGGGATGGAGATAAAACCATTTTCTCCTGGCTTCCTATCCTGTTTGCTGCTGATATTCAACAGACAACCACTTTATTTCTAATCACACCGATTCCTTCACTGTCTGCTGATAAACACACCAAGAAACAACAGTTCATTTCCAGAAGCAAAATGATGCAGCAGAAGAAGAATGCGATAAAGGAAGTCTAAATGCATTTAATCTCATACTGGCAATCTTAGTACTTGCATAAAGGAGATGTGTCTTCTGCCAAGCACTTACTTTCTGCTTAATTGTTGCCATAACGACTTGCAAGTCACGTGAGGGGAGGAATTGTTTCAAATGTCCATCAAATTTGGGATGACTCATCAATATACTCAGCATCTTCCGTCCATAAAACCTAATACAGAGAAGAGATAAGTGAATAAACATTTTAGCTACATAGAATTACTGCGATCTCCCTTGCCTTGTGCATAAACAAAAGAAAGAATTTAATAGAATATGCTGAGATTTTCAACTCGTCACCTGCAGTACCTTCATAAGAAGGTACTGTCCATTCAGCAATGGAGATGTTTACCTCCACCTGACACCACTGCACAGTTCTGCCAGTTGAAGAGAAGAGCCTGCAAGGACAGAGGGCAACAGGAGAATATAATTTCACAGTGAAATTGTGAAATTGTTTCTGTGATCAAAGGATGAGCAGAGTGCATCCGCTTTGCTGTCGTGATTTATTTGCAGTGCCTTGCTGCCATTCCACAAGACTTTTCCTTTTCTGGCAGAGAAGCTAGGACAAATCAATTCATGCTTACTATTTCTTATTCTGTACAATGGGTATAAACATGCGCAGTTAGTTACTTGTGTGTTCCTGCATCTACTAATGGGAATTTAGAGTAACAGTGAAAGTAAGGGGCCTTTGTTTGCGTTTATAACCTGCTATGAAACTACAGCTATCTGCAGGAGGAAATCAGTAGTTTGTTCAGCCACAGACAACATTATACTGTCAGAAAGAAAAAGCTGTAAATACCTTAAGACAACTAAATCTGCAGAAGGGATTTAGAAAGACTGAATGCTTTGCTTGAAGAAAGACAGAATTTTTTTCTAGGACAGTCTTAACCTTACCAGGAGGAAACGCTTGGGATCCTTATGTGATAATCAGTGGCTAATGCCGCTGATTAGTCTGAGCTCAGCTGATCTGAATAAAAAAATCATTCAAGTCACAGGAATTCAGCAGCAGTCCTCCTTGCTGGACAACTTCATTTTAGCCAGTGCAGTTGTTTCCCAAAACATCATTATTCACACTAGGAAGTAACTTGTTAGATATTTACTTCACCTTCCACTCTTTTGTTGTTTCATCACAGCCAGACATCAGACAGCTTTCCATTTTTAGGAGCTAAAATGAGGAATTCTCACCTTGTATCCTGATTGCAGTCCTGAGCAAGCTTGACCAGCATGTGAACGAGCAGCTCAACACTGTCACGCGACCCTGACAGGAGCTTCTCAGCTCCAATCTGCTCCATCACGGTCAGCAGGTGTTCCGCTGCGTACTTCCGCACCAGGACATTGCGGTGACTGGAAACAAGAGAGCAGAGGGGAAAGGAGAGCTCAAAGGACAGGCATCGGTCACAGCATGGTGCCTGTCATCACTGGGGAAGTGGGCATGAGCCCTCACTGCAACATTTGCCAACAGGAGAAGATACTGCCCTCAAACGCATACGTTAGCACGATACAGACGGGCTACGTACAGAGAGGAGGGAGGAATTCAACCTCCCTGGACTATCAGATAATCAATTTCTTTCCTGAAATTATCAACTGTGAGAAAGAAGAAAATGAAAGATACTCCTTGTTGAGTCATCAGAGGGCTCCCACCACAGAGAGCACTGCAGTAGGACTGGGGCTTGTTCCACCCACTTCTAAATCTGCCCACTCTTGAAAGAGCAGGAAAAGCTGTGTGGAGTACGGAGCTGTGGAATATGCAGCAGTGCAGCCAGTTTGTTTTCGGAAGCTTGGCAATTGTTAACTGTTTGGATGTTTTACCCTTTTCAAAAGCTGAGGAAAGGGTAGCAGTCATTTTAGCCAAATTGTCTTTTCTAGAGAGTGCCTACTCAAAACTATCAGACACGGCACTAATATTTTAAGGCAGCATTTGCTTCAGATACCTCATGGGAGTCTGCCTGTGAAGGCGCCTGTGAAGTGACTCACCGTCTCAAAGCCAACTTGCAGCATCAATTTGAATAGAAAGAGAAGCTCTGAGGACACGACTGTCCTCTTGGCAGGAGCTGTGCTTGTTGAGCAGGCTGTGCTGCACCCAGCCCATCCTCGCCCCTGCATGCTCCATGACCCAGCAATTAGCATCCCTGTTTCTCAAGTTAATGGCATAATGATGATGCATGTGTTTTTTTTTTTTCCCCAGAGCCTCTGTGGTTAGCGTTGTGAAATAGCAAAGGGCATTCACTGCTGCAATTGCCATTGTCCCTTTTCCCGCAAAGCCACAAGGCCATACCACCAACCTCCACCGGGGCTTTTGCTTCCTCATCATTCACTATATCTAGGCAGTGCTGACAGACTGTGAGAGCAAGTAGATTACAGCAGGACAGAAGGGAGACAAGCTGAGGAAGGGAGTAATTGGACACATTCACCTCTGAATTCACCGAAAATGCAGAATAAAGGACCCTTCCCTCTTTCTGTCCTCCCTCTGTATCCTGTCCTTTCCACCTAGCACACAATTTTAGGTGAAGGATGTCACTAAGAGAAGAACCACATACTTGACCCCACCAGCCAGAAGAGCAGCCATTGCTCGTGCAGGAGTCACACTCCCCACCATAATCCCCAGGGATCGATCAGCTGCTTTCTGAATGAACTCGCTGGAGTCCCCAGTCTTCCGGAGCAAAGCCCGAGCAACCTCCTCTACCTCCTGGTCCATGTGTTTCTTCATGATCCTGAAGAGCTCTCCAAGAGTGCTGATTGCAAAGCGAGACACCTTCGACCGGAGGTTGTTCACCTGGGGAAGACATGAGGGAGAACGTAAGAATCATCTTGTAAAGAAAATCCATTCCCCTGGGCAGAAGTCCCAGAAAACAACATGATTTTTTTTCTGTGTCCGAGTGGAACAAAAGGGCAGGAGATCACAAGCACAGAATTTACTCTAACACCAACTTCTTTTGTGTCCTCAGGCCCACTTACAATCCAATTTCAGTGAGACTGCAGGCCTAAGAAACTTCATTCCACATAGAATAAAGCAGTCTACTTAGCCCACACTGTTACACTATTTTGATTTTAGACCCTTCCACTGAAAGAAAAAAAAATTAAGAGCTGACAAGATAGAGGAACAGAGGCACTTTCCTCCTGTCCAAAAATGTAACACTGACCATTTAGCGCTCAGGAAATGGAGTTCACATGTTCAGGTCTACAACCAAATTCACAACAGGCACTTGAGTCCATCTGCCTCTTAATCTACTCAGTCTGTTGGACTCAAGGATTCTGGAGGACCACTTGCAATTATAGATGTTGTCAATAGGCTTTTCTAACTTCTGGTGCTGCTCTGGAGTGATCCATGCTTCCAAAGAGCTCTCCCACAAGGGAAAGGAAGAAGCACCTGAGGAGTCGTGTGCTTCATTCAAAAGACACTTTTTGGAGGACAGTCCAACCCTTCTTTTGTCCAGACTTGATTATGCTTGTTAAGAAAAAAGAACTATGCGAGGGCTAGAAGCGCTTGTTAAAGCAAAATCTGGAACTCAAGTGAAATGAAAACTGAACAATGTCTCTGCGCATGAGTGCACAGTGAAAAAAGGAGGAAATTTCCTCAAACATAAAAACAATGTCAAAATCAGAAAGATAAGCTCTAAGGACTGATCTCAGTGAGAGAATCTGAGTTCTGCATGTGTAAAAAAGAAAAGTTTGAAGAGTTCAACACAAGGAACATTCAAGCCTCCAATATCATTGGATATTGGATAGAAGATAAGGACTGACTTTCATGGAAAGGAGTTAAGTCTTACCACGTTCTGCAAGCAAAGGAAAATTTAATATATTTGGCAGTCGTGTAGTAAAAGATAGCTGGTTCGGGCCTCAAACAAATGCCAAGTTGGAAATATTGTCACAAGCTTTTCTAAGCAGCTTAGGCTGAGACTTCTGTTAACTTGACAGTTGGACAGCAAAGTTGTGTGCCCAGCATATCCCACAGCTAGGATGCTCCAAGCACCCAGAGGCTGCAATGTAAAATATCACTGGTGCATAGAGGCAGTGGGTCAGTGGAAAGGACAAATCACCAAAAAGCACACTGAAAGGAAGAAGAAGAGATCATCAGGAAACACTGGAAAATATATACCTATAGTTAATCGCCAGGATGCTGAGGAAGACAAAGTGGGAGGGAGATGAGAGGCAGAAGGTGCAGCATTCAATTACAGCTTGGACAGAGATTTGGGCTGCGGCAAATCACCTTATGAGTTCTTCAGTACCTGCATTTGTATATGGCATTATAATGACACCTAGCTCAAAGAGGAGAGGCAGAGATACACCACATACCACTATACGTACAGACAGATTGTATAGATAGGTGACATAGCTATTAGAGATGTAAGATCTCAAAATAGTAACGAAGGCACTGAGGTCACATGTAAATGAGCAGTTATGAATACATAACTAATCTATGCCCTGTGTGTAATGTATGTGGGATCCAATTAAAAACAATACTCCTACCTCTTTGGTAACCGCCAAGGTAACATCATGAAGTCTACCAAGGAGGATTTCCGAGTGGCAGATGGCCAAGCGTCTGATGCTGAAGAGTCCTTTCCCCTTCAGCTGCCTGAAAGGCAA
Organism: Numida meleagris; assembly: GCF_002078875.1. Taxonomy (NCBI): domain Eukaryota; kingdom Metazoa; phylum Chordata; class Aves; order Galliformes; family Numididae; genus Numida; species Numida meleagris. The sequence goes on along the minus strand of NC_034411.1, from coordinate 8,942,657 downwards.
TTACCAAAGAGATTGATTTTTCTCACTGCCCAAGGAGAAGGCAGCACCCTCGGAAATTACCAGGGTGTCAGCTCAAACAAACAAAGGGAGATGCTCCTCATATGGCTCTTAGCTAAATGGTGGGACTGGTTGCCACTGGAGGCTGTAATGATCAAAAGCATATGCAAATCCAGAAAGTAAATAGATGGTTTCAGGTTTAATTTGTAGCCATTAAACAAGACAGCTTTCTCAAAAGCCCTGGCACACAAATTCCCTATGCCATTCTTTCCTCACCCTATTAATAAAGGACCTGAGCTGGATGAAGGCACAGGACAGAGCCAAGGCCTAGAGGGCTGTAGGGCAGGGAACTCACCACCACTGGGGTCCCTGAGCACCTGAGTGGAACCTGGTCTCTTCACACCTGCAGCAGCTCTCTGCCCCTCACCTGTGCAACGTGGAGGGGAACAAAGCAAAGCACCCATGCAAGGAAGCTGTTTCAAAAGCTGGAGATTTTTCAGTTATCTTGGTGTGAACAGAGCCCCAGAAATCAGAAAGATGCCCACCAGAAATTCATAGTCTCCTGTGTTCATCTAATTTCAGGATAAACAGTGATTATCAACAAAATATCTCTGTTTGGCCCATAGCGAGCTGGAAGGAGGAAATGTTAGTTTCTAGAAACACAAGGATTCTAAAAGATATTTTTTTTTCCCTTTTCTTTTGCCACAAGCACTTCGGGAGAAATAAGAGGTTAAGCAGCTCTGCAGCACTTCTCCATCTGTTTTGCAGAAATTGGAACTCCCCGTAGGCACCGCCAGGGCAAAGGGCCTTCTCCGCTGCTGCTGCCAGCAGCAGGACCAGAGAGAACTCCTTACTCAGTCCCATCTAGGCCAGCATCCTGAGGGCCCCAAATCTCTAAACTCAAGACTGCTTCTGGTATCAAGAGGCAAATTGTCTTGTTCCATGATTTCTTTCTTTCCTGAAGCTTTCAGATGCTCAGAGGCACCGCAAGAAACCATTTCTGACTTACCTTTAAACTGTGAGGGAAAAAGGATGAGAAGAAAGGAAGTTCTTACCAGTCACTGCTGCTGAGCCACGCGAGTGCATCGAGCAGCCCCTGCTCTGGGTGAGAGAAGGGTCTGGTCTCTCCGGCGTCCCCGCACTCAGGCTCCTCTCCCCACTCCAGACAGCCCAAAGCAATAGCTGGCAGTGAGTTTGCTGTAGGCAGAGGGTCAGACATTGGCAGTACATACCCTTAGCAAGGCACAGCACCGCAGAGCATGCTCCAAACAAACCTCTCAGCTGAGATTACATATGGGTATAAACTGGCTTTGCCTTCAAGAGAAGGCTTTCCCTTCTGCTTCCTGGCTTACTGGTTTCCCCAGCACCCAAGTGACCCCCCTACCACCCCACGCGGGGCTCCAGCTCCTTCTGTAAACCTGAAATCTGCACACTGAGTCCTGCTGGGCTCAGGCAAATCCCCAAGGAGCAACCACCAGGGAACCGCTACCTCACCCTCTAAATCCAGCGGTGGACCCGTTTCCATTCATTTCAAGCGTTCTAGACAGCAGGCAGCTGAGTGTACATATATTTTAATACACTATTGGGAAAGTAGCAGTTTATAGTTTTTGTTATTTTCCAAGTGTTATGAATATTTACTGTTTCAGTGGTATACACTGGTTGCACTTTGAAGACACGGAAGTGAAATTTATTTGTCATCAAAGGTACTCGTTTGCAAACTGCGCCGTGCCTAAGCTTTCTCTTGTGGAAAAATGCAATTTCTAGTCTAGATAGCTGTGACAAAAAAAAAACCCTCCAAACATGAATTGGGAATAAAAATATGTAAATATAGATGCAAATTGTTGGCAAACACGCTCTCCTGATGATATATGTACAAGGTACAACAAAATCGAGATGACAAATGCGTTTGTTTTGAAAACCATTTCATAGTTTTCATGTCTTGCCCTCAAAAGCTCATTTTCGAAAGTGTAGATGAAAACACCTGAGTTGTCTGAAAGTATTGAATATAAACATCGCATAGAATCTAGATGAACTGACATCGTCTTTATAGAATATTCAAGCTTCCTCGTGTGTTCTACAAAACATGGAGGATGGAGGAACTGTAAAATCAGCAGCAATTTTTTCAAAAATGCTCTGATGGGCTAAATTTAAATCTCACTGATGTTAGTGATGTCTTGGTATAAATATGTAGATACGCATATTCAACACAAATGGAGAGTCATGTCAGGCTAGTTCTGGTCAATTTCGAAAATCAGTGAGTAGCACCTCTAGAATATACCATTTGAAGTATGATTCCTAGCTCCCTTTTTCTTAATTCACAATACGAGATAGGCTACCCACAAAACAGAAATGAGAATCTCTGTGCATTCAGTATCTGCTGTGTATTTATTGCAGGTAGCAAGCAGCTGGGATCCCCAAGTAGCTTCTCCTTTATGTCACCTGCTGCAATAGCAGAAAAGCTGGCATGGGCAGAGGACACAACAGTAAGCGCTAACTGATCATGATGGTACGTGTACGCGCACAGTGGCTAGCCCTGCAGTTACAGCTGCCTCCCTGTTTAAGCTACTGGCTCAACACAGCACGAGTGTTATATTTTGGACTCTCAGTATGAGGTTAAGGCTTTACCACTGCTTTATTCAGTTAAACTTTCCAGCGGATCCATAAGGACCAGCTGCTCCAGTATCATTGATCTGGAGTGGCTCCAAAGCAGGCTTGCTCTCAATCCTCAGGATAGGATTTGGACCTGAGGTCCCACCTGCATTTGGGGAACAAGCAGTTTGTGCTCCTTGTGGGAGGGAGGAGCTGGTGTGGGAGCTTCAGCAGAGCGGGCTCACCTGAGGAGTGCCGCGGGAAGCTGGTGTCCTGGCTGATGACGGGGATGCTGGGCAAGGAGGGCCTGTTGACCCGCTTCCTCAGCATGGTACCAATGCTTGACCTGCATGCATTGCTGGTGCTGGAGGAGATGGAGGCTGCCCCATTGATATGAGGCTGGCCAAAGTCTGCGTAGACAGAAAAGCGCCTTGTGAGTAGGATGCTAGGCAGGGTGACTGCAGGCTTGAAAATGGCTAGAAATGTTGTTGGAGTTGGGTAACAATCTTTTGTCCAGTTGTTCCAAGCATGACATTTTGCATGCTAACCTGGGACTGATAGCAGAATACAGTGATACTCTCCATTCAAAAATGAGGAAAACTCAGCACTGCTCTTCCTTTGTTTTCCTGTTTCAAAGGCCGGATACGGAAGCTACATTTCTGGAGCTCCCACCTCATCACTCCATACCAGCATTTCACAAAACAGCAGCAAGAAAAAGAGCAGATAACCTTGCCTGGTGCCCTTGGGCTTGGTGCTGACTTCTTAAGTTCACTGCAGCAGCACTTGTGGTAATGCATGCTGCAGGACAATCGGAGCCTGTCAGCTGCAATTAAGTCAGCGAAGCTGTGCATTCATGTGGGTAAAATGTGAGCGTTGCTAAGGGCTCCAGCATGGCTCAGCAATGCAAGCTCCTCTGCGGGGGGCAGGGAGCAGGATAATTTGTCCTATCATGTGAGCAATAATTCCTTTTTGCCTTTTAATTGGAAACAGTTCGATTTCTGCTCTTCCAGGTTGCAGCTTAGTTAAGAAGCATTTAGACTCACCCATTCACCTTTTCTGTAAGCTACTCTCAATTAGAGGGAGTCTGAAGCCCAAATGTCATTTGCAAGACTTATACAGTCTGCAAGACTTGGTAGGAGAAGGAGGGGAAGTTATTTATATTCTGTCACTGACTCGCTATGGGCTGCAGGCAAGACACTTCATGCCTCTGTAATTTTCTTTGGAAAACAGAAATAAATCATATTCTAAATTCCACTCAGATGTAAGTGAAACAGCCTTCCAGTTTGATTTCATAGGCATTTACAACACTATGCAAACAGTAAACAAGTGAACACAAAGCCCCACAACTATAGCAACCACTCACCATCTCTGGCCGCACCCCCAAGGTCAGCGCTCCATGTGGAGAACTGCAACGACTTCTCCTTTGCCCTCTCTTTCTCCCTCTCTCTGAGCAAAAGCTCCATCTCTCTTGTTTGCTTCTGGCGCATTTTCTCCTGAGCAGACTTGGATATGGTGATATGGATCTGGTTGTAGAAGAAATGCATCAATGAGCATGAAGAGATATGCACAAACTGCCCGTGATCCCTCATCAGGAATACAGTGCTTGAGCATCGTGGTCTTCAGTGCAGTTCCACAAATATCCCAATAGCTTCAGAATATTTCCTCCTTTTCCTCATCTCAACATACAATTATGTCCAACTGTCTATAACGCTTTGTTTCCAAATCCTTCCACTGGCTCAAGGTGCTGCTTCTCAAGCTGTGGCAAAGCCCTGCTCAAACCAAGAGGACCACAGCAGTGCCCCAAAAGGTATAGCCCACATTACTAGAGGGCAGACAGCTCGGTTCCTGCAGGCCGTGGCAGGAGAGCAAAAGCCGCTCACAGTCAGCAATCACAGCTCCTTCTCCATTCTCTGCTCCTGAGGAGCTGAGTTGCTCCCTGAAAAGCATGTGTCCTAAGGAGGAGTCACGTGAAAAAAGCTTGAGAAACATTGGTCTTAATGAACAAAAAAAATGAAGAGTAACACAGTTATGAGATACAGCAAGTATGGTAACCAAGGAAAACTACTCTTTTGCAGCCTTGCTTACACCTAACATTATGTTCTTTGCTTCCAAGCATGCACATCACACACATTCACTGAAAGTATAACTGAATCTACCATTCAGATCTGCACTGAATTAGCATTCATAGGCGAATACTTCTTTCTTAGTCTTAGCGCCATCTCCCAACAAGTGTCTTCTGCAGCAATGAAAAGGAATGCCCCTCTCCACAAGAGAGGAAGATGATGGTTTTCTGTGATATTTTGCCACTGAAGTGGTCACTGACCAGTGAAAAAGAAGCCTTCTCACCCCTACCCACAGCCCTTACCCTTCCATTGCTGTCCTTCAAGTCATCATCCTTCAGAAGGCGAGGACTCAAGAGGTGATCCATCTCCTTGGCCTGGCCGAGGGGCAGATCTGTCAGGGGGGGCACAGGTTCACACAAATGTGCTGCAGACTTCATGCTACAGGCAACACGATGCTGGGGAATAGGCAAGATGGGTTCCAGAGTCCGGAGTTCTGATGAGATATGAATATGCATTGTGTATGAGAAGGCAGATAACACATATTCTCTCTAGGCAGATCGAGTAACGCCATGTGGCTCTGGCAGCAGAAGTGGCATTTCCTGTTGGCCATCAAACTCAAGTCTACTGAATGACTAAGGCCTCAGCCCTCAGCTGCTGATAGGTAGCTGTGTTTGATAAGAAAATGAAGACTGTCCTCATCAAAAAGCTTCTTGCCTGTTCCTATCCATTTTCATTTTAATAAACCCTTTTTTCTTTTTCCAGTTACTGAAATATCAAAAAACTGAGGTTTTTTGATAGCTATAGACCTTCATAGGGGTATCAACATTTCCTCCTCTTTGCTGGAATATTTTAGAGGGCATCTGAAGGAAAACTCAAGATGGCTTGAGTCTTACCAAAAATAGAATTGTGTTCTCAAAGCTGCATTCATTCTCCCCGAGGAGTTTCATTATAAGTTGTAGCAGATTAGCTCACTTTCTGGGTGGCCTCACTAAAGGCTGATTCTCTTAAGGGGAATAGTACAGTGCAGCTCATTCTGAAATACTCTCCAACAGAGCTGTTAAGACTCAGAGAACTAATCATTCCTTACATGGCTTCACAGATGATAAAATCATGTAATAGCCAAGTAGTAAAAAAAGGAATAACTTTTTTAAATCAGGATTTTTTTCCCCTGCTGAATGGCCAGGTCGATAATAAAGAGAGAGAGAGAAAGGGAGATAGCTTAATGATATAGCTCATTTCTAGTCCAGAATGTATCCACCAAAAATGTCACCTTACTTACTCAGCAATACTCCTCCCTAGCTGCATTCAGCATCCTAGCTGCATATCAGCAATAAAGTAATCATTGCTACAGCGTACGCTCGTTATTTGGCAGCGTTAACACCAAGCTGAGAGACCAGTGAATCTTATCTCTTTTTCTACATCAGCAAAATTATTTGTTAAACTCTCATCTCTCTCATCACTACAAGCTCACAGATGGCAAAGAAGTAGCAATGGTGTCATTGAGGTTTTCATCTTAAAAGTATTGGCTAACACAGATGCAACTGACACCCTATTTTATCTTGCAGAACTTTTATTGCTAGTCATAATGCAAGGAAAAAAAAACAGCAGCCAACAGTTATCTCCTAACCCAGCCTGAATTTGCAGAACTGACAGCTGCAGATAGAGTAGGGGAAGATATTCATAATAACAAACTTAGCGTATGTCGTTTAAGGCAAATTAGTTGCAAAAAAGGAAGCTTCTGTTTGTTACTCAGCATTTGATTGACTTGTGTTTTAAGAGGACAGAAAGCTGAGTCTAGGCAACCACTGCATGGACTCAAGTCCTTCATCTTTAAATGGAAAACTCACAAGGGCTTCTTATCGCATTAGATTTCACTACTTCTTTCAGTGTAAAAACATGAGATGTTTGTGAATCTACTTCAGTTCTCAAAGGGTTTGGTTCAGGATGAGAAATGGCTCTGAGTGAAGGTTTCCTCCTCCAAGCATAGGTGGAATGAGTGGGAGCATTTCTCATTTCTCTAATCTTTGGACCATGAGAGAGCATTCAGGGAGATTAAAAAAAACAACCTGATGAGTGTAGAAAAGAGCACAACGTGGAAGGGTTGGGGGAATTTCTTTTCCTGCTGTGCATTTCCAGGGTGCCTGGGTACCTCCCCAGCTACTGCCATTCAGACCCCCTGCTGGAGTTATTTTCGCTGGATCAGAGCACATCTCCCAGTTACAGGACTGTGGAGTAGTCATCTGAGCACATTAAGGAAAGCAAAAAGTTACAGGATTGTTTTCAACGGTAATTTCACAGTGCCAACCATAGGTCTGGATTCCCATGTTCATTTTAGGATAGTGATGACCTGTACCTACCCAGAGATGCAGAGGTCTTCTCTTCTGTTCTGCTGCCTGATCTTGGCCTTAAGAAAATTGAGGAGAAAAGAATATACGAGGAGACAGAAAAAGGAAGGTGTTAGCTTTAACGAAGGAAAAGTTTCTTAGCAAAATCACACTGATATGGAAAGAAGTGCAACTCATGAAAACCAGTGATATGAAAAGCTCATTAACTGCCATTGAACTTTCAAGTCACAGCTCTAGCTGAAACATCTAGTTCCAGCTGAAGAGCAGGAGTCAGATTCCTCAGTGTGGGTGTTCAAGATCCAATTCTGCTGTATCTCTTCTGGAGCTAAGTGGCTCTCACTTTTACAAACACCTTTCTGAATCAGCAAGAGATGTTAAGTCAGTCTTCAGTCTGTACAGAGGGACAGCTACATCTACACTGCAGCAGAAGTCTAACTTTGCTGGGTCGCAATTTAAATTGATGACAGTACCGTGGTACAGATGTTAATACCACTGGCTCTGTCATTAGGATAGTGTTACACCTTCCTGCTCTCTCAAGAAGGAAGAGCTTTTTTCCAACTCAGCTGGTACATAACGTATTCAGGTTGCACCTTAAGCGCTATACTTTTTTTTTTAATTGGAACTGTGTTTCCGTTACTCCTTATTTACGGTTACAGCGAGGATAATGTTGGCAGCTAGATTTCCCTATGCATATCCAAGCAAGTACCTTTCCATCGATTACAGCCCTGTAACTGTTCCCTAGCACCTTGCCCTTTTGATCTTAAAACCATAGGTAAATATGGCACATCTGTAGGATTATACATCCAAAAACAGATTTATCCTTGCTCTCGTTCCACAGTGGAGACCCAGACACAGAGAAGTTATGAGCAACATTTGTAAAAGCAGCACATAAATTTGGTAGGCAGCTATATAATAGCTAATATTTGCCCTGGCATATTTTTGCAGGTACAGATACTGGCTTCTTACAGGTATAAACATTGGCAGCCAAAGTTCACACACAAAACCAGATGCTGGATTCAGGTCCATACAACGCAGCTCTTAAATAGCATCAGAAGGATTAAAAAGTAGATTAGTATCAGAATCCAGCAGAGCACCCGCTCTTAAGGTCCTCAGAAGTCCCGTCTCCTTCTCTCTGGCCCACTCTTTAAAGAGTATGATGTTGGGTTTGACATGTTGGATCACTATAGATATACAATCTGGTGAATACACAGAAGTTTATACAAATGCATTGGAGAGTCAGCTGTGGAAAATAACCTCATGAGATGCGTGAGTTGAACAGAATACCAGAGGCAGACACTATGGCTTACCTCATCTCCAGGGACTCTTGAGAAACCAACTGCTGCAAGCTTGGAAGAGGCATTTCAGTACTGCCAGGATCCCCGTCGAATGGTCTTACTGACTTGGGGATGGGGGGAATCAAAGCCACCCCCAGTGACTTCTTCCCTTCCTCGTCACCACAGTACAGAGGCTGCAGCGAAGCCTGCAAATAGGAGAGTGCAGCGCTCAGCCCAAGCACACAGCCCTCCTGCTTGATGTCACAAGCAGTTTAGCTGCACTCTTTCCTAAGACTTTGGGGGAAAACAAGTCAAACTGATGGAGCGTCTTGGCCTAGGATGGGCAATGGAAAGTCAAGTGGTGGAGGAGGGACCACATCCCATGCTGCTGACAGCTCTCCCCCTTTGCTCACCTCTGTGGCAGCAGCTACATTCCCACCTTGCAGCCATCTGCTTGGCAGATAGGATGTTCTGGGGTGGTGTCGCCTCTATTAGCTTTCTTATGGTACAGAAATGGGTTTAGATCACTATCCCCCTGCTGCCTAAAGGTGCCTTCCAGCCCTTACTGATCTCCAGCCAAGTCCCCACAAAGTCATTTTGCACACTGTCAGAACCTGCTTTTCTCAAGCCCATAATTCTTTTTCTGCTGCTGCCCTTTCAACATTCCCCTATCAGCCTTTTGGTCCAGATGCTAATGTGCTCTCCAGATCCCACACAATTCATCACTGCAGGCTCACTGACATTTATTAGGTTCAGCGGAGCTCCCTACCCTGCCACTCTGTGTAAGGTCTCTCTGCCTGCTGAAATCATTCAGCTTGGCAACGTCATCCCTTCAGGCTCCCCGCACCACAGCTAGGAAGGGCAGTGGTGGGAGCAGAGCACCTTTACATAGTACCCCATCATTCTTTTTGTGGCCAAAGAGCAAAATCAGGACCTGTTCAATCTCCAGTGAAACCAGTGGAGTTAATGTCAGGGATACATATGGCTCTCTGTATCTGCAGGGCTGAAGCGAAGTCCACTAACCTTCTGCTGTTTTTCCTCTTTACTAAAGCTGCTATTCTTCTGCCCTCTCGTGCCCATCATGACAAAAATCAAAACAACTGCACTTCCTGTCCTTCCTACAAAGCCAGTCGCATGGATGGGGTCTGGACTCCACTCCCCTGGCCTGAATTGCCAATTTCCATCATTTAACCCTGAGCAGACAGAAAGCAATGAAGCCGCACAGAGGCCACTGAGCTCTAGAAATATCACTAGAAGTGACCGTGCAGAAGGACATTGCTGTATTTGGAACTCAAAGTTGAGTTTGCAGGACTATCTGCTCCAGCAAACATCTTCTGCATCTAAACCAGATAGAGCCGGTATAAGAAGCTGCCAATGCACTGCTGTGCCTGCAACAATAACAGCTGAGGATGCTTCACAGAAATGTGTATTTACTAACTGTAGAAGGATATGCTTGGCCAGGTGAAACATATTTTCTTGCTCTGCGTGGTTACTGGTAGTTTTTCTTGGTCATAAAACACAAGAGGAGCTCATAGAAAGCACAGAAGTATGCTCCTATTCATATACACTGGGGACACAAAGCCTGCTGTAAGCACTCTGCAAAGACAGCCTGAAATGCTACATCCACCTGAGCTCTTCTTTGGCTCAGCTGCCACCCTGTGCTCACACCATGGGGGAAGATCTTGGAGCTCTGCCTACAGGAGTACACTGAAGATCTATCACAGGTGATTTAGCTTGTTTTCCTTACCTCTGATATCAATTCTTTGTGGTTGCCTTCGCTGCTGCCACGATCTGTGCCATCCTCCCTGAGCTCCTGCTCCCCGTTGCTCATCCAGCCGGGCTCTTGGGTAGGAAGGCTGTTCTGGATGGGGGGCACAGGCTTGGAGGTTACTAGGAGCCTCTGGGAAGCTGACCTGGAAATCGCTGGCTTTAGGACAACCCCCTTCGGGTCACTGCTGTCAGTCAGGCCTGCAAAACAGAGAGATGCAGTGTAAGAGAAGCAGCACTTCAAACACAAAGCACCTGAAGCTAGATATTACATCTGACAGATTTCTTGGAAATTAGGTATACAGTGATACCACCGTGCAATTAGCACACAGGTATGGCCCTACAGCAACAAGAAGGCTACCTGAGAGCTGGAGCAGGGACAGTTATTGAAGGGGGCACACACAGGGGAGATCTGTTCAGCAACAATGTGCACTAGCTCTCTAGGCTGGGAAAGACCTTGCCTCCTGCTGAAGAGTGGGCAGCCTTACCTCTCTGTGGGGCCAGCAGGCCCTCTGACATCCTCCTCTTCTTTAGCTTGTCCTTGATCCGAGTAGTTTCCAGAGCAGCACTGCTCACCTCCCTTTCCTGGGGATGTGTCAAAGCTGGATGAGGAAGGGGGGAGAAATCACCTCCAGCCCCAGCATCAAAGTCCTGCACACTAGCCTTGCTGCCCCAGCCCTCCAGGGAAGAGATGGCCCCTAGGCATGGAATAGGAAGAAGCGTGTTAGTTGTTAACCTCGCTGCTTTACAGTCAACCAATCCTGTGTCAGTCCTTGGCTTCAGTGAACACCACCGGTAAAGATCTGCACAGTGCTACCTGTTTTAGTTCAAAGCAGAGGGACATCTTAGTAAGCAGGCAAACCACACCAGTGGCACCATCTAATCCTCAAGGCTAGATCTGAAGGGCAATCAAAAAGAACTTGGAATTTACCGATGGCAAGGCATGCACTGATAACATGGGTAGATACAGAACTCCTAACACATGACAGCGGCCAATTTAAGGCCATTTGGGCTGCAGTCCCTATCGCAGCTGGCAGTGGTCATCATTTGAATACCAGTGATAAAGGGTGAAGTGTAATGAAGTGATGATAGAGATGTAATGCCGAGAGCACCACCAGAGGAGGGCAGGATCATCCACATCTCTCTGTCAGCCACCTGCTCTGACGCAGAGAAGCACCAGGATTGACCTCCAAGGACCATTTCTTCCTGAAATCAGGATTTCTGTTGGGATGAGATTGCCATCACGCATCAAACCCTTTTCCATTCTCACCTTCTTCTTCAGTAATCCATCTGCTGCCACAAAGCTGCAAGTTTGAATCAATGCTTCCACCCCGCAGAGCTCTGCATCTGGGTTTGACTTTTGGGACGCTCCCACAGTAGACAGCAACTGGGGCATCATAATTAGCTTTAAAATAAAGACAGTACAAGTGATCTGAATTTGCAGCATTTGAGAAGGAGGAGGAAAAAATAAATAGATAAACAGACATCCCTTTTCTATATCAGACTAACACATCAGTACTAGTTTACAGTCCTGACCTCAAAGGCCTTGGTGACTTCATGCCATGCTGTCTAGGGAGGTGCTTACATTCCAGCATTTTGACAGCTGGATGCTCTGGAACATGACATGTTTTGCTGCTTGCCTATCCAAGGCTATAGGATTTTTTCATCTCCTCTCAAAGGACAGACAACCTGCAAAGGTATCTAGAATGGGGCAATATCTATTAAGTAGCTAGTTTCCAAAACTGGCTTGAAAGTCCTTTCCTTTCTGTAATTCCCAATCAAATTTGTTAGTTTTTATGCCCCTCCACAATAAAGTAATTACTGAGGCACAAACAATTAATCAGTAGGTATTATATCTAAGAGAAGGACTCTGCACTAGATGTTCCCAGTATTCAATGAGCTTACTGGGATACTGAATCTGTAGAATGCAAATTGTCCATCCAAACATTCTCCCTTGTTCTGTTTCACTGTTACTGGAGTTTATTCTCTACTTCAGAGATGCCTCCTCTCAACTACCAGAAACATGGCCTGGCTCAGAGAAAAACTTCTGATCTTAGTTATTCCTGAAAATTCAAAGCTACACACAGCGTGTTTCCCTGCCTTTCATCCTGGCCAATATATTCCCCATTACCCAGCCTCTGAGGCTGGGCTCTCGCAGAATGAAGAATAGTGCTGCACTTGCCAGCACAGCCGGCACCTCCGGGGCTGTGCGATCAGCGCTGTGAATGCAGCCTTTGTAGGAACAATGCCTCCCTGAGCCAAGCAGCATGGCTGGGCACCAGCATCTCCACTGCAGGAAAACATCCTCTGAACAAAGGCTGCAGCAGTAGGCCTGCAGCAAGCCCTGGCTGCAGGGCTAGAGGACTGTCATCTGCTGCAGCCCTTTACCTGCTGCAAAATTATCTTCTGTTGCCATGGGGGGACGATGGGCTCTGTCCAGATGAGAGGCTGCTCGCGTTGCCTGTCACTGGGCCTGACGCAGCCACCGCTGGGGTCCTTTGCAGCATCAGGAGCCTGCACGGAAAAAGGGCACTGCTAGTACAGCTGACAGCCATCACCCTTGCCCTGTGGCATTACGTGTGGAACATGGTAGGAAACTGTTGAGGCCAAGTGGAGTTAAAACACCATAAAAATGCATTCAGGCTATGCATTTTCTACATTTTGCCAGAGACACGGCCAAATGCTGGAAGAAGACTGTTGGCAGCATAGCAGAAGTGTAACTCCAGCCCAGCAGCTGCTGTCCCCGTGGCCCGATGGGCATGGCAGCCAAGACAAGTTCCTCGCTGCACTCGCTGCTTTCTGACCTGGCACCGCATGCTTCATACTTTCACGTGTTCAGTGACAAAGAGCTGTTATGTTGAAGTGGATCTGCACCAAGAACAACCAATAATGGAAAACAAAACTGAGGGGCACAATGGTTTCCCTTTTTAAGACAAGCGTACCTGCATTTACGGTGGGGCACGTGGCCATTAGACTGGTGTGTACCCCTGTCCTGTCTGAGAAGGGGTAGAAAGGGCTAGAACAGCTTTTATGTCACATCCATGAGTAATTCTGAGGTACAACTCAAACCACAAGCCAGATGCTTCCAGATCTGCCATCTTTTGGGAAAAGGAGGAGAACAGAAGTTGAAACAACTGCTTGGCACCTCAGAAAGCCTGAGCCTGTAACATGGCCCATAACTGGGGATGCCAGCTGTCTAGAAACTGCCTGCCCTGCTAACACCAGCAAGTGCACATCCCACAGGACTAGGGGACTTGTAGGCAGTGTAATAGGGTGCAGGACATATGACAGTAAAGACTTTATTCTTTGCCCACCAGTGCAGTACTACAGCAAAAAGCGGCACTTCGCAGCTTCAACTCCTGTGGTCTATTTCCTTACCAGTTCGGCTGCTTTCACTTCAAAGCCCTGGAGATTTCTTTTCATCTTCTGGCAGAGGATTCAGTCACCATATAAAGCTTTGGCTTCTTTAATTGTATTGGCCTACTTTTTAAAGCCTAACTGGAGAGGTAAGTGGGCGTTTTGCAGAGCACACCTTCGGATGAAAGGTCAGCATGGTAAGTCAACAGTAAAATTCCTATAAATGTCAGTGGAAGCAGAAGGATGCCAAGGTGAGTTGCTTTTGCAAATCCACTGATAGGCCCCTATAAAGCTCTGCAGAAAGAATGGCAACCACATGGTAGCAAAGTGCAGACAGGAGGATCAATCACAGACAGCTCAGCTAAACTATTACAGAAGGAAAAAACACCTCTGCTTCTGATGGAAGAAAAAAGCAAGTACCTATTATCGTGTTCTGTGAGCTTAAAACAAGTGACAAAGAATGCCCGAGCAAGGACTTTAGGTACCCTATTATCAATCAAACTTACGATCAGATAAAATGGTGTCCTTGAGCAATTTACAGTAGGAAATGCTCATATAAGCAGCAAGGCCCTGTAGCTCCATCCCCTGCCCGACACATTTACATCTCCTCCAAAGCTGCCAATGGCTTCATCTGGAATAAAGCAACCGATTTCAAACAGGCTGGAGTTAGCTGTTAACACACTTCTGGCTTTAAATCTTTTTGTTATGCTACGTAAATTCTAAGAGACAGCTTAAGGTCAAGGAACAAAGATGCTGAAAGGGTCTTTACAGTCTGCCTCCTGTTATTTTCAGTGAAAGTCAGACACTAAATATCCCTAAAATACAAAACTCTGTCTATTTCAGACTGTACACATTAAAACAAGGAATGAGAGGTGTCACTGTGAGTGGGACCAGGGCACAAAGCAGGGGTTAAGGTATGTTGTCTTTGATCTCGTTGTGTAGGATGGACATCTAAAAAATACACCAGTGGCACTTTTGGCTGGTTGAGATCACCCCCTAGATGAAGCTGAGCTTGCCCCATTGCTTAAGATATTAAAAATACCCAAGAGAAAGCAGTAAGTACCAGAAATGAGTGCACCTTGTTGCTAGGACAGAGGGCTCCCTCTGCCACTGACATACTCTGCGATAAAACTGACTCAGCATGAGGCCAGTATCTCCATGCCTCAGTGTTGTTCTCCTGCCAGGCTGTTGTCCTACATGCTAACATAAGTGGGAAGGGCATTACTTATGACCCCAGAGGCTTAGTTGCCTCAATTCAGGGCAGAATTCCCAATTCAGGCCAACTACATGTAATGGAAAACCCAGATGTATGTTTATATAAGGCCATCCCATTTTCTTGCGAGGAAAAAACAGCCAGAAGATTGCACCAAGATTGGAATGGTAACGGAAGAGCAATTTTCCTGCAGCCTCATGTGCAGGATTCCCCTTCTGCCACTGCTGAGAGAACCTCAAAATAAGATCGTGCCATTCTCTGTACATAGAACAGTGCCAGTGGTTCACTGATGTGTAAATAAAATGCTAAAAACTGGCTTTCTGAAGAGGAAAATGCAGAAAAAAATCCATCTGAGCAGCTCCTGGCCCTGGTGATGTTTCATTATACAATAACTGTATGTCTTGCCATTCCACTGGGTTAATCCAAAGGAAACACATCCTCTGGGATTTTCAGCTTCTTTGGATCATTAGCACTCAGTAAATGAAAATAGAGATTATTTAATACCATCATTACTGTCTTCCCTAACTAACAACCTATTTCTCTGGTGGTTTCCCAGCACAGCAAACATACAGTATCTCTACGTGAAACATGTCAATGCCAACAACCCTACGGGGCCCAGCAGGACTGAAGCCGCTGGAGGTTGAACCCAATATTTTAACAGCTGTTGGTGAAGAGGCAGTCTTTTTTTTTCTTACCATTAAACTGAGTGGTTTGAGGAATTTTTTTTTTTTAATCATTGAACTTGCTTCCTCAAGCACTGACTGTGCGGTGAGAAGTACGGACAAAGGAAACAATGCTAAAAAGTCCACAGCCACCCACATGTTGCCTTTTTCATGTGTTCTGCCCTCACCTCATGTTTGGACGGTCTTGAAACTCAGTGCTCCTGTCCAAAGCTCCTGTCAGGGCTGCTCCTCAGCAGAGTAGGGCTGCTCAGCCACGAAGCAAGAGTAACCATAAGCAGCAGCTTACCCAGGGCAGCGAATCAGGAGTTAGGAATAAGCTGGTCTGAACGCCAAACCTCATTAACTCCTTCTAAACGCACTTGAACAAACCCTCATTCCAGCTCTATTGAGGTGTTCTGCTGGACACCCTAGTTATGTGAGCACTGTACACACGTTTGTGATGGTCTCTGTTGGAGCTGTGGCCACGGGTGCCCGTTCCCCAGCAGCAGGTGATGGATTGCTCTGTGGGCTCCTGTGCCAGCTGGACACAATGAAGCAGTGATGAGCCAAGTACACTCACTTGTTGCCTTGGGCATAACCTTGACCAAAAGCATTGGAAGAGTTTTCCTTATGGAAGCGGTTTGACTGTGACCCTGGAACCACAAGGTCCTGAGCCCGTGCAGGGCTTTGCTCATCACACAGCATCACACTGCTTTCTCGTGACTGCATTTTCCTTGGAAATATCAGGCGTGTCTCCTCAGTGCCTTGCAGAGAGAATTCTCCTGCCCTATCCTTGCCTCTTCACTAGTAAGGGATCACTAAAATACGCTCTCTGCCCCATGCTCTGCTCCCTGTGGGGCCTCCCATTCTGTTCCCTGCATCATTCATAAAAGCACAAACAAGTGCAAGCACCCTGACTATGGCAGGTTGTCACAGACACCTGCATAAATCCAAGGTAACTCCAAGGAGTATCCCAAGGGCTCTGTCCTGTTCCTGCATAACCACCAGGCAGGGAAATACTCAACGATCTGAACCAATCTCATTCAGCAGCACTGTGGGATCCGAGTTACATACTGAAATTTTTCATTGCGAGTAACAAGCACTGGGAGCACAAAGGCTCTAATGAGATGGGTTTAATTGTCCATTTTATTACTCTTGTATCTATTTCACTAAGTCCTAGTGCTGATCTTAGTGCTGTACGAACCTTGATACACAACAGTTCCCACTGCTCAGAATTTATTCCCTGGTCCTTAAGGCACTTAAGCACCTCTCTATCACGCTCAGGATCTAAGTCCACCATTCAAGCATCATGGACATTTTTAAAGTCTCCATTCACCTAGCTACCAGATGTCACCTAACTCCATGAGCATTCGGATTCCCAAATCTCCACAGGCTGATGCCTGCTGAGGTGGCTGCTGCTGGAAGCAAAGAAAGCTGAAGAACAGGATGAAAAGTGGGTGTGTGCGTGCAGGAGCAGTGCAAGCTCTGCTGCCAGCTCACCACCTGGCCTGCAGCAAAACATAAATCTTAAGGACAGGAAAACAGAGCCTCTAAACACGACCTCTGCATGCGTGAAGTTGAATAAGTCAACTTCGGTTGATTACAGGTCAGCATCTCCAGCTGAAATATGAGAACGATGCTTGGAAGCTTTGCAAACTGCTTGGAAGATTTTCCAAAGAGGAGATTCTCGCTGTGACAAGTACTGCACAAATGCGAGTGGCTGCTGCCCTCATCACAGCTGTGGTCCCTGCAGCAGAGCCGCAGCTTCCTAAATTGTGAGGGGTGAGGGAAGAAAGGGGAAAACGGAAGCAAAGATACCTGCAAATACCTGTGATAGTGGGCAGACAGTCCTCATATCTCAGCCCTTCAGAACTTGGTCTGCCTCCGCTCTGTAGCTGAGGCAGGTCGGCATCTCCACACCCCAAAAGGAATGCAAGGTGCATCAGGCTGTGGATCTTCCCTCCTGGCCCTCCTACACCTTCTGCAGATCCAGTTCTCAGAGATCTGTACTTGGAATAAATCTCCCTGAAAACAGAGCTGAAGCTGAAGGAAAGTTTGTTCATCAGATGCTATATCTTTAGGACCAGACAGCTGGTAAGCTCAGAAAAAGAAAGAGAACCTTGCTGCTTGAAAAAAACAAACAGACCAAAAAAAAAAAAAAAACCCACACAATTCTTCTTCTCCCTTCACCCTTCAGAGCGAGGTGCAAAGGTTCAACTTAGTGAAACACAGCAATTTAAACCACTGTCCAAAGCAGACCTGGTTACCACCCCGCACGGACAAGCAGGCACACCAGGAGCCACAGAACGATGCCCTAACCCTCAGCAGTGACTGATTCAGAAAGTAGATTTGATTTCAGCCTTCTTTGGTTCTACTCAGAAAACAACAGTGTGAGCCCCAGAAGGACCACAAGAGCAGTTTGTGCTTTTAGGCCCACTCAGAGCAGCTGGGCTGGGACTTCTCCCTTTTCCTGCGCACAGCAAGGAGGGGATGCCGTGCTTGAGCCGAGGCAGGGGCTTGGCTCTGCTGCTGTGCTGTGGCAGAAATCATGATGACCCTTTTCATATCAAGAGTGGCTTCCTTGTCATAAACACCCCTGCTGCTCAGCAGCTCCTGCCTGGACACCCCTTCCCTTCCCTCCTCTGTCACCCCACGTGCTGCTCTCCCACACAGCTCTCAGGACTGTCTTTTACCTGACACCCAAACCCTCTGGCACGCAGCTGGAGTCACCAAGCAGGAGCATCCCTCGGCCTGCTGCAGGACTTGCTAAAAGAACATTTTGAAGAAAAATAAATAAAAGGAAAAAACCATAATTCCAGATCTTTCTCATGGATGTTCTTGCCTTTTCAGAAAGGCACCAAGTGACCTCCACCAGAGCCCAGCAACAGCAGCCCCTCCGCATACAGCCCAGCAGGAGCAGCAAGAAGCAGCCAGGGCTGCTCACCAACCTCCTTCACAGACAGCCGCGGCCTTCACTTTGCGAACCTCACTCCATGCCGTTAAGCTCGTAATCCCCTCGTGAGATGTGAAGTCGCATTGCGGGTCACCTCCCACAAGGCAACAAGGATTTCTGGTGCTCCAGAGCCTGTGTTTCCTAAGCTGGGAGCAGGGACAGCCATTTGGCAAGGCAGCCCCCTCCCCCAGGAGGAGAGAGGCCCGCCCGGCCAGGTGCACTAGCTCACGAGCAAACGGTGTCACATACCAAGAATAAACAAGGCTGCATAGCAACTGCTTCTCTGAAGAAATCTGGAGGAATATCTCCAGCCTGCAGGGCTGGCAGGTGGATCCTCTGATGCTGCAGCAGCAAGCACCCCTGGGAGCTCAGCAGCACCCAAACCGCAGTGCACAAGTAGCAAGCAAGTAGCAAAGCATCACTGGCAACTCGTAAAAGGAAGAGGAAGTTTTCCATCCCCTTTGCCGCAGGATAAAGAATTCGACAACTTTGCTTGGATTGGCAGCATGAGCTTGGAACCCCTCTTGTTTGGGTTGGTATAAATTCATTGCTGGTCCTACAGAAAGCATCCTATTCAGGCAAGATTAGCAAAAGAGGAGAAATAATTCCTTCCAAATGGCCCTCTCTGTCGCAGCATTGCCACACTTAATGCTATCTCCACTAAACAGGAATTTTCCACCACCCTCACTGCAAACACTTCATACCTCTCTGCTGTGCTGTGGATAACTCCACAATGTTGAGCAGAAGCTCAGTTTTACTACTGCACTTGTTTTGTACTTGCTGTGTTTACTCAAAAGCTATTTTTCAAATGTGAAAATAATGACTTTTCCATCATTTCTGTGGCAAGTTTTGGAGTTTTCCATAACAAAGTCACCACTGGCTGTTTTTATAAACACACACACACAAAAAAAGAGAAATTTTGAGCAAAGAGGCAATGCTGTTCTCTACTGAGGACAAGGAACAGAAGCTCGTTCTGTCTGTGCCACGATTTGGATGGAGAGTATCCACAAGAATATTCCAAGAGAACGAATTCATCCTCCAAGCACTGAGTCCTCAGCCCTTGTGCAGCCTGCAAGCCAACAATGAAGCACCACGAGGATCTTCAGCTGGAAAAATGCGCAGTAATTTAACTCCTACAGGAAAACAAATATAAAAAAAACAAACATCTGCAATCCTTTCCCAGCGGGACAGTCACCCCGTTGTGACTTGGGGAAACAGCTGACGCCTCATTCAGCAAAGCAGCATCCGAGCCAACGGGAAGCACCCTCCTGCCACTGCTGAGCCTCCCTGTCCACAACAGCGGTGTAGGAATACGGAATTCAGCCTTACTGTGAGTCAAATTTCAACCTCCCAACAATCCCAGCTTCTCCAAGGCCAAGTAATTGGGTCCATGAGAAAATAACAACCCTATACATCACAGGATGGCAGAAAATTGGCCAACTATAGCAAATGGGTGTCCAAGTGTGACATTACCTACATGAAACAGAATTCTCAAAAAAAGTTTTTCCTCTTTGCTACAAACAAGCAGCAGAGGACTGCCTCAGACTCCAGCACCGCTTTATGCTTTCAGACATGCTAGGAATACTCTGCCTCAGCTCTGTTGCAGGCAGCAGGCAAGACTTAATCTCCTGCAGCTCCTGCCTGTAAAGACAGCATAGCAGAAATGCTGCTCGTTCACCTCTCTCCTTGTTTTCTTCTCGGACAATAAACCCTTCAGGCCAGGGAACTCTCTTCATACAAGCACCGGTCATCTAACAGAGCCATTGGTTAGGGACAGAGCCATGAAGGGGCAGTGGCACTGCCTCTTCAAAGGATTTTCCCCGGTACAGCATTCAATCTGTTCCTTTTAATTAAGCTGAGTAACAAGCTACCAGCTCAGCTCCAGAGAAAAATGTAAGCTGCTGGCTGTCTCAGATGAGCAGTTCTACGGGGAAGCAGAGTTAGGAGAGCTGAAAAGTGTGACCTTCATTAAACCACCAAAATAATGACCAAAGTTGAGCAAAGATTGTCAGCCAGTCAGACTGGGACCACCTGGGAGTATCCAGTGTCCAGCCTCCAGCCCTTGCACACCTTGCCCTTCTGCTGGTGAGGCAGATTCAACAGCCTGCACGCTTAGCTTGAAAAACAGGGAGACCATTTTTTGTTTCATTCTTCCTAAAAAGGAAGAAAAGATTGCTGCTGTCAGAGGAGAAAGGAGTACCTTCCCCTCCTGAGCCTTGCATCATCCCACTTCATTTCGGGCAGCGTCACCCCCACAGCCACATTATGTCACCTGCACACCCTTAACGATGCAGTGTATTACACAGGGAAGGAGCAGTGTCCTGTGCACACACACACCCCAGAAATGAACCTGGTCACAACACCACGCCTTGAGACATCCCTCCCGGTAGGTTAACAGAACTACTTGCCATGAAATCCCTACACATGAAGCACAGCCTCTTCATTTTAACAAATACATTTTGGATGTATTTGGCTAAACGTCCGCCCTCCCTGCTCTCAGGCTGTATTTTCCTACAGCAGCAGGGAAGCCTCAGAGCACCGCAGGAGCCTGGGGCTTAGCAGGGCTTTTCCCCTGTCCAGTGCAGGGATGGAAATAATGCCATCTTACACACTTGTAACCTGAAATCTATTTAGTTACCCCTCCTGATATCTTTTCTTTCACACAGCATACTGGCTAGGCAGCATGGTCCTTCGCAGCAGCCTCACAGCATGCATACAGCTCCTTTTTTTGTACTCAGGAATCTCTGCTGGGTTGAGAACCCTTGGGCTTTCCCCATGGCAACCTCATTTGTGCACTGGGCAAGGGCAACCAATGCTGAGCGGCATTTGAGCCCATAGGGCAAACAACCCAAGCACACAGCTGGTCTGGAGCCAGCAGGTTTATGCAGACCTTCTGGTTATGTGACCAACGAGCAGAAGCAGGTTATTAATTTAGCACCAGAGGTGCCAATGAAGCTTTGCAGGCTGGGAGAAAACAGATGAACTTCACTAACAAATACAAGCAGGGTTCTGAGCCAACAATAAAAATTGATGTGAGCTGAAATACCAACATACATAAAAAAAAAAATGAGTGGGCACGAAGGCTTTTTATTTTTTAAATACTCATTTCTTATTCAATTCTGGATTCCTAATGGTGGAGAAAGAGAGAAAAACTGGGCAGAAAACAGGAGGAATAGAGATACTGCCACACCTGCCTTTCTCCATCTACCTCTGCTTTGCCCAGCCTTTGGTCAAGACCTCCCTGGCTTTTCCTTATTAATTAGACTCCATCCTCAGATCAGCAGGACCCTGAGGGCTTTGAGAGGGCCACTGCCTTCCGCTTCCTTCCCCTCACCAGGTGGTGTCATGGAGAATAAATCAAATAATCCAAAGAGTGACAAGAGAGGTGGGGGGGGGAGGCACCTTCATGCGATGCAGATAGAAGCCAATAATACACAAAATATACCATACATTGGCAGCTGTGCCCATAGAACTGGGTGGTCTTTAAGGTCCCTTCCACCCCAAGCATTCTGTGATTTAATGAAAATTGATATGGGTGAAAAAGTGCTTGTTTCAAATATTACCATTAAAAAAAATTTTAAACAGAGCATTTGATATTTTTCTTAAATCACCCTCATCCAATTGTAAAATGGTGTCCATTTGGAGTAACCCTAATTCCAAGGGCTGAATCCCCTCCTCGGCACGGAGCTGACCTGCAGACAGCCCCTGGGGACTCAGGGCACCACACACACTGTGCTTTCCAACCTAATTCATTTAGGATCGCATGGTCCTCAACTAAACCCGCTTGGTTCCCTATGTTGCTAATCTAGTTAACTGCATATTGGCTAATTGCAGTCTTTAACTCACTGCCAAACGTGGCAAGTCACCATCTGTCCAGCCTGGCTACCTGAAAAGTCAGCAGCCACATGAAGCAGAGCCTCAGCTGGGGATGTAGAGAAACCAGCTGCTGGCACCTGCTGTCCAGCACAAGTTGCATTGCATTTACTTGATCACAATAGAACGGTTTTTATATGATGTGAGGAAAAAAGAAAAAAAGAATAAATCTGGACACCCTTAACACAGTCTGGGGACTGATGGACACAGGAGAAACATGACTTTCCTATGCTCCTAGCTATTATGCAGCCACATCAAAAGCAGGGCACGCAAGCCAGTGTGCTAGCACAGTGTAGCCAAAGCCCTCTCCCCAGCTTTGCCAGAATTTAACCCAAATCCTTTTGAAAACCAAACTCAGCGCCTACAGCTTTCACCCCGTGCCCTGTCTGCAGGCCTGGAGAGGCAGAGTGTAGGTACCAGCCTGCTGGAGATGGCCATGGGCCGGTGCATCTGGCGGAAGGTGGGCAAAACCCAACCAGCTTTGCTGATGCCACCCCACCAACCTCCATTACAGACCAACATGCAGTGCCAGCAGAAAATAAATTAATAACAGATGTCTTCCATCTATTGAAAAATCCATGCAATGATGGCAGCAAATCCATGCAGTGAAGATGGCTGAAACTTGAACTGCAGATATAGAGAGGAGAAGTCAGGCCTGCAACTTATTCTACCTGCCATCAGCTTTGAAAGGTCCTGAAAAATGCTCCCAGATTCCATCGATCCCTCGTAAGAGCTTGGCAGAGAGCATGCTGCGAGCTGGAAGATGCCCAAACCTGCAGGCAGGTAACAGCCCACCTCAAACAGATGGGGAGGCTTCTTCCAAAATCTCCACATTGGAGAACGTTATCACAGCAGAGATGATACAAAATGAGTCAAGATGAAAAAAGGCTCAATTTCCTTGCTAATGGCTTTCCATTCAATTCTTCTGCAGCTCTGGAAATTAGCTGCCTGAGCACTAAGGAAAGGAAAAATAAGCACAGGACTTGGGCAGACTCTCACTGTTTTAAATAAAACTCTGTGCCTACAGCGGAGAAGGTTCTGTGTGGCTTTGTGGGAAGTAGAAATAGAAGAAAACGAAGGGCTGAGCCTGACCCCACTGAAAGCAAGCAGCCACTGTGCCCAAACCACGGACGCTTTGAGAAACCACTCCTCTTCCAAAACACGTTATCCCTGTCAGTCATGGACGGAAAGTGATTTCCAGCCACTAGCCCACAGCAAAGGGTAATAATGGATGAAAAATAGTCACGCTATCGTTTTCCATGAAATGCCAGAAACGAGGTGTGGGGCAATGCTGAGGGCCTGGAGTGCTGGTGGGAATGCTGAGAGGAACAGCCTCAGCCCCCACCTGCTGTGAGGCAGCAGCACAGAGGGAACAGCTCGTTTAGCAGCCAGCCCTGCTCTGCCACTGTCAGCTGTGCACAGGGCCTTGAGCACGAAGCAGAGCTCGCTCATGACTAGAAGCAACCAATAAGCCTATTGAAATGCCATAAATCCTATGTTGGCAGAGCTTGTAGCAATTCAAGCCTCCACATAAAATTAGGCCTTACAGCTGCACCTAAAGGCGGGCAAGTAATCAAAAGATGAGGACATTTAAAAGAGATCCTGTGAGCACCAAGAAAGGAGAGCTTTGGGGGCAGGAAGAAAACCTGCATGCAACCAGTGCCTGGGAACAGGTGAATGCCAACCCATTGTGGACCCCGCTGCTCCTCACTGCCCTGCAAAGTCAGTCCCTCACACACAGAGAAACCGAGGCACAGAACTTGGGTGGCCACTGGCTTCCCCTGACTCAGTTCTTGGATACCACTGCTGAAAGCTGCTAATGAAGAAAGTCCTTCTTCCCACTCCTTACATTGCGTCGTTCTGTTCCTAACCTGAATGAGAGTGGGCACGCCTGGAGGTGTACCACTATCTTAACACAAAGCCAGGACTTGGCCATTCTTCTCAAATATAAAACTACATCACCTAGGTAAAATTTTCCAAGACTGCAGCTAGGTATGTTTTTACCAGACACACTGCCTCTGTAGCAGAAGAGATGACTGGAAGGTGAGATTCCTACACAGGATAGAATTGTGCTCTGGGGGCATCAAGTGGTGCTCGTTATGAATGAGGATGCTTTCTTCTACCAAACTTGATGGGTGTTGAGCAGTAATTGAGTGACAGTGGAGGTTTGCACTGTACCTGGGAGCATCAAGCTAGGCATCCAGACGAAGATATGCCCTTGAAACCTGGGTATAATGACAAGTTTACCTCTGTGCCAGGCTCCTCTGGAGACTCAGGCATGGGCATGTTCCTCGCTACAGCTGCCAAAGAGCTCTGAATCTCTGGGACAAACATTTACCATGAAATTACCATCACATCTAGAATGGATGGATCCTGGCTACTCAAGACTTTTGTTGTGTTTGTCTGTGTTTTAAACCATAGGAGCTATAGGAAACCACAGGAGGACATGACAGTTTGGGTCTTAGCTCATTCCTATCAGCATTAATAGCAAAACTGTAATTAATTTTAAATACCAGGGAACAACCTTCAGAGCACAGCCTGAAATACAGAACCAGGCTTCTTCATGCAGTCTGTCATCTGCATATTTTTAAAACAATGCAAAAAAAGTCTTCAATAAAAAGATTTTTTTCTCCAAACACATCCATGAGCTGTGATCTTTTATTTTCCAGGAAACAGGTAAAGAAAGGATCTGTCAGCTGAACAGTAGTTGAGATGCTCGAAAACACTTGGCAAAGCCACGCAACAATCTGAAACAAGCTGCTCCCATTTTGTCAGATACTCGCCTTGTTAGATTTTCACTAAGATAATGATAATCTGGCTAATATACGTAATACTTTGGTGTCTAACCTTTTAGGAGCTTCCCAGTGAAGCAATGGAACGTCATGCCAGGGTCTCCCTGGTGCCCACAGAAGCCCTAAGGAGAGCCACAGGGGAGCTGGGGAGGGGCACAGCGTGCACCACACTTGCACACATTCCTGGCAGAGCATTCAGCAGTGGAGCCTTGCCTGGGAGAGACCACCCTGTGCCATCAGTTCAGCCAGCAAAGGGCTAAACACAGAGGCTAGATGAAGAGATGCAAAGCCCGATACACCAGGCATTTAAAGCAGACCTGGCTGCACGCAATGCAGTAAAACCACAGATCTGTTCCTTGGACAGACCCAGCCACCCACCACTCTCGCTTCAGCTCCCAGCTGAGTGGCCTTCTTGGTGTGCAGAGAAATGCAGCACACTGTTTCTTTGAGGATCAGAGCGAGACTGCTTTTTCAGAAGTGTAGAACCATGTGTAAAGCCCTTCGCTTCAGAGCCACCGGTCCATCCCCACTGGAGACAGGGAAGGAGTTTGCATGGATTTAATCTGTTTTGTTGTTGTTGTTGTTTTTTGCATGCATTCTGTTAGAAATAACAAAGGCTGTTACAGTTCCGTCTTCTCAAGGGATCCTCTAAAAAATTTTATTGCGACTATAACTCTAGTAAACACACACGAATAAAATCTACTCCCCTGCAGCCAGCCAAGGAGTTCAAGTTCCTTTGGCAAAGGGCACTGACCGCAAAATAAATAAAATGCTTGCTGCAAGAATGACAAGAAGGGAGACCTACCTTCACCTTTGTTTTTGTTTACATGCTTCCATTAGTACCCGGGGAAGTTTAACTCTACCACGCTGGGTCCCCAGCCCCAAGTCCACAGGTCTCAGCACGCCTCTGGCAGTCCACCACCCCGCAACTTCTCCTCAGCAATTCGGTCCCGATGTATTAAACTGTCACCGCTCACTAAGAAATTAGACCTGATGACACCTAAGCAGATTCATTAATGTATTAGGCAAATGCAATCTGATTGGCTCCTTTTTTTAGGCGTTCAGCAAGCAGCGTGCAAACAAACCTGGAGGATGAGGCTCTCAGGGGAGGGCGGGCAACTCGCCAGCATTCTTGCTTAAATGGAGGGAAATAAAGCAACAGCTCTCCCACAGTCACTCTGGAATTTGCAGCTTACTGCTTGCTTTAAGACAGCAGAAAGACAACACACAGGATCAGCTGCCCCAGCCTTACAGAGATACCATGTAGTTTCCACATATACCATGCACCTTGAAGTACCATTGCTACTTCAAAGTGGCACAGCACTAGCCATGACCAAGCCAAATCCCAACCACCAACTGCCCCTTACACTTAGACAGAGGCAAACCACCTCTAAATTAATTGAACACATTGCAATCATAATACATTTGACTTCTGCAGGGGATTTGTCCATAGTACTTCCACCTTGGGCTAAGGCCTCATTAGATGTCATGAATTAAGCAGAACCAGGCTGGAAAGATACTTGGAGAAGAGTCCTGAAGCTCAACAGGAAGCAGGATGAGCAGTTCACACTCTTCCAGGTGACGCTACTACATCAAGAATTTGGGAAGACATTCTGTACATGATTACAAAACATGCCATCTACCACAACACAGATCTTCCCCAGTAATATCACAATGTGATCACACCTCTTATTCATAAAGACATAAGCCAACATTTCTCCAATCCTCTCAGCCTACTCTATTGGTTTTTCATGATAAGACATTTAGTAAGCCTGAAGGTCTGGACAAAGCAGTGATTTGCTGCAGAATAAGGCATATCAGCACCGGGGTTTTGTGAGTATGTCTTACTAGACAGACGTCCAGGGCCCTGTCATTGCTCGGATAACACTGGAGAAGACATTGCTTTTCCACGTCTATGGCCTCTGGATGGATCTATGCCTGCCCACCAGCAGCCCAGCCCTTGTTTCTCTCAACCAAAACACTGTACTTGTCTCACCTGAGGAACAGCTAGATGAACAACAAAATGTATTGTGCTGGAAAGCAGCAAAGGAAGTGAGCAGTAACAGCTTTCAGCCCATTATTGCATTACTCGGGTTTTAGTTGGATGCAATAGGAAGGTCATATGATGATAGACCAGGACCTGAGTAGGAGGCACTGTGACTGTATGACTAAACCATCACATTTTGGGGAGGCAAGTGGGAGAAAATAGGAGAAGGAAGCAGCACTCTGCAGTGGTTTGCCTGCTTGCCACAACACCAAACACATCTAACATACCAGCAACATCTTCTCACCAACTGCCAAACATTCATGCTCTTACACGGCACTGAAGAGTTAAATATTTCTGCACATCACTCCCCTACCCCTCCTCTTTCCAAGCAGGAGTCAATGCCTTGCCCTGCTGCATGTCTGGCCATTGTTTTGTGGTGTTTTTTTTTTTTTTTTTTTTTTAAGCTGTTAATTAAGAGCTTATATAAAGTTGACTGAAAGAGAGCCTGGCCTTGGGGTGACTCCACAAGGGGGAGGTAGGGGTGCTCAGCAGTTCAGAGCTGGGTTCATCTGCTTGTTCTCTGGAACAAGGAGAGGTCCTAAAGAGCAGAAAGGGCCTGCACAGGGATGTGAGTGGAAACCAGACTGCTTGTGGATCTTGAGCTCTTTTTTAATTCATAGATTTAGAAAAGGCTCACACACAGCACTGTGAAGCAGAGTGCAGCTGGGTTTGTGCCCTCCATTAGGATGACATATTGCATCTGCCCACTGTGGAGCTCTGGTGCCTTTCTCTAAAACATCGAGTCCAAGACCCTCAGAGATGGGTTTCTGAACAATACAGTTTACTCAAGACCAATCCAGTCTGTCAATTCACATATTTAATTCACAGGACCAGTAGTGTGCCCTTGTAGCCAGGAAGGCCGCTGGTATCCTGGGTGCATCAAAAAGAGTGTGGCCAGCAGGCAGAGGGAGGTGATCCTCCCTCCCCTCTACTCTGCCCTGGTGAGGCCACATTTAAAATACTGTGCCAGTTCCCCAGCTCAAAAAAAGACAGGGAACTCCTAGAAGGAGTGCAGTGAAGGGCCACAAAGATGATTAAGGGCCTAGAGCATCTCCCTTATGAAGAAAGGCTAGAGTAATCTGGGTCTGTTCAGCCTGGGGAAAAGATGACTGAGAGGGGATCTGATTCATGTTTATAAATATCTAAAGGGAGGTGGAAGACAAATGAGTGAGGCCAGGCTCTTCTCAGTGTGTAGCGATAGGACAAGGAAAAATAGTCTAAAACTTGAACATAAGAGGTTCCGTATCAACACACGGGAAAACTTTACTGCAAGAGTGAAGCACTGGAACAGGCTTCCCAGAGAGGTTGTGGAGTCTCCTCTGGAGATACTCAAGACCTGGCTGGACATCTACCTGTGTGACCTATTGTAGGGAACTGCTTTAGCAAGGAGTTGGACTCAATGATTTCTTGAGGTCCCTTGCAACCCCTGGGATTCTGTGATATTGGTGACTGAGCACACCTCACCTCTGTCCTCTGCAAAACAAGCTCGTTAAATCAGCTGCAAGTTTATCCCTCTTAGAAACCAGCCTCTGATTTTCAACTAGCTGATTTCACATGCATTTGCAGCCACATAACAGCTTATTTACATATAAAAACCTTCTCCAGCTTCATAAACAATCCCAACAGGTGATGGTAAACACTCCAGAACCAGATGCACACTCCAGCATCAGAGCACACATTGAAGTCTGAACTCTCTGAACATAAGAAAGGGAAAAACGCTGTATAGCAGCAAGGAAAACGTGTGAGAAACAGCCCTGTGAGCACCAAGTGGGACAAGGAGAAGGCCTGGAGCAGAGATCCCCCCTCAGAGGCCACTCTCGGGCTAGAACATCCCCGATGCTCACTGCTGCATTTGTGTTTCTGAAAGGGAATGACAGGGCTACATTTGAGCTCTCCCCCTGAGGCATGCATAAGTGCTGCACAGTCACCTATCTTTCATCCCCACAGCTCTAATGAAGGAGGATTCCTTGCACTCCCATACACCTCCCTTCTGCTCTGTCAGCTTTTTTCTCTCTCTGAACACTGAGCAGGAGCTGAGTCCCATGAAACCACACCTGAAACCATTTTGGACTTCAGAGATACAGAACATCACAGATGAAAGCTGGAGCAGCTGAGACCCCAGTCCTCCCCCTCTCTTCAAGATATTACAGCGCTATCATTCAAAACAGCATTAAATGACACTATATTTGGCTCTGACAATTGAAAAATGATAAAGGACGGACTGGAAAATAGAGGGACTCCAAGAGGAAGGAGAACAGGCAGCCTTAGGAGACACCAATCCTGCAGCTGGAAGCACCAAGCTGACTTGGGGGTCATTGGAAGGAAGATTTGTACAGGGCAATCTACTGTAATCCTTCAACAGCTATAACGCGATGACGCTGGGAGCCCCACTCAGCAAGCACTATTTCTGATGTTCAGAGCATTTCTTATCAGATGCAATTAAGGCTCTAATCTTAAATCCTCAGGAGAAAATAAATCCCAGGCCCCAGAGCTACATGGGATCACCTTGTCAAATCGGGCCTTTCCTCCCCTGAGTGACACCATGACACCAGGCCTGCTTCTCCAGGTGCCTCCAGAAGCCATGGGAACTAAAGGAACCCTTAAGCAAACTGATGAAAGCTAAGATTCTGTGCACACCATTAAACCTTCACGCACCAGGGAAACACACTTTACAAATCAATTTGGACACACAGACCGTGCTTAGTTAACTCTCTTTTCTGCAGATATATTCTCACAAGGCTTCAGTTGTCATCTGTTATGGTCCCCGAGTGCACTTAAGTTCTGCACATCTCCAGAAGTGCTATTACTGTTTTACTTAAAAAAAAAAAAAGAAAGAAAAAAAAAAGGATTGCCACCAGCCCTTTCTTTTTCCACCATCTCAGCACTTTAAGCACATTGCAACAGCTTTCCCTCAGAGAAGACAGGCAGATGCAGTGCAAGACAAGGTGCTAGAAGAAGACACAGCCACAGGAGTGCACCCTGTCCCCAGGCCCTGTGCTCTGCAGCACAGACAGGTCCTGGCAGCGCAGACCCAGGCTGAGCACCCAGTGGTTTTGCATCACCTATGTTTCCCTCACCATTTTGCAGAGGAATCAGCAGTCTGGAACTATGGGCTGCAAGATGGAAAGAAAAACCTGCTTTTATGTTTGCCATGTCACCTCCAGTTCCCAAAGCCTATATTCACCCTCCTGAGGGTGCAGTAGGTGTTTCTTTGCCTTGACTCAGCAGGAAAAACAATCGGACATCCAGTGTCTCTCTCCAGATAGTTCAGATTACAGCACTACTATCAACATGTGTATTTGTAAACACCAGACTATGACATCCCAGGAGCACTGCTTCTTCCCATTGCTGTTCTGAGCAACGTGAACTGAGAGTCACATCAGGCGAGCAGCTACGAAGCAGGACTGCGCTGCCTGAAACAGTGGCCTCCCCAGTGTGTTTCAGCCTCTACCCACACCCCCACAAAAAAGCCTAAAAACTTCCAATTCTCCCTTCAGATCTCTCATCCTCTTATTTTTTGCTTGCTTTCCCTCCTTTTTTGTGAATCGAACTATTAGTCTGCTCAAAACTCTGTATTTCCTCTGCAAATGTATCATTTCCAAGTTGTAGAATCACAGATTTAAACTGTAGCCAGTGATGCTCCTTCCACTTCTAGTCCTTAAAATGCCTGCAAGTACTCAAGCATATCGCTGCATTGTCACAAACACCGTTCCCTGCATTATACTGCAGTCTCATTTCAAACTTCAAGTCTCTCTTTTCAAGTCTCCAGAGGATCAAAGTGTTCCAGACACCGTTTCTGAATGAAGAGTGACCTTACATCCATAACAACATACGCTTCTCCTAGAAACCTGTCAAACCAAAAAGAGATCCATGGAAGTCAACGTCTAGCGTGGCTCAAACTCATGGACCAGAGACAACGGTGGCCCCAACTGGGAAAGAGGAGGGGATGTTAGTCATCCCACTGGTGTGCGTAGGGCAGTTCACAGCATTTTGGTAGCACTGGGAATGCTGTTTTACTCAGACTTTAGTCGCGTAGAAATGCCAGTGCTAAATTCTCCATTGTCCTGCACAGGAAACTTAAACTGACGCACAGAACCGGTATCAGACCCCTCTACAAAGCAGCAGTTAGTGCAGCTTTCATGTCTTACAAAGCGGTTCTCCATTCTAACAACCTTAGCTGGACAGAAGCTTATTTATAGATAGAGAGAAAAACCCTTTCTATAAGTACGAAAATATTTCACTGGAATCAAGGAAACTGTAGGAAAGGAATCGTCACTTTGAAACTCCTCCAGAGTTCACACTTCCCAGAAAAGCCCTCCCTTCATCCTATTAGTTTCCTTCACTTAAACATACCCTTTTCCCAAACCTTTAATCATAGAATTGTTTGAGTTGGAAAGGACCCTTGTATAGCACGAAAAGAGAGGCGTGCAGTTGCCTCCGACCAGTTTTCAGATAACCCAAGAAAATTATTAGCCACAAGGCAGCAACAAAAAAGGAACAACTTACCCTGCTCTGAAGATAAGGGCTCACTAGAAAACACCCTGAAGGAAGCAGTCTCCAAGTAGAGCTCCTTCCCTGCTGGCTGCCAGCCCATAAATGAGGTTAGGGAGGTCATACTGGTGAATTGCTCGCACCTGTGCTCCCAGGGCTGGCTACGCCCCTTCACCAGGTGCTCAATCACTGGTTCAGGCCGGGACCTAACAGTTTCCATACAACCGTTAAAGGCCATCTGGTCCAACCCCCTGCTGTGAACAAGGACACCCACAGCTCCACCAGGTGCTCAGAGCCCCGTCCAGCCTGAGCTTGGATGTCCCAGCAACGGGACATCACCACCTCCCTGGGCAACCTGTGCCAGTGCTCATCGCCCTTAGTATAAAGGACTTTTTCCTTATATTCAATCTAAATGTCCTCTCTATCAACACAAACTCTGCTAAAGAGTCTGTCTGCTTCTTTCTTGTAGCTCCCCTAATCATCCCTACAAACTATTTCAGCTGTACACCTTGATTTGATTTGAAGAGCCTGAATGCAAGACAGAGCTTCAGAAAACCGCAGGTCTGGAGAGGACCCAAGCCTGCAAGTCCTGGGAGCCCCTCAGCTGGAACAGCAGCTATGGATGCCCACATTCCCTGCTCATACTGCAAGATTTTCTGCATTACAGAAATCTCTGAAGCTACACAGAGCAACTCAAGCAAAAGCAGATTATTCTACCAATCTTTGCTGTTAACCCCCTTTGCAGCAAGCCCAGATGGTGGCAGAAGACCTGCTCTGATCACAGGAACTTCCAGCTTGGGACATTTGAAAGGGTCACCGGTTCCTGTTGCAGACGTGGCGTGTGATACCGTTTCCATCTGACTTACCTCTGCATCAAATGTTTAGGAGGCGTCACAGATGGTCTCACCTGATGCAGAGTGGAAAGATTTTCAGTAGTTTCATTGATGTGGACACGGGAAAGATCCTTGTTGATGCCAGTTTCCCACGGCAACCGCTGCCATGGTTATAAATCATTTATTGCCCCCCGTTGGCGAGCAGCTGAATATAAAGAATGGGTTTACTATGTGCAAGGGAGCATGGCAAGCACACAAACCTGCTCCTCCCAAACCGTGCCAGCAGGCAGCAAAGTGCTGCACGGGTTTTGTTGCAGGGGCTTTGGGAAGTTGGTGAAACAGCTGATGGACAAGTGCTCTCTCATGCTGATGAAAACAAGCAGTCCTCCAGCTCAGATGCAGAGATTGAGGGGTCTTAAGTGCAGTAACTATCCCGGAGGAGTTTAGAGACAAACTGCTCCGCAAAGCCAGCACAGAGCTTGAAGGAAGTGTTTTTTTCCTCAAGGGCAAAATGTACCATTAATTCCTTACGATACGGCTAAATAACTTACAGTGCTCATTACCGAGCCGAGGTATTTGAAATAACCTAGTTAAGCCCATCTCCGTGATTAGAAGAGCTTTGGATAGGCTCCAGGTCTGACTGCAGCTTCACTCCCCCTCTTAGATAATGCGAGATCCACTCACTCAAATCTCACTTCCTCTCTCTCATCCCTCCCAGCAAAACAGCGTTACGTCGTGCTGCCAGAACAGAAGCACAGAGAGGCACGTGGGCTTTTCCTTAGGCAGAGACCCAGGCTCTCTTCCAAGCAGGATTATCTTTATGATCTTATTGATCTTACAAGGAACCCATGCTCCAGGAGGGAGGCGGTGAGAGGCATCCCAGACGGGAAGGGATGGCTGCCTGGCGCCTAGATGAAGTCATCCACTTGGAACAAGCTAGGAGGAATCATTTTTCCCCATGTCAATCATACTATTTTCTAAAGTAAAACTGAAGTTTTAAGCTAGCCCCTATAAATTAACTCACAGCACATGGGACTTTCCCCCATGGCCCATCTCCTGGATGGTTCCTCAAGGTCCCACAGCAATGAGGCTGGACACACATGCAAGGAAACAGTGTTTTCAGTCACCTCTCTCCAACCCCGTCCTTGCAGAGGGCAGGGAACCAGCATCCCAAAGGCCAGGGATTAGTCCCCTAGAGATGCAATCTCTGTTAAAAGCCTCAAGTGAAACTTGCCTATAAGGCTATACACCTTATCTCAGTACTTGGTCAAATGTCTACTTGCTGATGTTCCCAGTAATAAGGAATTTTCCAAGGACTGGTCGTGCATCCTAAATCTTTCCTTTTCTGTCTCCAGTGGAGTACATTTTGCTGCCCTTTGCTTCTTCTTATACCATTGCTGTTAAGATAGCTATATAGGGACAGAGAAGCTACTAGCAAGAGCCATTTTTAAAAGATGAACAGATGAACCATAAGCAAAAGTTCCACACATGGGTGCATGACCCAAAGAGGCAGCTCTTACTCCAGTACCACACTGCAGAGAAATTCTGCAATATTTAGCAAGAGAGGCAACAAACACCCTCAGCACAAAGCGCTGGCATAGTAGGACGTTCCCCTGGAAGCAGAACCATAACAGAAGAGGACAATGCGACTAACACCGTCTTACAGTAGGATACACTCATTCAGCAGCGCTAAGACGATGCCATCCTCAGCCACGCTTCACAAGTCGCTCCTGACAGCCAAGGTACGTACGTTTTGTGAAGCTGCTGTGACACCGTCTGGTCATCTGTGGTATCGCTCCTTATCATACATTTATTGCAATAATCTGGAGATCAGGCCACCATCACGTAAAAACAGCAAAGCAATACCCCTTGCATTTTGTGCAGTGGTGCCTGGACGAGTGTTGAAGACACCTGTAGATGGAACACAAGACAAATTTAGCATATAAAAGAAAAAGTACACATCAGAATTTCCACCTCATGGACTTGTTGACTGTTTCACCACTGAGGCTTGCTCTAGACACATCTTGGACATCATACAAGCTCCCACCCAAAGTCCACTGCTCAGAACGAGCAGCTGGTCTCCCTTCCTGACTCCCTTCACTCCTCTCAACACCAGCACGAGGGCTGCAAGGCAGGGCTGCTCAGTTCCCAGCCCGTTCCTCCAGATGATGCTGCATCTTCGAAATATGAAGACGTGAATTCTATCAGCTGGCTGACACTTGGTCTGTGCAGACAGATAAGCAGTTTTGAGGGTTAGAAAGTGCACAGAACAGACACTTATCAACCCTTAAGGTGCACGTAATTTTTGGAAGAATCCCAGCTGCTTGCAGTTGCCATACTACCCAGTTTCACACAGAAAAGCTGCTTGAAGATGATGCAGGTAAGGGCTCAGAGGACACAGCGAGACCTGGTTGACATCATCAGAGAAGGGCAGAACTCAGACCCCTCCTACCAGCTTGCTGAACCAGGCTCACAGAATCTCAGCATTGAGAAGTCCTGGATGTTCCCTTCCTCTTCCTTTTGCCAGGCTCTTCCACAGTTCCTCTCCTGCAACAGGTTTCCTGTTGTGCCAGAATGATGGACACAGGTAACACCCACCTTGACAGTGCAATCCAGTTTCCAATGCCATCGCAACCCATAACCAAACAGTGCCAGCAAAGTACTCCGCCCACTCTTTGACCCAAACCCACAGTCCTGCTTCGCCAGATGTGTAGGACATCGCACAATCAAGACACTGGCGTTGCTCGTGTTACTCCATACCCCAGGAGCTCAGCACTCACCAGTGAAGCACCAGACCTTCATTCACATCCCTCTTTCACCGGATTCAAAGCCAGTCTGCAGAAACATCAGCACTGCTTGAAAAGCTGCATACCAGATTAACCTATGACACAATCCAGCGTTTCTCCAAACAACATTGCAGCCCCAGTGCAACAAGGAGCTAAGAAACCAAAATTACAGATACTTTGCCTCATAACCTATGAGGTTGGCTTCTTCTTCCACAAGAGATCTAGTTTGTACAAACCACCACCCTTAGGTACCTAAGGGCTCTCTCAACAAAACCACAGGACAGGTATTTGGTAAAGGAGATGTATATTTATTCACTTTACAAAGAGGGCAGCATTTAGTTGCAACAGCTCCATTTATAGACAAATATATTGTACATTATAGTGGTGAATGGCTCAGACCTTTACCATGTTTTGCTCTTAAAAATGTGTTTGTACCTCTTCAGCTTCCAATAGCTGAGCAATCAGTTGTCCTTGCTCTGCCACTGAGGTTAAAAATCGATAATAAACGTATAGCTGTGCGCTATGTATTCACAAGTATCCACCTTCTCATTTCCCTGTGTTACTCCCCTCTCCCCACCCACCTCAACAGCCTATCCTCTGGGTTAGCATTAATCTTATATACAGCCTCAATTAAAATGAAATTAGGGAACAGTGATAGTTCTAATGTCTTTTTAAAGCACGAGAAAAGTCATTGATTCTACATATAAAAGTCTCAAGTTCAAATTTGTTAAAAAAAAAAAAAAGCTGTTTTTAAGCCACTTTGGCATTTAGATACTGCCAAGGCATGGCTGAACCAATGGAGGATGGGGGGAAAGAAAGGAAATTCATTAGAGAATTTAAACATTACAAAAATAACTTTTTTTTTCCTTTTTTTTTTTCCTGGAAAAAAAAGAAAAGCAGCAGGATGCCCACTTGCTATTGCTAACTGAAGCGTGGAAAGAAGGTATAGATCAGTTGGTTTTGATCCTTGAACATTTGAAACAAATTCCATGTAAAGCTGAACCAAGTTTACCACACAAACAGCGGTGGCAGATTTATTTCACTTGAGATACAAATGCATGTCCACATGACAGGCATAATCTGACCATGAGAGGTGGAAGAAATGTTTCGATAGTAAGCGCAGGGAAATAGGGCAAGAGAAGGCTGGCGTGGTTAAACATTCTGGATTCAGAAATGCACAGTGCCCCACACGTGCCCCTACACATAGGCTGTGCATAAGTCTGCACTCCCTATATGCAAATATGGCATCTTTCAGCAAGATGATCCAGAATTAGAAAAGTTCTGGTGGCCCACTTCTTTAAACTGTTAAGTTTATTCTTTTATGCCGTTATTCTTCTTCACTTTCATTTTCTGGTTCCAAATCAGAATCACCATTGATTTCCTTTTCAACAGTCATGTCTTGTTCATCTGATTGCTCTTCTTTTTCTTCATCCTCATCCCAGTTTTCCTGGAGTGGAGAACAAAACAGGAATGTTTGAATCTTTGACATTAACACAACTTCTGTGACAACTGACTGGGAGAAGATCCGATCCAACTCCACTTACATCTGAGTCTTTATCCGCAATCATCTCATCATCTGAACCGTCCTCCTCTGAGGATTCTGCAAAAAGAAAACAATCCCTCAGTCTGGAAAACAGACTTGAATACGTTCAAACAAAACTCAACCCCAAAAGCTGCTAAATCTCCATTAAACTGTGCTATTTAAATTCCAAAACTAATTCTATATGAAGACTAGGTTGACCAACGTCACTTCTGCAAAGATTATACAGTATACACAGTACATATATACAGTAGAAACTGCACGCCCAAACTGGAAGTGTACATGTGCACACACTACTGTGAAGTCTTGCTGATGCAAATGTAGCAGCTCCTTGACTGCATCTACCTCAGAATAAGGGCAGTTAGCAACAGAAATCTGACATCATCAGCTAAGTACTTTAAGAACTTTCAATTAACGGATTCCTTAATTTGTGAAGCAGGAATCATGGAATCACAAAGGCTGCAGAAGACCTCCTCCAAGATCATTCAGTCCAACCGTCCACCATCACCAGTACTTCCCACTAAACCATGTCCCTCAGGACAACATCTGTATGTTCCTTGAACACCAGGTGACTGCAGCACCTCCCTGGCAGCCTGTTCCAGTGCCTGACCACTCTTTTGGAGAATAAGTTTTTCCTAACATCCAACCTGAATCTCCCCTGGTGCAACTTGAGGCCATGGGAGAAGAGGCCAGCTACAACCTCACCACATCCTCTCTTCAGGCAGCTGTAGAGAGTGATAAGGTCTCCCTGAGCCTCCTCCAGACTGAACAATCCCAGTTCCCTCAGCTTCTCCCCATAAGACTTGTGCTCCAGACCCTTCACAGCTTTGCTGCCCTTTCAACAGCCTTTCCCTCAATCCACCAGGCAGGTCACTCAATGACAGGAGATGAGGTTGGTCAAGCAGGACCTGCCTTTCATGAACTCAGGCTGGCTGGGCCTGATACCCTAGTTGTCCCACACATGCCGTGTGATCTTCCTCACGATGATGTTCCATTCCCTTCCCTGGCACCGAAGTCAGGCTGACAGGCCTTCAGTTCCCCAGATCCTCCTTACGACCGTTCTTGTAGATAGAAGTCACGTTGGCAAGCCTCCAATCCTCTGGGACCTCTCCAGTTGACCAGGAACGCTGACAGATGATGGAAAGTGGCTTGGCTATCGCTTCCACCAGCTCCCTCAGCACCCTCGGGTGGATCCCATCCAGCCCCATGGACTTGTAGCAGTCCAGGTGGAGTAGTAGGTCTCTGTTTCCACCTGAATCGCGGGAAGTTTATTCTGCTGCCCTTCCAGGGAGGAGGTAGAGCACTCCAATGTAAAGAAGGCACTGAGAACCTCAGCCTTCTCCTTATCCTCAGCAGTCACGTTCCCTGCCCCATCCAGTAAAGGACGGAAATTCTCCTTAGCCCTCCTCTTACTGTTAATGTATTTGTAAAAAAGTTCTTTGTTCTCTTTTACCTCAACAGCCAAGCTGAGCTCCTGCCTTTCTCATTTTCTCCTTGCACATCCTAACATCTTCTTTGTACTCTCCCTGAGTTGCCTGTCCCTTCCTCCACAGGTGGTAGATTCTCTTCTTCTCGTTGAGCCTCAAGAAAAGCTCCCTGTTCACCCACGCCGGTCTTCTTCCCTGTCAGCTCATCTCGTGGCTCAGGGGCACAGCCTGCTCATGCACCTTTAAGATTTCCTTCTTGAGGAGTGACCAGCCTTCCTGGACCCCTTTACCCTTCAGTACTGAATTCCAAGGGACCCCCCCTACCGGAGTCCTGAACAGTTCAAAGTTCACCCTCCAGAAGTACAAGGTAGCAGTTTTGCTGGCCCCCCTCCCGACTTCACCAAGAAAATAGTAGGAAATAGAAGGGAAGGAAACCAAAGGAGGGGAAGAAAGACACAATGAATTGTAAGAGGCCTACACGATTAATCACTCAACCCTGCCACAGATTTCCCACAAAAACTCCCTGCTTGGAGACTGTCCACTAACAATATTCACAGGAACACAATGAACAGCCACCACCTAACAGCTGTCCCACAAATTCAGGAGTTGAGCTACATCTAGCATACAGCACTTACCATCCTCATATACCAGCTTCGCAGTCTGATTAATCTCAGTCACATCCTGAACTGTTTCCGATGCTGCAACCTGAACGGAATTTGCAGGTTAGCCTTAGATGGAACCGTGTATTCCCCAAACTTGAAGTCAGTAAGACTCTCAACAACATAAATGAAATCTACACAGAGGTTAACATGCATTCGTTTATTATGTAGTTTAACAGCCACATAAACAGGAAGGACAAAGTAAAATTTTAGAGGCATTTGCTTCAAAGCAGCCCAGTACCTCCCATTTATTCCCATTTAAAATGCTACAAGTTAGTACACTCATCTGGCAGGAAAGAGCACACAATACTTTCTGTGAGCACGGACTGACCAGAAAGTCAGCCAACTGCAGTGCTTTGAGTATTATCACCGTAGCTATACAGCAGTTGCACTAAGTTCCTGATGACAGGTCCCATTAGGTGCTCTCACAACAGAAGGCTAAGCCTGCAAATAATACTTCTACATATCTTGTGATGTTTAGCTGAACTCACCTGGGTGACAAGAAGGAAGAGTCTTCCATGTAGACGGGAAAGCTTCTGCAGAGTTTTCACTCTGCTCTCCATTAACTGGTATAGCATTCCCAGCTGAGAAACAAGGTCTGGCAACTTAGGAGAAAAGAAGGATGAATTAAAACAAAGCTCTTACCCCATACATAACTTTTATCTTACATTTTTAAACTATCCTTATACATTTGGGGCAAACAGTCCTTGCTGACTTCACTCTGGACAGAAGGAACCGCTGAGGATTCACAGGAATCACCTTCCGCCCAACCAGTTCATATGTAGGCATGTCTAGAACCATAGCCCCCTTTCAAAACACAGCAGTTCAACTTAGACTACTTTTTCCTTCCACAGTCATTCCTAAAAGCATGTTTAGAAGCACTACCTGGAAAGCCATGCAAATGGAAATTTAATACACCCCAGTATAAGCACCCAGTATTAGCAATGCATACAAGTTTTGACATACAACAGTAATAAAAGGAAAACCCCCCAGGAACAGAAAAAACTAACAGCGTCTCAATGCATTTTTTTGTTTTTTAAACCGAGCAAGAGTGTTTTACGAAGGGAAGGCTGGATTTCCACTCACAAGCTACTACATTACCTGCTACCCTGCCAACTTGGTCACAGCTTTATCCTATATATCCAGTCATACTCAATACAGAAATTTAATTCTGCAAGTGTTAATGACAACAGCTAGATCGTGCTTTGACAGTTTTCTGGCTCTCTGCCATGACATAACTTGTTTTGGTTTGACTTTGGGATGGCTATTATTATGTCATGGATGACCAAGATAAATAATTTATAACAAACGTCCAGCAATTCAGCAAAACGGTAAAGTACAGCCCTCTTTACATTGGTTTGGGCACTAGCATACATGGAAAGCAAGAGACAGATTCCTGAAGGAAGAATATTCCCACATTTAAACACTTAAATCTAGTTTCAACTATACGCATTAACTTTAATGCAAGATACTTACTGTGGAAAGGTAGGATGCGTGTAGAGTAAAAATAAACTTCAGCCATCGAACCATTTGTGAGGCACTGGAAATGATATCAGAGAGATACTGAAATATTGGCTGACAACATCCATTTCTTTTTCTAGCTGGTAAGCTGTTCTACAGGAAGTGCTCCACTTTCATTATATTAAAAGAAAAACGCAGTAGGAAATAAAATAGCTTGGCTATCCAGATGAGATGCCCATATGAAAGACACTTGCAGGGAAAAGAATAGACAGCTAAGAAAAGGACTAAAACTAGACATGCTCAGAGATCTGTTTCTGGTGTTTTTATTGGAGGTTTCAATGGAGAAAAGATCAAATTAATGCTACCTTTTTCTCCACCTACAATGCGTTGGATTTTTTTGTTTTGTTTTTTTTTTAAATCAAATTAAAGGCATCTAGTCACAGCAAAGCTATTGCTATAGCAATATAACAGGATTGGTAGGCGCAGGAAGAGCTGTGCTTGTTTTTCTTAAATACAATATCACGCAAGCTACACATCTTGAAGTGATTTGAGTTGACATAGTGATCAGGTCTGAGCTGTCAATATTCTGCTACTTCAGATACTTCCTTAGTATGCTCACTTAAGGCATCCCCTTCCCTTTTAAATTTCACTTATGTTAGCCCACAAAGCACGATCTTAATAAAAGTTCTTCCTTGCACCCACAATCAGGTGAGAATTTTTACCTCAAGATGCTATTAATATAGGAAGTGTTAATTACTATGGAAGTCATCACAGTGAGGTACACACCATAAAACACAGAATAAAAAAGCTTTCAGATTAATTGAATTGTGGGTGACTTGTTTCTTACCTGTATGGGTTGCCTTGCAATCTCTTCGTAAGCTAGAGGAACAAAAATGGTAACAATTAACAACCAAGAAATGCACAATGAGCTTAAAGCCCATCCACATAGCAGCCCCAGTATTTGGGCAAAAAGATCTTCAGCTAAGATAAGTACCACAGGGAAGAACAGATTTTATTTGAGGCCAGCAGACTAAAATACAATAAAAATATAACCATAACTAGCACTGCTATTTTCAAGTTGCAAATTATCATCTACTTTAATAGTGTTAAAGAAGTAATGTGTTGGGTTTTTTTTTTCTGCCATGGACTAAGCAAGCTTTAGCTTAACCTCTTCCTTTTTTCCTGCTTACTCATTTAAGATAACACCACTTGATCTATGGCTTTCCTAGCTTTGACAGTGGCACTTTGTCCTTTGGTTAAGCTTCAGCCAGATGAGGTAAGAGCAAGACAGAAGTAAACTAAGATTTAAATAAGTTTAGTATTATAAAACTACTAAATCAATGTTATTTGACTTGATTTATTCATTGAAATTGAGAGACACATCCTGGATTTTCCCCAGCTAAAAGGCAAGCCAGATGTGGTTTGTACGACAAGGACATGAACTGCAATCTCTCCTACCTCATGCAGCAGTGGAATGACAGCGTGTATAGGCATTCTGGCTACTGTGTTCTTTATTAAAGTTTCCTTTCTTGTGGAAAGCACTTTCTGTTAAAATGGAAAAATAAATCAGATGATCATCCAACTTTAACACATGTGGAAACAAAAATCAAAAATTCCTGGGTTTAAATCTCTTCTTCTACTCCATTCCCTCTATATGCTCAGATGAGGATAACATGTAAAATAAGTTTTACTATGAAAAGGAATTCCATTTTTCAAGTCAGCTACAATTAACAAAACACTTGATTAACCTGCCTAAAAAAATCTACCATTGTCCTTAGTCCACCCATCTCCTGTTAGAAACTAAGTACCACAGATGTATTAAAGAGAACTTCCCTTGCTGTTTTTCTATTTCTATGCTTCACTTCCGTAAATAAATGCCTTTCACCTGTGCCTGTGACAACTAATTTTTATTCAGTGACAAATCCTTAAGAGATTTCTTTTTCCTGCCCCAGAATTACAATTTCCCCCTAGTCCAAGCACAGCGACATGCTCTTCAGGTCAAACTGTTGTCATCAATGCATTCTTCAAACAATATCTAGTCGGAAATTGTGCACTCTAGACTAAGCACAGATTGTTCTCTAGCTGAAGCTAAAGGGAAGAAGGCTGCACTACTAACATCACTTGTAAAGTATCTGAACTCCGACACAACAAATTTATCATAAACAGAAGTGCTGCAAAGTTCACGCACTGACTCAGGAGGCAAGGTAGCTAGCATAAAAATACCACTACCATCGTTTACAATGCCAGCGCCTTAATCAGCTCATCAGCAAAAAGCAGCCAGCAGAAACAACAAGATCTTGACCGCTCAGCTTCCACAGCTTTTAAGGAAGCTCCCCAAAAGTCTCAACAAATAGTTTAAACACCACAGAGTGATCTTGCAACACTTACATTTAAGATGTCTTCATCGTTGCTTTCCAAGCCCTGAAGCAAAAGCACTGCAAAGCTATCTGTTTGTGGAAGGCCACCTGGAGTTTTTACTTTGCTCACATCAATATCCAATGCCCCTAGGCGCTCTTCAATGCTGTCCTGCAGACAAGAAGTAAGAACAGTGTTTCAGGGCCATTTCTTAGAAATATCAGCTGAAAGCAAATTAGCTAATCTAACCACTCCCTCCTATCCTGGTAGAAAATAACATACTGAGAGGATAGCTGGAAGAAAGAGAAGATGAAGTTTTGACTAAGAAGCACTAATATATCTTAGCACAGAGAAACAGACAGTGTGTGACGAAGTTCTGCAGTAATAGGCAAATTTGTGGGTAGTGTAGTCAGGGTTTCGACGAGAGAAAGGTTTTGACCAAAGGGAAGCCCTTTCCCTACAAGGAGACAGTATGATTCACTTGGCCCTCATGCAAACAATGAAGGCAAGCAACGCAAGTTCAAATGTACCTAAAGAAGCCGTAATGATCATTTATGATTGCTATCTAAATTATTGTTGGGTTTAAAAGAGGAAGCACTTTACCTCTGCCTCTCCTGGTTTCCTTTTGCTTTTCTTTTTCTCCTTTCCCGAGGACGGAGTTTTAACGGCTGCGCTATGTCCTGGGATGCCAGGCACTAGAACTTTGGTGTCTGAGTTCACAACTGGCGTCTTCACCTGGCAGAAAGAGAGAAACGCGTAAGAATAAATTGCTAATATCTTAGTCTTCCTTCCAGTTTTAAATTCTGATTTTATTTCAAGATTTTCATGTATGTTAAAACCAGCCTGCCACAACCTAAAGTGATACAAATAGACATACTGCAGTGAGCACACCGACTTCCAGATGATGTGCATACAAGTCAGATTTCATAAATAAAAATTTGATTTCACGCTTCAAGAACTTTACTGGAGAAAAATAGTAAAATTAAAATACTACTCACTTCGCTCAATACACAAATCATCACTTTTCCCTCCACAAGGCATGCTCAGACAGCCAAGAGAAATGAGTCTTCACTGGAATTCAGCAAAAAGCGAAACCAAGATGGAGATCATCACTGCATGCCAGGGAGCTCCCACATCTCTCACTGCATCTCAGCTCTGTTACCCTCCAGCTCCAGGACGGGGGAATTAGCACAAAGCTCCACCAGGCTGATGGAGCACCAGAACTGGTAGCTAACCTGAGGGTTAGAAAACCGATGCTGTCTGCTCACTATACCAATGTTATCAGCTGTGACATGAGCTACAGGAAGGTAACTGCGGGAAGGCTTATCAGTACACGCAGCAGCCAAGGGCTGTGGGTCTCCGTAACTACGCTGCAGCTCTGAGCAGGCTCATTCAGAAATCCAGTTTTATCTTAGAAGGGAGTATTCCAGCATTTCCAAAGTAAACCAAGAGATGCAAGACAACTGTATTATTTCACACAAGCTCACCTTTGTTACAGCATCATCTGTTTTAAGCGCCAACACTTTCTGGACATCCCTTATCAAACATATGTGGGATTCATTGGTGTTCAAAGACTGGAAGGACAGGAACAAAAACAGTTAACTGCCAATGAATCACAGTGGTGATTCATCAAACTACTGAAAGATGAGAACAAACTCCAGAGTTACAAACAAGAATGAGTTCCTTCTCCTCTAGAATAGCAGCTGCTTTGCACATCTGCCTTTTGTTACCAGATCTCTGTGCTTTGCAGAGAAGCTCACACAGGCAAACTGAAACAGTTTTAGAAAGTTTCAATGGCCTAATGTATTAATAGTTGAGACAGCATGAAACAGCCGGCAATAATGCCAGGTTACACTTTAACTGAATGAACAGAATAAAAATCCCCTTTCTAAACAACTCAAGGGCAATAGCCATAACTCCCGGAGAAGGGAGAAAGATTAAGTTCAATCTCACGATGCAATTCCAAAGAAGTACGAAATCCAGAACCTTTCCAATATATTTTACGTACCACTCTCTCTATGATGGGCTGTAAGGTGTTTCCATACACAAGCAGCAGAGACTGTTTGTCTGTGCAAAATGCAGCTGCTAGAATAGGGACTGGTTTTGGCGTGGAGTCTCCATCATTTCCAGGCGTTGCTATCTGGATAGTACAGTTTGATGTTAAGGGCTTTTTGCAGTAGCTGGGGGGGAGGGCGGAAGGAAAAAAAACAGCATGTTTAGCTTAAAGACTTCCATATCTTGCACAAGTATGCACCCTTCATTATCAAATCCTTAAACTCAATTAGTTTACATCCTTTACAGATACTTTAAATGAGGTTAAACCAGGCAAAATC
Organism: Numida meleagris; assembly: GCF_002078875.1. Classification (NCBI taxonomy): domain Eukaryota; kingdom Metazoa; phylum Chordata; class Aves; order Galliformes; family Numididae; genus Numida; species Numida meleagris. The sequence continues at coordinate 8,897,840 of NC_034411.1, read as the reverse complement.
TTAGCTTAAGCAACAGGTAGTAACAAAGCACAGCATAACCCCCAACAAACAAGCTCCCCTGCATTTCCTAAAACACACGTCAAGTAACCCAAGACAAACAATCAGATTGAACTCAATTTGTGAACAGATGCAAGAGATCAAAGGCAGCAGCGCAACAAAATGAGCTTTGCCTCCCAGTAATCCCAGACCTTGCCAAACGTACTCTCAGAAGGAACACTACCTTACCCATTTAAGATGTGCTCAAATAAATGCAACTGCCCATCTCTGCAAACAACTGCTAACTTCACAGGCTGAAAGAAGTCACAACAGAAGATTTTAATTAGACCAAACAACAAACATCCCACAGGTACGAGACATCAAGAGACATTTGTATGGTTATGATTTGACTCTTTACAGCAACTACATACATTAGAGATACAACTAAATCCATAAAATTAGATTAGACACACTAACATCTCAGGAACATTTATAGCTATTATAAGACAAAAGCATAATTCAAGCCTGTGCTTTACTGTATCAATATTGAAATATTCAAATTTGGACACTAACAGACAGGAGTACAAGCAGCAATGTTCCAAAAATATGGTACCTAAGGAGTCTAGATGCACTGAACTACATAGGCACTGACAGTCTAAATATGCTCACGGGAAATGCACTAAAACAAAATACTGAGCAATTAAATAACAGCTGCACATCGCAGAATACTCCCATCTCCTCCTATACATGCAGTAAGAGGGCACAAATGGAAATGTTAGGAGTTATAGTATGAAATACTCTTTTTAGAAAATAATCTAAAGGCAACAGGAGAAAAAAATGTTTTAAGTAACTATGGAAATGATTTGTGAACACTTCATATGCAGACACTTTTCCTAAGACAACTACTCTGAAACACTTCCTGCTGAAACAGAGACTTGGAGAACGTGCTCAGCTATTTAAACACATAAAGGCTAGTTAATTCAAAACATGGTTATTCTACCAAAGCCACTTGAGATCAGAAAAAAAAACAGAGCCATGCTGAAATTGTATTTTAGAAAGACACCTTCAATGGTTTTTACCGCTGAAATCTAAGAAACACTTTGATTACTAATTTGTTCCAAATAGGAAACAAATGACACTTCCGCCATCACAAGCAAAATTCTTGAAGGAAACATGGAATTTGCACTTAGTAGCTATGAAAATAAATATTTCAAACTGCCAGGTACATAAATGCACCTATAATAAATATCCTCACACTACTGAACTGGCATTCAGATCTCATCTTTGCGTAACAGAAAGCAAATACAAACCAGTCTTCTTTTTCTTATTTTGATGTGAAATTGTTGGACATATTTGGTTACAAACTACTGCTCCTACCTCTTCTTTGACTTCTGACACGGTCAGGTCAATAAACGTTGGTTCATCTGTTACCGTGAAAGACATCACAGCGTTCTTTTCTTTCCTATCTGATCTGATCTGCCTGGAAACACAAAGAGCACACATTATTTAAGAGAGCATAAACAGCATCCTCCGCATCTGAAAAGCAGCACAACGTTATGGAGCCTACAAATCATGCACTCCTATTGTCACTATCACAGTACTATGTACCTCATCCAAAAATACTAATGTCATAATTGCAGATTTCAGCTTTAAGAGGGGTTCTAAATTTGAAGTGCAAAGTAACCACCATGCAAGATTCAGCAAAGAAAACATAAACTTCACAGCAAGCACAAAGAACAAGAAGCATACCACGCACTACATTCCTAGCATACGTTGGGAAGTCAAGTGGCAGCTACTGGAAACATGCTCAGACACAGCCAAGGAAATTCGGGTCTTCATTCAACAATCAGTGAATTGAAACCACTACTTCAGAGATCATCACTGCATTTTTCCAGAGTGCCCCTACTGCTTAATCAGAGTTCAGAACATACTTGTTCAGTTTATCCTCAATAACAGTCATAATCAAAGTTAAAAATTAAGAAAAGTTTACATACCAAACACTCAGTAACCGGTCATGTATAGCTCCAGACAAGAAATAAAGTCCTGTAATTCCATCAAAAGGTTTATTTTCATTCATAGGCTTCACTGTGGTAAACATTAATGATGACACTGATGTAGCATGGCCTGTGAAATGCTAAGAGAATGGGGGGGGGGAATTCAATTATTGCCATCAACAGCCACTGACAAAAATTAAAACAATAGTTCACAAAGAATATTGAGAAAGATCCAAGCATTACTAAGTTAGCAAGAGCACTTCACTGTTTTTTCTGTTTCTTTAACTAGTGATCAGCTTCCTTACGTTTCTACATTTCAAAGACGTTTCCTGACACTCCATCTATTTATCAGAACTTGAAGTTTAATGGGGAAATCAAAAGCAAAATTACAGAAACTAAGCTCACGCAAAAGAAATTGCACCTGCCTGTACTGCTGTTACTGTCAGAGAACATTTCACATTTTACAGCCAAACTACACCAACAGTTCCATTCCCAACTATACGATGATCACATAGGTCTGCTGACACACTAAGGCTGTTGAACCAAAAAAAATAAAAAAATAAAAAAAATCAATGCTTCCATTTTTATTTTCACAGATAGTGATTTTGGTCATCACAGGATGCAGACACACACAGTAGTTGCCATGTGCCAGCAAGTCCACAGCAACACATGTACACACTTACTTGACAGCAAGCACCAGGAAACCAGACTAGCTGCTTCCTATCTGCTGTCATGCAGTGGAACACAGCTGCATTCAAGGAACAGCCAAAACATGGTAACTTCCTTGTGTCTGAGCCCTGCCCAGGGAACAACACTTTTGTCCCTTTGCCTTCCAACTGCTTCCACAGCAATACTGATAACACCTGTTACATAAAGTTCAGCTAAGAGTCTTGAAGGCTTAAAAGAGATGCTCAGCACAAGAGTACAGGAGCTCTCACAAAAAAAAAAAAAAAATCACCAATTATACTAATAGTACAGTGAACTACTGAGCTCCCCAATAGAAGGGCTTCAGAAAGGGACACAGAAAAAGAACAGCACCTATCCTTACGCTACAGGCTCAAGAAAGGCTGCTGGTAGCATTCTCAGACACAGCCAAGGAATTCAAGGTCCTCATTCAACTGTCAGCAAGACGAAACCACAGTTGAAGGTATCATCACAGAAATAGCTTCCAGCAGCCCCAAAGGTGCCAGTAGTCTCCTTCCACCCTACAGAATTTTCAGATGTCCTATTAGGAAACACTAAACACACAATGTCACCAATCAAGAAGAATATACTGTTGTTTTTTTTTTTTAAAACTCTAGTTGCATGAAGTTACTTACTCTGTAGACTTCTTTGGTCTCCAGGTCCCACAGTTTTATAGTTCTACCGGCTGACAGCAGCATTTTCCCATCTGGACTGATGCACAAAGAGCTGACACTGCTATTGTCACCTTTCCACTTGCTAGAATTTGGATGGAGACATAGGAAAGATATTCATTAGCATAACTTCAAAATGCATGTCAACTCCGCTGGATTATCTAAGGCAAAATGTACTTTTAGAAGTCTAAGAAGTCAAAAATTAAGTCCAAAGTTATTCTGTTTCTGCTCCTCACTTTCAAATTTGTTTACTCAATAATAAAGAAATAATTAAGACTACTTTTTGTTTGTTTTGCTCTGCTGTTGTTTAAAAAAAAAAAAACATGTATTTGTTTAACCTATTCTTCAGTATCTCCCCTCAAAGTTCTCTACTATTCAGGATCAAGCAAGAGGAGCCCTGCCATTTAAGACTTCTCTTGGCACCACAATCCACTAAGCATACACCAACCTACTCAGAATGGACTTTGGAGTTTTAAGGCCCTCCCAGTTCCCGGCACTCCTCCCAAGACTGTCAATGACACTGACAGTAACAACCTTGGCTTCAAAGGTTTAAGAACTCCATGGCTGAAAGCATTACTGAATGAAAAAGAAAGATGCTGTCATGGAAAGCTTGCACCTGCTTAGAAAGAGTCTGAGTACCGCATATTTCTCAGAGGACAAAATTACAAGGAAATCATTAACGCAAACCCTCTATACATAATAATCATGACCCAATCCATCACATTCTGACTGCGAACAGCCCTTCTTAAATACTTCTTGAGAACTTTCTTATGCCAAGCAGCACTACTTCTGTCTTCCACAAGAGAGCTCATTTGCAGTATCATCTTTGACCAGATCTCATAGAAACTGCAGGCTTTACTGGCTACAAACTTCACAAATAACATTACACCTTACAGAGTGTAACAAAATTCTGTACTCTCTTCCACAGTGCAAGTCAGGACTAAGAATTTCAGATCAATATTCACTTAATGTAGCAAAATCAAGAAATTCTATTCAAATGTACTAAAAAGACAAGACTAAACTAGACTACAGAATAAAAATCACAGTAAAAAACTGTTAATTCTTACTTAGGATACTCCTTACGTAATTTTACAGGAAAGACTTTTAAATAGGACATCATCCCATGGCCAGCAGATCGAGGGAGGAGATTCTGCCCCTCTACTCTGCTCTCATGAGACCCCACCTGGAGCACTGCACTCAGTTCTGGAGCCCCCAACACAAGGAGGACATGGAGCTGTTGGAGTGCCCCTCCTCTGGACCCACAACAATGATCAGAGGAATGCAGAATCTCTCCTTTGGGGAAAGGCTGAGAGAGCAGGGGCTCTTCAGCCTGGAGAAGAGAAGGCTCCAGGGGGACCTTATAGCAGCCTTCCAGTACCTGAAGGGGGCCTACAGGAAAGCTGGGGACTTTTTACAAGGGCACGTAGTGACAGGAAGAGGGGAAACGGCTTTAAAGTGAAAGAGGGTAGATCTAGACTAGGTATTAAGAAAAATCTCTTTACTGTGAGAGTGGTGAGACACTGGAACAGGTTGCCCAGCAAGGCTGTGAATGCCCTCACCCCGGAGGCATTCAAGGCCAGGCTGGATGGGGCTGTGAACAACCTGGTCTAGAGGGATGTGTCCCTGCCTATAACAGGGGGTGAGGGATGATCCCTTCCAACCCGAACCATTCCATGGTTCTATGAAACAAGAAGCTGCATAAGGAAACAAACAGAACGCTTGTGAGCGTTCAGGGTATTTAAGATCTGAAAAAGATACAACCAGAGAACCAAAACATCCTGAGTTTTTCAGACTACCTCTCTCCAACACCTTTTACGGCCTCTTCTATAGAAAATCCCTCCTCCTCAACTGCTTGCTCTTCTGCCAGAGGCTTCAATGTGTGCTGGACAGATCTCCCTATGCAGTTTTACAGACTTCTACAGTAATTAAGAAACTCAAACCCAAAGCCATATGACTTCAATTCCCCATCCAGAAGTCCATATTTCTACTGGAAAATATTCAGAAGATTGTAAATCAAAAGAAGTTGAACATCACTTCTCCACCCCAGGAGCTTTTCTCCTGAATTCTTTAGGATACATATTCATTTCCAAGTACTCGTAAGTGTTAGAGAATGCAAGTAATCTGACACGTATGTTGGCCATAAGCAATTCCTTTGCTTACATTGTTTCTTCCAGTCTCATCATTTTGGCTAAAATTTTAGAGAACTGTTTTCTTCTACTTTTTCTACTCTTGAGGTTGTGGATGCTGTTCCTGGAGGCACTAAAGGCCAGGCTAGATGAGGCCCTGGGGACCTGATCCAGCCATTGGCAAACCTGCCTGCAGCAGGGGGGTTGGAACTAGATGGTCTTTAAGGTCCCTTCCAACCCAAGCCATTGTATGATTCTGCGATTCCAGTATCTTTTACCTTAGGTATGACTTGCAATATATGACTTCTGATGTGACTTCTGGTAAAAAGAGCAGCATTATATCACCAGTGTACTTCTCATTTATGCACTCCAATAATGATTTTTTTTTCATTGCCATCTTCAAAATTCGAGAACGCAATGCCTCTAACTACCTTTCCTATGTTCAGCTCATACATCAAATCTAGGAGTACTTCTTAGCATCTTCCTAAGCAATTATTGCATTACAACTGAAAACAAGAACTGCCACAAAGTATCATTACAGCCAAACTTTAAGCAGTTTGTAGGTGGTGCTCTCCTCAATTCAATGGAAAAGACTCACAATATAGTGGCAATATAGTGAAGACCTGTTAGGAAGGTGAGGAGGAGGAGGTGGTTTCCTCCACTCATAAAGGTGGCATTGAGTGCATGGAGCTTTGCTTTGAAATATGCAAAGAGCCAGTAGAGAACTTACAGGTATGTATGAGAAAAGGCCAACATGGGCAATGTGCTGGGCATCTGCTACAGAGCAAGACTAACAGCAGAATTACAACTCTGGTCTTCAGAAAAGCAGACTGCCACTTATTCAAAGAACTGATGGGCAATATTCCACTGGAGACTACTGTGAAGGGCAAAAGGTGTTCAGGAAAGCTGGTTGCTCTTCTAGGATAACCACCTTAAAGCACAAGGATGGCAACACCAACATAAAGAAAACCACCAGGTGTTGCCTAGGCATGCAGCAAAGCCAAAATCCAGCTGGATGTTCAGACCAGCAGGGAACATGAAGGCCAGCAAATAGGAGATTTAATAGCACACCGGCAACAGTAAGACCAAGACTGAGAAATGCGTGGACCCAGTGCTGAATGGTGTAGGGATCTGTTCAGCACACAGAAAATGCCAAAACACTGAAGAGCAAAGATTGCTCTCAAGCCTCCCATGTTCCCAAACCCAGTGCCAGACTCAGAGGGAGCAGAGCATTATCCATAAAGATAGGTCAAATCAGGGATCACAGCAGCAAGCTGTTCACATATGCAGCCCCTAAGACGGAATGGAATGCACCCAGAAATGCTTAAAGTTGGTGATATTTCAAGACCACTCCATCACCTCTGAGTGGCCGTAATGTTTAGGAGGAATTTCTGATAACTTGAAAAAAAGACAAACCTATCTGCAAAAAGGAGAATACAGGAAATGAAAGATTATACAGCAAATCCACCTGGTAAACATTTCCAAATACATAAAGGTCAAAAAAGTAACTGGAAACAGCCAGCATAGACTTTAAAAGTGCAAATCATCCCTAACCAACCTGATTGCCTTCCTAATGAGACAACTGTCTTATATGACACACACTGCACACAATTTAAATTGAATTTAGCAGTGCTTCTGACAATGTCTCACATGATACTACGTAACTCCAGTTTGGATGCAAGGATACTAACTGAATGGACTCCAAAGTAGGATAAGAACTGCATGGAACACTGCACTCAAACATCTGGAACCACTGCCATGAAGTTCAGCTGATGGCCAGTTACTGGTGTCATTCCCCAAGGACATTCCAATTCTATTCAACAACCTCAGCGTTAGCTCAGGTCTTCATGAATGACCTTGAAAATTTGACAATATGCATCCATTAGCAAGTTCACTGGCATTAACAAATTAGGGAGATTAGTTGATAAATATGCCAGAGGGCAGAGCTGCTATTCTTTCAGGGGCATCTCAACAAGCTGAAGAAATAGGCAGTCAAATCTCCCAGGTGAAAGGACAAGGTTAAGCAGTCTTCATGTGGCCAGAAAAAAAAAATCTCACATAGGCTGGGTTCAAAAGGCCAGAAAACATATTTGCAAAAAAGGAGTTTGGGGATCCTCATAGACCATTTTAACATGAGTTAGTAGTAAGTACTTGCAGCAATGAGGTTGACTGCATGCTGACCTCCACTTGCTAGGACATGGCCAGCAGATCAATCACATACTAGACTTTCACTGAGTTAAGATAACCAGAATCACTAACAGAAAACTTAGTTTCCTAGAGTTTAAAAGAAAAAATTGACTTTACTAGAAAAGAAAGCAAATACCTACCCTAGACAACTTGTTAACTCAGCACTAAGTTTTGTTTTTAAGTTTTGTTTGGCTCAACAGTAGCTTCAACGGCAGCAGCCTGCTCAGACAGCCAAGTGGAATTGTCCCCACTGCACATCAGTAGTGAGCGAAACCAATTGGGTATCATCATAGCTAGGCCCTTCACATGTACACAGTAGGTCTAACTGGGATGAGGTGTTCCAGCATCTGCTTCCCCTGCATTTCCAATTTCTAAGAATCTGGATTTTCAGTGTCAGAGAAGTGACTGGAAGCCCATATCTCACTGAGAGCAAGGAGGGACTCAAGTCCCTCTTAGCAGCTAAGTGTTCTAGCCTTCCCACTACACAGAGGAAGAAGCCCAACCCAACTGTAAGATTTACTCTTTTATCCCTTAATCAAACCACTTCAAATTCCTTAAAAGTAATAACCAACTACTAATTTTGTACAGCAAGCATGAAGCCTGCATAGCAGAGTGCAGCATTTCCAACAGGACAAAGGCTAACATCTGTGAAAGAGGAAATATGCAAAAGCAAGTGACAACAAATCTGATTGAGAGGATCACTCACCACTTTACTTTGCAGGTCTGCGTGTTCCATTCCACAATGTGTTTGTCTTCTGAACAGCTATACAAACAGGAGTTGTCCTGATGCCACCTCACACAGTTTATTCTATTGTCATGACCGCCATCCTACAAAAGATAAGAGAGGGTCACTTACAAATAAATAAAGAGGTATTGCTACTGAGTTTCCCCCACATCAACGATGTGAACAAGGTGCTCTTTCAAGAACTAAATTCAAATCATTGGTACCCCAAAGAGGCGTGCATAGCATGCAACTTTTTTTGTGCTTTTAACAACCAGTATACACATAGAACTGTAAGTTAAAAGTACTTCGCATTTCCATCTGTACATGTATTTGAATTAATTACTGTTCTAGTACTTCAGAGTTAACAAAAAGTTGTCCTGCACACTACTGGCAAACACAGCCGAAGCTGTCTAGCAGTAGCATATAGTTAGCACAGGTGTCTTGATAGTAGTTATCTAAGTGCCTGCTTGCTTAAGTACAATCAGGATGTACAGAAGAGTCCACCAATACAACAGCTTCACAAGAGCTGATGAATACTTCAATCCTGCCCTCTCCTCCCATAGCCCTGGAGAGGCACAGGAGGTGATACTGCCACGGAGGACTTAACTGTTCAGTTAGACATTTCATCATTATGATCACATCTGATGTAAAATAACAGATCTACACACAACGTTAGGATACTGCCAAACCAAGAGTTCCCAAAGCATACATATTGCCAACCAAGTACCATTCAAACATTCCCAAGAATCTAAATTACTGCAATTCTATTCATATATGTAGCCCTTAAGAAAAAAAGATCTGATTAACTAGGTCAGTTTATCCCATTTTTAAGCAACAGAAAGAATAGCATAAGCTGACTGAAACCACCACTATTGGCAGCGTGTGATGATGAGTGTGTAACTTACTAGCTTGCTCTGTAATTCTCCTTTTACTGTGCTGTATAACAAAATGCTACCAACTGCTGTGCCAATTGCCAGGATATCTAACTGTTTGTCCACTTCTGCAGCTTCAGACTTCCGTTTTTTCCTCTGGGGGCCATCCTGCAAAAACAGAGCAGAAAAAAATGAAACTAATTATTTGACCTGTTATTCTTAAGTGCTAAAGCATAGGGAAAAAAACTCTCCGAGTCTGAGATCCAGTCAGCCAGCACAAATTCTGCTAAGACACAAGATGGAGACCCAGCAATTTAGAGGTTCATGTTATACCTCCATGTACAAAGTAGCAAAGTTGCTACCAGTCACTTGGAAACACTCAATGGAGGCCATTTTGCTACCTCAGTGACCACACACAGAGGGAAAAACAGTTCAGTTCTTCAGAGTCCGCTTCCCAGAGGCAAAGATGAACAAGACCAGATTAATTCATTCCCAGAACAGAAATGTGTGTTAAGTTTTATTAGGAATCATCAGTTTACCATCAGTCATGCAAAAACTAAGTAAGTGTAACATCTCTTAAAAAGAAAGTGCAACCACACTCAGCAGAGAGGAGCAACCAGGAATTGAAACTGTCATCCATTCAAGTCCTGGAGTCAGTTACCAGAGATCTTCCTCTCATCAGGCAATTCTCAAGTCTTCACCCTCTTGCTTTTTAAGGGATACTAATCACTTCAAGGAAGAACTTCACTTCATCTTAACCAAACACATGCAAAACTTAAGTAAAACAAAGGCAGAAGAAACAGCTAGGTTTATTATGACTGGGTAATCCCACGTAACTGATCACCAAAATAAAATGGCTAAAAGTGTTCAAAAGCACTGTCAAAGAAACAAATCATCTCTAATGCTAGTGGTTAGTTTTTTTAAATTGGACTTTGGTCAGACTCTTTCTGTTTGTTACATTACAGCAAAGCAAACCTTCAAATTAAAAATAAGAATTAAAAAAAATTTACACGAGGCAATGCTTCCTCTACACAACAGGTATATCTGCACTAATGAACTAATGAAGGCACAGGAGACTGGGAGATCAAACACAAGCAATCAGCTCTGGGCAAGCTCCATGCCGTGCAGCTAATTCGGGTTGGATATTAGGAATAATTTCTTCTCCAAAAGAGCAGTGAGGCACTGGCACAGGCTGCCCAGGGAGGTGGTAGAGTCATTGTCCCTAGAGGTGTTCAAGAACCATGGAGATGTGGCACTGAGGGACGTGGTCAGTGGGCATGGTGGGGATGGATTGGTGGTTGGACATGATGGTCTTGATGGCCTTTTCCAACCCTAGTGATTCTGTGATTCTCATCTGTCACATAACATATATCACCTAATATAAATCATTTCTACAGGCTTCAAGATGTAACGGCAATCAGGCTTTGGGAGTTTTCAGCACATTTAAAACTAAAAACTTTATCAGTGCAGAGTAAAAAGTTTCATTGTTTCAAGAAGTAGGACTTTCTTTTCCTATATTTGACATACGCACTTTTCCCTCGCAAGGAAAATGGTTTTATTTGAAGCCAATAAATGCAAAAAATGCTATATTGCTTGTTTAAAACAGCAAGCTCTAGAGAAAAGTAAGGACGTTGGTTTTTGCAAAGATTTGTTTAGGCTTCATCTTCCCTGGGAAAGAAAAGTGTTTATAAAACGATATGAAAACATAAGTGCTCAGAAATCACCACAGTTACAAAGTACAACTAATTAATCAAGCAGGTTTCAAGATAATATAAGAAGAGACTCACGCACTAAATAAACTCGTTAAATTTTTGGCAGCAGTGCCAACTAAGCCATCTCAAAACAGCTGTTAGAAATGCAAAGACAGGGACCACATTGCCATTGGAGATGCAAGCACAGTTTGTGTGTTTTCAGGGACTTTTCAAAATCTGTACATGTAGTTTTATTACTTACCGCTCCCACTCAAGATTGGGAATCAAAACCACAATTAAGAACAGATTTTATTCTCTTCCCTTGAATAGAGCCTTTAATTAAAGCTTATTCAATCTCCATATGATTTGTTATGACTGATTACCCTTATAGCAAGCCAAGGGCATCACCGAGTGTAACAAGGTCCCACTGAGCTCCACAGTACTTCCAGTGTTATGAAGAAAGCTAGGGGATAGTGAAGTTTTTTCCAATTACTTTTTTTTTTTTTTTTTAAAACATCCGTTTCTTTAGTGAGCCGTCTTCCTCAGCACCATTACTGGGACGTCCTGACAGAAGTTTTTGCTTGAAAGAATCATCAATGGAAAATTCAGACCTATTCATGCTGGAAGTGACTCCAAAGAAGGATGTAGCTTTCATGGAGAGGACAGAGCAGCTAAAATGTATCAAGCATCAGTTTCTTTTGAATATTTTCAGATTTTTGGAAACTCAAACTTACTTAAAAACACTGAAAATAGCTTGGTTTTAATTAGCAGAGATGGTTAGAAAAGGTTCTTTGCAAATGAAAATTTCCATCATGCTCTTTCTTGTGCAGGGCAGCTGCTGAGAATGAGACTTTTCTTCTAATTAGCAGAAATCTCATCTCTCTTGCTAACATGTGAAGTAAAGCTCTTAAAACCCTGAAGAGCCTTAAGAGCCGAAGATGACAGAACAGCTGCAACTTACTAAGGAGGAGATAAAAGAAGCTACTTTGGAAGTTGGTGGTCCACACGCTCTTGCAGAAGACACCACTTGATGGAAGGGGAGGTGGTGAACAGGACAAGCAGGAAGCACTAACGCTGCAAAGCACGTGTGCAGAGAGCACGCCAGTAAATCACCACTGCATCAGCAATTCCAGGGCCTGGAGTTCAACACCTCATTCCTAATGCTCCCCTCTAAATACCTGGCCCTCATTAACACAGAAGCAGTCCCAAACACAGTTGAGAGATAACCTGACAAAACACCAGGCACCTACTGGCACGGTTTTACTCCTGCACACTAAGTACTAGCGCTACCTGGAGATGTCACATTTCAGCAAAAAGAATAAAAACTAAACAATGCCAGAGGAAAAAAGGAGAAAGCCTAAGCTCGTCTGATGAAATCCCTTTTCTGTACAACCCCAAAAACAGCTACGTTGAAGCATCTGTAGGCTGCTTTAAGGGTGGCTGTCTAAAAAGGCCTTAATGTTTAAAAGCCACTCAAAACCTTCTGAGCTTGACTTAAGGCAGTGCGGTATCTCAGGCTTTGAAGCTGCACTGCATGCAGCAGAGGTGAGCACCAGTTTCAGTTTCTGTAACCTGCTCGGCCTTCCCATTAATGCATGTATTTTTTTTTCTTCCAAGGTGAATTAAAAACGAGTAAGGTAGAGGCCAATCTGAAACTAACTCTTTCTTCCGATGCACTTCATAAAGTTCAGGGACTAAGCCACTCAAACGGCAAAAACGGGGCAATGCAGCCTTCCTTTGGATGGGCAATCCGAGTGCACGGAGCATTTCAAGATACCTGCTACAGTATTTCCAACCAGCTTTAACTGCTGACGTACCAAAACACATTTAAGAAAAACTCACTGCTTCTTCGGGCAAAGGGGGTGGATGGCACAGAACGATCCAAGGGAAGCATCTTGCTCAGGAAGCTGTATGTTACGGTGAGCGAACTTAAAGACTACCTCAATACAAGCGGGCCGAGAAAGCGACTAAACGCATGTACTACAGATGCTTTCAGCTGGAGCGACCCAGTGAGCTTCGATTGAAGGCGTATGTCCCTTGATGTGCACGGAGGAGCTGCTGAGTGCAGACAGCACGAGGTGCAGGATCCTGAGACAGGGAGAGGTGCCACGCCGTGTGCCACATACCTCGCTGCTTCAGGGCGCGTTCCTTCCACGCAGGGAACACGAAAGGCAAACGGGTTTCACCATCAGAGATTTAGCTGAGAGCGCTTTTAGTTAATTTAAAAGACAAAAACAAAAAAAAAAAAAACAAAAAAAGAAGAAGAAAGATGCGCTCCCCACCACTAGGTGGGCTTTCCCTCCTGAGGAGCAGCCCCGCGCCGCAGCCCCACACGTGGCGTGGGGCCGGGCCGGTCCCGTTGGCGCTGCCGGGCCCCGCCGCATGGCGCCGGGAGGGCGGGGTGAAGCGGCGCGGCCGCACCTCGAGGCCGCGCGGGGTACGAGCGCTCCCCCCGCGGATCCCCTCCCCCCCACCGCCCGTACCTTGTCGGGGGGCGGGCGTCCCCCCGGCGGGGCCCAGGCCAGGCAGGTGCAGGCGGCGCTGAGGTGCGCGGAGGGCACGTACTCGTGCTGGAGGCGGCTGCCCACCGTGTCCCACACGCGGAGCCTCCCATCCGAGCCGGAGACGGCGAGAAATCGGCGGTCGTGAGGGGAGAAGGCCAAAGGGGGCCGCGCCGCCGCCTCCCCGCCGCACGCTGCCGCCGCCGCCATGGCGCTCCCAGCCCGGACCTACTGCGCCTGCGCAACTCCGGCCGCGTGTTCGCTCCGCGCGCATGCGCCGCGCTCCCCCGTGACGCCACGCGGATGGCGTCATCGCGGAGCGCGGCGCGGGCATGGCGCTTCCTGCCCGGCTCCTCCGGCGGGCTTTCTCCTCAGCGCCCGGCGGGCGGCGGCGGCGGAGGGCGTGGGAGGCTTCGCTGTCGCCTCTGGAGAGACTGAAGCAGCTGCTGCCGCCGGAGGAAGCGGCGGCAGTGCAGCGCTATGTGGAGCCCCGCTCCCCAACCTCCCAGCAGGCGCCTCCTGAGGAGAAAATGGCGGCGGCGGCGCTGAGCGCGGCGCCCACCGCGGCTCCTTCCCCGGAGGGACCCCCTGAGAAGAAAATGGCGGCGGCGGCGGCGGCGGCGCGTCCCGGCCCTCTGCGCGCCGGGGAGCTGGCGCTGGCGGAGCTACGGAGAAAGCACAACTCGACGCTGAAGCTGATGTGCCGGTTGGAGGCGGGCGCGGTGCTGAACTCACACGGCGGGCTCCTGCCGCACCGGGACATCATCGGGCAGCTGCCCGGGCAGCTGCTGCGCTCCTCGGCCGGGGCACGGTTGCTGCTGAGGCGGCCCTCGCTGGACGAGTACGTGCTGCTGATGCCGCGGGGGCCCACCATCGCCTACCCCAAGGTACCGGCGGGATGGTCGTGAGGCCAGGGTGGGCCTCGCTCTCGTTTCCAAGTAACGTGCCGTGATTTTGTCGCCCCTAGGATATCAGTGCCATGCTGATGATGATGGACATCCACCCGGGAGATGTTGTGTTGGAAAGTGGCACTGGGTCTGGTGCTCTGACCTTGTTTCTGTCAAGAGCGGGTAAGGCTCTGCTTTTAGAGATGTAGCACAATTCACAGAATCATAGAATCGTTAAGATTGGAAAGGACCCCTGACATCATCATGTCTAGCTACCCCCGCCCACCGTGCCAACTGACCGTGTCCCTCAGTGCCGCATCTAAACGTTTCTTGTCACCTCCAGGGACAGTGACTCTACCACCTCCCTGGGCAGCCTGTGCCAATGCATTACCGCTCTTACTGAGAATTTTTTTCTAATACCCAAACTGAACCTCCCTTAACTTAAGACCATTCCCTCTCATCCTATCATTGTTATCTGGGAGAAGAGGCCAACCCCACCTCGCCACAACCTCCTTTCAGGAAGCTGTAGAGAGCAATAAGGTTTCCTCTTCCCCAGACCGAACAGTCCCAGTTCCCTCAGCTGTTCCCCATAAGGCTTGTACTCTAGACCCTTCATAGCTTTGCTGCCCTTCTCTGGATGCGCTCCAGGGCCTCAATGTCTTCCTTGTAATGAGAGGCCCAACACTGAACAGAGCACTTGAGGTATAGCCTCAGCAGCCATGAGTAGAGAGGGACGATCACCTCCCCTCTCCTGCTGCCTGCACTATTTCTTATACAAGTCAGGATGCCATTGGACTTCTTGTCTGCCTGAGCACACTGCTGGCTCGTGCTCAGCCAGCTGTCAGCTAACACCCCCAGGTCCTTTTCCAGCCAGTCTGCCCCAAACCTGTAGCGATGCATGGGGTTGCTGTGACCAAGTGCAGGACCCAGCACTTGGCCTCACAGGAGCTCATACAGTTGCCCTCAGCCCAGCGATCCAGCCTACCCACATCCCTCTGTAAGGCCTTGCCGTCTTCAGGCGGTTCGATGCTTCCTTATCTTATGTTGTTTTTCTGCTGATCAGACAGTTACAGTCAACTCTTAAAAGTTCTGCAGCACTTTTAACATTCACATATGCTCTGCTGACTTAAAGGAAGCCTGTGCCTGGCCCTGTGCAGGAACTACACTTTGACTGTATTTTGAGGGTCGTTGTATAACGGGTCACCCTCCTGCAAGGTGAATTTTAGCTCTCATTACCGCTGGGTTTCTAGTGTACTAGAGCCTTCCTCCAGTCTCCTGCCTTTCTCAGTTTTGTTCCCTGGGCCTGGTCCCTGCATGGTCAGAAGTTGTTATCTGCAGAGGGGAAATGGCAGGTCAGTGGGGCTGTGGCAGGAGGTGGGCAGAGCTGCCCCTCTTGGCTGCACCCCACAGTAATTTAGTTTTCCTGGAGTCCATCTGTTTTGTAGTTGTTTGAGGTGAAACAACTACTTTTCTTTTCTGAAAGGATTCACAGGATCAAGTAGATGAGGAAAGGAGCCCGCTGCCTCAAAATAGCTTAAAAAGCCGTGGAGTATTACCTGCCAGGCTGTTCCTTGTGGAAAGCTGTCTTTGCCCAATAAAAGTAGTAAGGAGAAAGAAGCTAATGGTATGGTAGTGTTGAGAAATGAGAATCATACAAGCATGGAATAATACAGCAATACACACACTGCTGTTTTTTTCCTAAATAGCCTGGTAACCCTTCCTTTATGAAGAATATTGTGATTTGGACACATACTGAAAATTTCAAGATAGTAAGTTGATACTTACATAATAAGGTAACTTATTATGGTTATAAACAGTAACCATGTATAAATCAGGAAGTACACTTGAAAAACTTGTCTGTGGGATGAGGTCAGTGAGCAGGTCTGGGGCTTTCCATATCCTTTGCTGAATTCTAAAGGTAAAGGTGGGGAAAGAGCAGCAAGCCTTTGTTTAAAAAAGTAATAAAAATTTAAAACCACTGCTTTCAAATCTGCCATATGGCATCTAAGAGTAGTGACCTGCATTGCAGCTTTCTCAGCTGCTCCTTGGTAGCCGTAGCAGAAGAATCATGGGTTCATAGGGCCACAGGTACTCAGGTCATCTTTTGCTGCAGGGAGTTACTTTGCAGGAAGACATTACATATGTGGTTATTTCCTAAAATGAATTTGAAGCATATTTCTTGTCACTTACACTGCTATCTTTTTTTCTAAATTCTTCATTATGGATGGGAAAATAGTAGTACATCTAGTTTTTGTTGTTGTTGTTTTAAGTTGGGCCCAAGGGACGCGTTATCAGTTACGAAATCAGAGATGACCATCACAGTTTAGCAAAGAAGAATTACAGGCATTGGCGTGCTACATGGAAAACAGGACACACGGAAGAGTGGCCAGATAATGTGGATTTCATTCTTAAAGACATCTCAACAGCTGCTGAGGATATGAAATCTGTAACATTTGATGCAGTAAGTCCAAATAACCCACACGTGACATAAATCGATGCTTATGTTTTTTATGTAACTTGAAGACTCTAGTGCTGTCACGTGCAGTGGGATTCCCAAATGTAGCTTAACATTAACTAGCAGATGATCCTGATTTTTCCACTAGGTTACAATTACACTGTCCCAAATGAGAGTGATAGTGCTGTAACAGAGGACTGGCAAAACCAATCACTGTTGCCTTGTAAGCAAGGACATACTTACCTGCTTGTATTCTGGAGAAATGCTGACATTCTTGTATTTGAGTAAGGCATAATATTTCAGGCATTAAATGTAAAGAAATTACACAAGCTTACTGAAAATGTGAATATGTAAACACTTGGCTATCAGCTGCACAGAATACAGCATGTTTCTAAAAACAGAAACTACTTACATTAACATTTTCAATCAAATGACAATGGTGTAAAAGGGTTTAAGAGAAGAAACAAAATAGCTAGCATAAAGATACTTTAACCTTTAAAAACTTCAAATGTAACAGCCCACAGGAAGGATCAGACCTTGCATTTGTCACTGTTTTACAATTTGAATAGATTTCTACAAAAAGAAAGGATGGCTAGCCAAACACTGAAGCTTTCTAAACCTTGAAAGGGGCAGCAAACTACACATTAAGGATGTAGCCTGATCATTTCATCACACAGATGCATTTGAACTTTTTAACATTTAGAAACAAGGTATCCAAAGATGTTAGTAAGTGCAACTTTCTAGAAGTTATTATTAATATTATGGAGTTTAATTAGTAGGAGGCTTAACATCAGTACAGGACTGCCTCGCTGGTGACATGTGAGTTCCAAATGAATTTCTATTTATGCAGGAAGTAGCACGGGCTTTATTTTATGAATGTGGGGAACTCAGGCTTCTCTAAGCTGTTGAGGAGCATTAATAAAACTGCCTTGCTGTAGTATGCATTAGTTTTCCATGTATAAATGTTGTTTTTCAAGTATTGTTGTAATGGAAAAGCATCATTCTCTTGCAGATAGTTCTGGATATGCTGAACCCTCAGTCTGCTCTGTCTGTTGTACACCCAAGTCTTAAAGAGGGTGGTGTGTGCACTGTGTATTTAGCAAAGTAAGTATTTACTTCTGGCACTGAGACATTTATACAGGCATCACCTGAAATTGTTGCAAAACCAAGCTCTCCTAAAATACACATCCAACACTAATGGAAGTAACTAAAATATAGATATGCTTTTTCTTTTTTTTTTTCATTTATTTCTTTTTTTAGGAGTTGCACTCAGTATAAATCGCACTTGTCTACATCCTTTGGTTCCTTCAGAACACTTACTATGGTCAGTGGAAGGTTTTAGTTAGTGACATCCTCAAAATAACCATTGTTTTCAATTCAGTAGTCGAGTTGCTAGTTCCTTTATCCTAAAATGGAAGGATGTGCAAAAACTCAAAGGTAAAGAATGTGACAAAGGCAATAGAATTGAGTTTATAATACTGATCTTAGTTTTCAAAATATTACTTTATCCTTTGCCTTTCCTCAAAAGCATCACACAGGTTATAGACCTTTTAGACAGAATACGGACGTGCAATCTCCCTTTTGCCTGTGAAAAGATTGTTGAGGTAACTCATAGAAACTGGTTGGTGCTCCCTGCTAAAATCAAGAATTGCAAATCAAGCCAAAGAGTGGAAACTCAAGAAAATATCGAGGAAGATCCTCAACAAAGAGAATGTGATGAAATCCAAACTCAGGATCAAATAGTTCTTCAAGAAGGCGAGTGCAATGGTAAGAATATTATTGTTAATAAGATTCTGTTACTGCAATTTTGACAATCCAGAGATAAAATGTCAGCTTTAAACAGCCTTAAATATCTTATTAAAAATCCAGGCTAAATAGAAAACAAATAGCAATGAATGTGCATTGGTAACTGTAGTCTGATGGGTGCGTGTTTTCAAACTTGTTGGAAAGAATTACAAAAAGCTGTACTTCTCCCAGAATCGTTTCCTGATGATGCTGAAACATACTGCTCAGCGCCTTACGTTGCTAGGCCATCTCGTTGGCAGGATGCTCATTCAGGTGAGATACTTGAAAAATGCTTTTATTGTAACTGTTTCATCTTAAAATGTTTTATTTTCAAAAATAACTTCTGTACTAGCACTTGACATGTTACTATATCACAAAATCATGAAATTTATAATAAACTAAAAATTCAGTATTGAAATAGTAACTTGTTTTGTTTTTCAATTAGCATTCCTCACCAAGCTGAGAAAGTTTCGACCACCACTTTCTTGATGCTGCTGCTGCTAGCTGCTAATTTGAGCACTGTATCAGAATAAAGAGTTACAAAATAGCTATGTTTTGCAAGTTTTGTAACTTTCAGGTAATTCCTGCTTTGATTTCTACCGCATATCAGACTCTTAAATCCTACACGCTATTGAAAGGGCAATGTTTTAAAAGTCATCATGTATGGCACTGCAGTGCAACACAAATTGTTCTGCAAAGCACAGCATCTGTTTCTTTCGTTCAGTGCATTTCATTCTTCATTGCTTGTAAACCAATCCATGGATTTGTCTTGGTTGGAGGTGTTATCTCTTCTCCTTTTGCTGGACAGGCTCTGACAGTCTACCAGAAATCAGGAGGGGGGAAAAAGTTGGTAAGAAAATAATGCATCAGTGTCTGCCTTTTGAAATGTGAGTGAAGCAGCTTCTGACTTTGCTACGTTCCAGCTGGTGGCTATTGGTTTCTTTAAGAACAGTGTTTGCACAACTGGAATGGAAACTGAAATTCACTGAACTTTTTCTTCTGATAAAGCTGTGCTAATTTCTAAAAAAAAAAAATACCGGTTGTTGATAAGTATGGCTTTGGTTCACTTCCAGCAGCAATGCTGAGATCTGCCTTGGTATTTATTAGCTTTGCTATGATACACTCAAATGGTCAAAATTGACGCAAACAGAGCTATAAATTAACTGGTATCTGAGAGTTAATTAACTGAAATTCTAACCTTTAAGAAGTAAGTAAGTATACTAAGAGCACCACAATGTGTCTTTGCAGAACTGAGGCCTTAACACAGAAAGTTCACATCTCAAGAGTTCCACTCTCAACAGTAATGAAACATTAGACGCAACCGCTCTGAGTACCAGAGGCTTCTCCTACAAAGGCTCAGGGGGCAGCTTTGAGTAGTTCACCGTGTAAAGATTCTATTACACAAAACAATCTTCACAATAAACTCCTATATTCTCTTCTATACATACCCCAACTTTGAAGGAGATTCTTGCATAAATTCTGTCAAAGACAGAGCTGCACTTAAAGGAAACATATAGTCTTATCACACCAAGGACAAAGCAATCCCTACTCTAGTTGAAAGGGCAAATACAGCCTCAGTTGCCTGAACTAATTCAAAAATATTTGCAATATTAAACCATACCTTGGGCGTGAGAAGCAGGAGAGTCAACCAGCATTTTTTCCATTGCAAAGGTGTCCTTCAAATCCTGGGATGAACGTAACTCTGTCACCTCTAAAGTGCTAGTAGATGAGGAAGATGACGATAATCCCAGTCGTACAAATCTTCCTGTCTTACCACAAAGACAGCAGTGGATGGGAGAATTATTAGGTCCTCGTGGCAGCTGTGCTTCATCTTTGTTGTAGTTTCTTATAGCTCCGCTGTGGTGCACAGACCGTTCTCGCTGCCATATGTAATGTGTTGGAGCAATAGCCATTACCTATCAGAATAGCCATTCCATCAGAAGCCATAAAAATAATTGGCAAACGTACAGCTGAGAACAAAGGATCCAATTCACGTATGGCACAAAATTAAGACTAGAGAGGAGGTATCTCATCTGCCTCCGTCTCACTAGAACTTTTGCTACCTTGGGCAACATGAAGTGGATCGGTTATAATCAGATGTTTAAACGTGATATGTGAATTATCACAAATACCAGTTCATGCTTTGTTGGACTGAAGTTGTTGTCTTTTACTATTAAACATAAACTGGATGGATCTTCTGGCTCACAAAGTCACAACAACAAAGTTGGTAGGGTGTGCTGTGAAGCGCACTGCACTCTTGCCTTGTTCCTTGTATTTTTCCCCGTAAGTATCTCATCCCATTCCCAGAGATGGGGTGCTAAAGAGATTTCCATCAGCTGTAGTAAACATGATGTTCTTCAAACATATCAGAGCTTTTTCAGACAGATATATGCCATCTGGAAAGTGAGGAATGCCTTTTTCCCCCAGTATGTTTGAAAAACGTAGGTTCTAACAGTGCATTAACAGAGCAGGTTAAAAGTGTGTCCTTTCTTTTTTGAAATGCGGTGAAAAACCATTACCTTACGAAGTCAATTAAAGTTATACTGTTAATTCAGAAAAGAGTAAAACTTCACCTGAGGTGCTATTTGAACGTTTTACTTTGTGTACAAACTTGAAATTTGTGAAGCAAAGATGCATACAAAAATATTTCTACAATGGATAACGTTAAAGAGCTAACAATATACTTTAAGTAAAATTATTTGCATAAAGCAGAAAGATTCTTGTCCTTCAAACTTTAAACTGTAGCATAACAAAATATTCTAGCTTACCTTAAAACCATTATTTCAAAGATTATATTTTGAATGCAGAAGAAAAAAAAACTGATGGAGTATAAGCTCCATCTTTTCCTTCCCATGGCTTAACTATTCACTTTGGGGAAGAAACTGTTAGTGTGGAGCTATACTGTTAATTGGTATTAATTGCTGTAGTTTCAGCATCTACAGTATTAAAACTGTCCCTACCTCTTCACAGCAACGTCTGCTTACAATAGCCCTGTAGTCAATTCTACTCCATAGTTGATCTCTTAACTTTAAGAAATCAGGAAAGAGCTTTCTCCAGTTTTTTCCCAGAGCCCATGGGAAAATCTCATACTTTGATTCTTCATTGTCTTCTTCCACTGTATTTGCCAGATACCTTGAAATATACATATATATATATATATGTTTGCGTCTGTGTTAGTCAGTCTTGAATCGTTACATTAATGTAAGTTCTAACACTAAAAGACATATTAGTTATTTTTCCTAATATTGTGAGGAAATTACTAATGAAACAGTTTTCTTTCCAGATTACAATATGTTCTTAATCAGAAAGTTTCACATATATCCTTTAGACAAGTATAAACTTACGGTAAGCTATTAAAGAAACACTTTACCTTAGAGCCTCCTAAATAAGTAGGTATGTAAGAACTAGCATATCCTGACAGCTTTCACCTAATTTTAGTTTAGTAACCCCTACAAATCATACCTGAAAACATGACTACTTTTAGTCTCCTCACTTGCAAGAATACAAGTCTTCTCTCCAGTCCCAGCCCAATGAGACCCTTTGTCCCTTTCTAATCCTCTCTGTGTGTTCTGGGCCTGTTTTTCCTTCCTTCACTGGAGTCAGACAGCTTCCTCCTCCATGATCTATGGATGCTTATGGCAGAAGAAACAGCCATCTTTCTCCCTGCACTAGCATGCAAATCAGAGCAGCTTCCTATTACAGGAAAAGATAACCTGTGCTCTGTAATGCTATGAAACAAAATACTGAATCTCTAGGTATGCCACATATCCTTGGCCAAATACAGAATTATATAGGCTCAGTAAAGGCAGGTTCATCATTGCACCTCAGTTTTAAAGTATAGGAATCTTTATAAGCGTTCAGAAAAGACATTCTCAGATATTACCTAGCTATGTTTTTACTGCTGACTTAAATCACCTTGTCAGAAACTTTATTAGTAAGTTGTATATCATTAGGAATCATTTCAGAAGAAATGACTCAAATGCTTGCAAAGATACTAAATGGGGTATTATAAGAGAAACACAAGACATTCCCACGTCTTATCTATTGTCCTGCATTTATTTATTTTATTGCATATTCATTTTAATGCATAAAAAGTTTACAGCTCTGTAGGCAGAAGTCCATGCTATAAATTACAATACCAATGCGAACATCCCTGCACTTCTACTCAAGTTGGAAATCAGGAGAACAACGTTGAATTTGCACTAATTACATAAATGTGAAGGTCATGTTTCTTTGCTTCACATGAACCCAAACAACTACAAACTGGTTGTGATGTCTCACTGTATATCAGAATCATCAGTAGCATAAAGAAAGGAACAAACTAATGCAAAAATTATGCTCATAAAACCAGATAATTTAAGGGTACTTACAGAGCAACAAAGAAATTGATTCTGGTATGCTCATTTATTGTGAAGTTAGCCCTCTTGAAGTAAACGAATGTCATTGCCAAAAGATACTGTTGTAAAATGCAAAGCGTTACATTCATTATTAAGCATTAATATATTATTTCAATATAACATTACATAAAACTCTTAGAATGTTTATCTCACACCAAAATATTTTGTTGAGTCTTATCACCATGGAAAGCGTAAATTTAGTTTTCTCAAAGCTTCCATAAGGACATGTTAGGAAAAAAAATACAACCTGTATTCTTATTACAGTATCAAGCGATTAACAGCACATTTTCACTCAAGATAGATTACATTAACTCCAAACACTTACCTTGTCTGCAACTTTACAGCAACAGTCCATCCATAGAAAGTCT
This sequence comes from Numida meleagris, assembly GCF_002078875.1. Taxonomy (NCBI): domain Eukaryota; kingdom Metazoa; phylum Chordata; class Aves; order Galliformes; family Numididae; genus Numida; species Numida meleagris. Next base: position 8,874,522 of record NC_034411.1, on the reverse strand, counting down.
TGAATTAGATCATCATCTAGAACAAAGATGCTCGTCAGCAGTTCAGTTTAGCGATTTGTATTTTAACTTAAGCATTAAATGTACTCTGGAATTTAACAACAACAAAACATGTTTAACCAAAGACGTGGCTGTTAGCCATGTCAACAGCACTCCCAAAAGTATCACTGAGTTTAGAAAACATACTTCCTTAAGAGTTTTCTACCTTTCGGTCAATTGGTACCTAACATTGACCTACCAAACAGTTTAAAGAAAGCTGTCATCTCCTGACGCTGAATAACAAGACACGATTCCTTCGGGTGTCTGTAGGTATCACTAAGAACCCTTCTCTCACAGTTTTCTCGATGGTTTTTGGAAGGATGCCGCTTCGGTCTGACCAGCTTCTTTTGCTGGTGGGATCTGGAGGCACTCGATTTTACATGAACAGTGGGAGGTGTGTGACACACCAGGCTGTGTCTCATTGCAGTAAGCAGAGGCTCCTGTCGAAAAAGAAGACGTTAACTAGAAGAATGGGCACACTGAGCAGTACTTCTCTGTGCTTGTTTTGTTCAAACAAAACATTTTCAGCAGAGCTTGCCTGTCAGCTGACACAAAAGCTGTATCAGTACTAAGTCAGCTACACAGCTGTCCTTAATTTAGCTCTGATTTGTAACTGTAAGCAAGAAGATAACAAGTGAAGCATGAGGAAAGCTATTTTTCATCAGGGGAGAGCGACTTTACTCTTTCAGCAGGGCCCGCACAGAAGGGAGACTGTCTGAGGCAGGCTCACAGCAGCCTACCCTGCTCTTACTCTAGTGCCACACTTACGATAAAGCTCCTCACGAGAGCCAGCAATGACATACGCCTCCTTCACAGCGAGAGCTACAGAGACACCGACCGCCTCTCACAACGACCCGCCCGCTCCTCAGCGAACCGCCCCTCACGCCGCGCCCCAGCGCGAGATGGCGTCCTTGGCAGCCAATCGGAGCGCGGGAGGCAGCCGCTTCAGCCAATCGGACGCCTGGGTTACAGCGCTCCAGCGGAGCCCGCCCCAAGTAGCGCCAGCCAATCAGACGAGGGCACGGCGGTTGCTAGGCAGGGGGCGGTTGGGCGCAGGCTGGTACCACAAGCCAGGTGCTTCTCCGAGGTAAAATGCTGCTGTCTCGCAGCGTTGTGTGGTGCTGTTGCTCTTCTCTCTCTAATAAGCTGTACCCTCTGTAATAAACTATTCTGAAACCCTGCCCAGCTTTAACGTTGCCAGCTGTCTAGCAACGTTGTAAAAGTTTCCCTCTGTTTTAACAAGAGACTTTCAGCAAAAGGAACACAATAACGAAAAGACAAGAGTAGGCTTATCAAACAACAGAAAAAGGCAGGGCCTCCACACAAGGCCAAATTGTCTCACACCAGGAGTAGACTGGGATGCAACAGGCAGATGTCAAGATACTCCCTTCCATCCTCCTTTTTTTCCCAACACCTCAGTATAAATTATCTCTATTCAAGGACAAGCAGATGGTCAGAAATAATGACTGAGTGCTGAGTGAGCAAATGCTACGATTTTGGTACCTATGCATTCCTTATAATAGGCGTTCTCCTGCTGAGCGTGCATCAATGAAGAACATTCATCTAGAGGGCGAGCGAGGAAGACCACTGGATGAAGTAAAAGGCTGTTGGCTGGACTGTCGTGATGCTCAAAGGACACTAGACAGTAGAAGAGACCATCAAATAGAAGGCTGGAAACCTCATAAATCACTACCTGAGATAGCCATGTATATGAATTATCTTGCAGGTAATTGATGAATATGTACTATCTGTGGAAATATAATGGAGTTTGAACCATGTAATCTTTGAAGTGCTTATAGTGGAAATATCCTCAGTGCTTCCCGGCACCGCTCATAAAGAATTCCTGACTTAGCAGTAACAAAACTTTGCTGTTAAGTTTCTACACTTTGATTTCTTCGACTCAATACTCAGGGAAGAGTTGTGTCAAGTTTCTGATCACGTTCTCTAAAATGGGAGAAATATATCATGTGGTAAATGTAAAAACAAGCAACGTCATTATGGAATAGGCTGAAATCAGGAAATGTGGCAGTGGAGAGGAGATAATGTCAAATAATTAGTTGGGCAAATATCTGTGTCTTTGAGGTTCTCACTTCATATGCATGTGGAGCTCAGTTATGGTGATGAAAGGCAAAGTGTCTCCAGTAAGAGGCAGCGGGAAGGCCAACATGGGAAGTAATTGTTAGATTGTGTTACAGACCACCCAATCAGGACAAAGAAGCAGACCAAGTGTTCTACAAGCAGCTAGACGTGTCACAGTTGCTAGTGAGACTTCAGCTTCACAGTTGTCTGCTGGGAATACAGTGCAGCAGAGAAGAAACAGACCAGGAGCCAGTTTTAACATTTTTATCAATAATCTGGACTAGGGGATT